>NC_092872.1:216109139-216410924 GCF_028372415.1 Notamacropus eugenii | reverse complement strand
TGTCTTCAGTATAGATTTACTCATTGTGTTCTTGGTTTAGTTCGGCTGCTCTTCCTGCTTTGCTCTTCTTTTGTGCCATTTCTATTTCTTCATACAGCACATGGGGTATTGTAATGTAAGAGTCCAGTTATGGTAGTCTGATTGTCACATCACTGACAGAGAAAGATTTCTTTAAACGGAAATCTTGTCGGACCTTCTGCACTTTTTTATCCATGTCTTGTTCTTCCAGCTGCATGCTCAATGCCTCTGGGAGGGATCTGGCTTAATTGGTCAGGTCTCTTTCCAAGTTTTCTGCCAACTGTTTTTTCCCCCTCCAAACCTTTTTCAGTTTGTGTGTGTTTATGTGTGTGTGGGGGTTAATACTACAAATAATCTTCCACTATTTTCTTTTATGACATTTCACAGATAGGCTTATATTCTAAACCAAACTTTGCCTGCTATATCTCTGCCAAGGAAATCTAGTGTTTGCTGACTGAAGCAGTTTGAAACTGCTTTTTCCGGTCTTCTTGTGATTTTATTTGTATAAGTTAAACTTCTTTAAAAGATGAAAACCCTCTGTGTTGATGTTTGTTCTTTTATCCATTTTCCACTTTTCCAGTAGCAATAGCTTGCTTAAATAGGCCAGGAAAGAGTTAACTCAATTGTATGCCACAGTTTCTCATTTTTATCCTTTCTCCTCATTTTGATTTTTCCCCCAAGGAGGTGAGTGATTTGACTTTACACAGACTGATGATTTGGAAATTATTTACACATCATCAATCAGTCCTTTATTTTTTGTTAAAATATAATCAATTTCATTTTCTGGGTTGTTATTTTATGTCTACCATATTTAATACTTCTTGCCTCCCTGAAAAAAAAGTTTTCATGATATACAGGAATGAGATTTCTTCATAGTCAAGCTGTCTCTCTCATTTCTTACTCCTGAACCATGTTGTAGACATTTTCTGGCTGTTCATTCCTAAATCTACTACTTCAATCTACTGAGTATTACAGTATAAGTTAATTTAGAATATCTTACTAAGTTCTTTGTAGAATATCTCTTCATCTACATACTCCACAACAAATGTTGACCACAATGGCTGCAATTTTCTTTACACTGGTCTTTTTTGCAAATGGTCACCACAAGCTCTGTCCTCTGAAATAATGTTTCTTGTTGCCTTTGGGTGTACAACACAACCAGATCAGCTAACACCTTTATTTACTTCTTCAAGAACTTTTAAGCCACTTTCCATTTAGATGAGACTCTTTTTCCTTCTGGTTTAACTTACAGAGAAAATGTCATGATTGAGGTAATTTAGTTCCTCCAGCAAGATGTCTGCTTATCCATCACTGGACAAGGACAATACATTTAGAGTACCAATAGCTAAGTTAATGTTTAGAAAATCAAGACAGTTTCTTCAAGGAGCTCACATAGAGTTCATTTGTCAATAGAAGACAAAAGGAGATTTCAGCTACAGGACAGATGGAAAGATTCAGGGGTTCTTAGGGTACAACAACAACGCAGATGGTAGTGCATGTCTTTAGTGTCATTTCCATTGATAAAATCACATTCATTTATGATGTTGACTCATCTGATGGTGCCAAGGTCTTTAGTGGTGAGGACTTTCTTTTCTGGGTTTTCAGTAGATGTGATTACAAAGGAGGTACTGCAGCATATGTGGAAGCTCTACTTCTAGCTCATCTCAGCCACCTCTACCCAGAGGAGTTGTGAAGACTTGACCTTGCAACTGCCTCCACACTACTATTCCCAGGGCACCCGAACTTCACTCAGTAACAGTTGGTCGGTAGTTGGTAACGATGGTGAAGGAATGGTGTCCATCTCCCACTCAGCTATTCCCTTGCATGATGGCTCCGGGGAAGTGAAAACTCCTCTTAGTTCCCTTTAGAATCACTGAGTTTCTACTCAGATTTGGAACTTTGTATGATCCAGGAACTCTTCAGTATTTGCTGCAAGAAGTCTCTTCTCTGCCACTATCATTCTGTCCTGACCCCAACTTAGGATCTTCCGTTATTTGCAAATGGAGATGGTCATTATTTTTATTCATCATTCTTCCAGAAGCTTTCCCCCTTGTGCTTTCAATGAAAAGAATTTTGGAAAATGTAGTTTTTGCTTTCCTCTGGTCAATGTGTACTTGCCTTAAGGGATGAGAGGAAAGGAGATGCTTCTCCCACGTGCCTACCTTAATGGTTAATTTTAAAATTCTTTTAGTTGGTTACCATATGGTGAGCTTTAAAAACAGTGAAATTAATTTGTTAAACATCTATTAAGTTAAAAATGAAGCTGCTTCTTTACATTAACATTTTATAACTCAAAAAATGATTTAAATTGATTTTATTATCTAAAAATCATCATCATATGTTTTGTGGCATTTGACAACTTACAAAGCATCTTTATATACATGAACCCATTTTGATCTTCACAACAACCCTAAAATAGTCATGGAAAAGTTATTATCATTCCCATTTCTCATATGGGGAAATAATGAAAGTTCAGAAAGATTAAGCAACTTGCCTATGTTTACATAGTTCATATGTGGGCACTAAAGTTATCTTCAGTTATCTTCTGATTCTAAAGGCGGTACCCTTCTTGCTACTCTGCAGCCTTAAGGCAAGCTGGTCTCTGCACTGGCAGCTAGTCTACCCACTTGCAACCAGGCAGACCCATTTGCAAATTGGCTAGTCTCTGCATCCAGGCTAGAACATAAGAATTTCAGATGCTCACATGTCGGTGATCTGCCTTTCCTCTTCAATTGGATTTGAGCTCCTTCAAATTGCTTGAAGACAGAGATTGTTTATTTTTACATTGGGCATGCAGCCTGTACATACTTAATAAATATTTGCAGATTGATTTGTCGTCATTCTGTAGCCTCAAGTTGTCAAGACCTCATACACGGCATCAGTTTAATGCTTCGCTCAACTCTGCCCATAAAGTGTCCCATAGTAAAGCCCTCCTGCAGAAGCACCAGAGCCAGTTAACATGACCCAGAGAAAAAATATCAGATTATGCTCTTCAGCAATGCCTTTTCTCTCCTTTGCCCCATAGCAGCCCCTTTCCTACTAGAATTTTGTGTTTTACTGAGAGCTTTTATCTCATTACATACTTACAACAAGCCTCTGGGGTACTCAGGACCCATATTATCTCCATTTAATAGATTTAGAAAGTGAGCACCAGAGAGGATAAATAACTCATCTATGTCAAATAATTCAATCAGTAGCAAAGCTAAGACTAGGGCCCATGATTCCACTTTAGTTCAGCTCAAAAACATTATTATTTTGCAAATATAAACTGCAAAATTTATAGAAAAAAGGGATGCTAGCAAAAAGTACAGGGTGAGTAGTGAGGGTAAGAGAAATATAGCTAAGGCTGTGTAGCAGAAATGAGCATCCGGGGCCTATATACCTAGTTTAGAGAAAGCAGCCAATCTTTCATTGCTTTACAAAGTGATGTATCTTGGTCAGATCAGCCAACATTTTATGAGACATACTACAATGTGTGAGATGAGGTGAGTTAAAGAGAAGGGAAGACTACAAACACTAGAAGTACCTTCACTGTGTTATTCTAGATATTTTCCTTCTATGTCCTGAGTGTTATTGCATATAACCCTAACTACTGCTATAATCCCAGAAAAAAAAGGAGTCAGGAAATTTTATGGTAAATCTATGAGTCCCTAAGGTGTCTTGTACAGTCCAAGGTGGAAACGTGCTATGTAGAGTACATTTAAGAGGGAATCTAAGTGGAGATGACAAATTCAGCCTGAGAATCAAGCATCTTATCCTCCATGACAGCTCAATCCACTGTTGCTGAGGAAGATCTCTCAGCGGTCATCATTCTTGTGACAAAGCATAAGATTCAACAGAATCTTTAAAAAATGATAGAGATCCAAGTACAACAAAGTCAGAATGAGTTTGAGTGCAAGAAAATAGAACATTTTAAAGTTGGAGTAAAAGAAATCCTCAGAAAACATGTAATTGTGCTCTTTTAAATATGTCTAAAGTAGATTTACTCCTAATTTTTTAGGTGATCAGTGCAAATGAAGAAATTCTAGTAGTCACAGAATTCATGGCTCAGTGGTCAGCAGGCTTTGTACTCTTACAGAGTGGATCTTATCTAGAAGGGTGACCCCCACCCACAAAGGTAGTATCATTATCTCACTATTGTCCTCACCTAGAATTTACTCTGGGAAATTTGTCAATATAGCTTGTCTAGGCATCTACAAATGTGGACAATAACATCCCTAGCTCCTATATAAGCACTCAAGTTAATAAAGAAATACTGGGTAGATGGCAACCTTTATTTTACTCCTCAGAAAATATGGACACAAAACACTCATATGAGTCCAGGAACAGATACTAAAACACATACAAAATACACAATAACTCTATAAAACGTTTTGTATTCTTGCACTCAAACTCCTTCTGACTTTGTTGTATTCGAATCTCTATCATTTTTAAAAGATCATGTTAAATCCCATGCTTTGTCACAAGAACAATGACATATGAGGGAACTTAGGCAGACAGAGGATCACTCAGTTGGGAAATATCTGAGGCAGGATTTGAACTTCCTGAGTGAAGAAGTAGTGCTCTATCCACTGTGCCATCTACATGGATCATTTCTTATAAAAGTCTTCTCCTCCACAGTATCCTAAATAATATTCTCCTCTGCCTCCTACCTATAGTAGTTTGGATTCTGTCCAGAAGGTAAATGCACTTTGCCGCTGATGGACAGGAAATTCCCTTGCTGTTAAGACTTGTACTGTCTAAAAAATTTTCTGTAATAGTGGGTAGCAAAGTACAAATTTTCTACTCCCCTATACCATGCCTTTAATTCCTTATGACTCCTCCAAATGTGGGACCACATAGGTGATCCTTTTCTTTCTCCATGAGACATGTCTCTCAGGAAATCTCCATGTTTGGATGATTAGTCAAATATCAATAGACATATTCTTGAGGCTAATTTCAAGACTGGTGCTTGTCACCCCTCCCCCAAATATCATAGAATCTAAAGGATCACATTTCTGGAGCTGGAAGAGACAACAGAAGCCATTGAGTCCAATACTCTCATTTCACAGATGAAGAAAATGAGGGTTTAAGAGGTTAAATGATTTACACAAGGTCACATGGGTAGCAAGCATCAGAATGGGAGATGAATCCAAATCATTTGAGTATGGAGTCAACAAGTCTCCTGTCTCTAGTCAAGTGGCTAAATTCTTGGAGCACGTTCATAGTCCCTTTTCTCTGATTAGTTCCCATGTGATTCTACAACATACTCCATGACTTTCCTGGCTGCTGCCATTTCTTAGGCTGGGAAAGTCCAGTTTCAGGATCTGTTCTATTGAGCCATATAGGCACGCATAGGCAGCTTTCATGTGTTTCTGCCCCAGGATCCATTTATAGCTTCTGGTCAAGGAGACTGTATATGCATAGGTTTTCAACTCCTCAGGACCCATGTGAACTATTAGTTCTGCTGCTCTCTCAGGATCTTGAAAACAAAAAAAGCATCCCCAAAATAGCTGAACATGCCAGCACAATGTCAATACATTTTTTTCCCCATAACTGCTGTTATATACAGTGGATGCAACTGAGGAAGACTGACCAGTACTCAACATGCTTGTGACAAAGTAAAGGATGCAACATGATCTTCAAAATAAATGTTAAAGATCCAAACATAAAAGAAGTTAGAAAGAGTTTGAGTGCATAAATGATAAGCGTTTGTTAAATGATCATTGTTTCCATTTTCTTTTTGTGAATCTAGGAAATGAATCTTTCCATAATTCCCATGGAGCAATGTTCACCTTTCTTAGAATTTCATTCATTTTTTTGCATTTCCTAATTATGTCAGATTCAGTGTGTCTTCCTTTGTGTTCTGTAGTTATTCTGAAAGCAACAAACTGACTTCACACAATAGCTTAGCAAGCATCCCATTTGGTGGGAATTTTTGGAAGTTCTCTTTTGAAAAATACTAGGAAGGACAACAGCTGCTGAGGATGTTGTAGTTCCTTTCCAACGGGTCCTTAGCAATGATGTAGATTTCTAAAGCTTCATATTCCTCCTAGCATTCAGTCAAACGCTTAAGCTATTTCCCTTTTTTAGAGGAGTGAGCTTAGGGTAAGTAAAGAAAAGGCCCCTCAAACTGGCCAGTTGCCAAAGAAAGATCAGGAGTAACTGTGCCAGAAGAAAAATGAATTCTTCCATGGTGTTTATGACAAGTTCTTCCTTGGTTCACCGCCTTCGTTCTTCTCTTTCTAATTTTCGATCATCTGTCCTGGCACTCTTAGCTCTGTAGAATTGTCTGGGGGTCCTCTGGGTTTGCAGTATCTTCATTATTGACTAATATTTGTTGAGTGATCACAGTCAATAAATTTAAAGTATTGGTATTTTGGAATTTGAGACATACTAAATATAAGTGACTTTTCTTTAGAATAAAATGAAATTAGGAGAAGAGTGGATAGGAGTGTAATTAGGGGAAGGGAGAGACTCTGTTCTACCATCTAGAATTTTCTGACTGAGAACACTTGCAGTCTCATTCTTCCAGAAGATAATTAATTTGGAGAAATGGTATTTTGTTCCACATTTATGGAATTGAAGGAACATTCATATATAACTATTCCTCTGTCAAATTACCATTTGACTTTTATCTTGCCACTGAACTTTGATGACTCTGGAGGAGTGAGTGAGGATCATGACTTTGTACAGCTGTGTTTCATTTAAATCCAATTCATATGCAAGTCAAGACATCACCCACATGGTGTCATTGGTCCTCTTCAAGAACAAAAGATGAACTACATTACTCACCAGGATAATACTTTACTATTGCAATAAGTACTGGAATATATTTCCCTCCCCTTTTCTTACCTTTCCCTTTTCTTCTTATATGAGTAACTGGAGAAAACAATGTGTGTCCACTCCAGATTATACTTAGGAAAGAAAATGGAAGGGCAAGCATATGAGAACAGTGGCAAGTAAAGAAGAAGAGACTTCTAAAGGTTTTGACTTTATATTGCTTGGGGAAGAGGTCAAAGGGAAATAAGACTTATTCAAATAAACAACCAATAAACATTTATTAAGTACCTACTATGCGCCTTGTACTAGAGATCTGTTCCCATTTAGGGGCACCAGGGAGTAAGGTTTAAGTTAATCAAAAGATAGCACTACCAGTGATTTTGTTGCTGTCAGGTATATATAATAATGACAAACATGTGACATTGGGAGTGTAGGTAGATGGCTCAGGTTATTTAAGCTTTTGAATTAAAAATAATTTTTTTTGCCCCTAGTTTCGTCTGTACGCCACTAAGAAAAATTCTTTGGACCTCAGCCTCTACACAGCTCTGGGCAGAATCACTGAAATGGGCTTTCGGGATGTGCACTTATAATAACATAATAGGAATTTTCTAGTCCCAATTTAGATAGTTGTCTGGGGCCAAGGAGCTTGCATTAGCACCCGAGAAAGATAATAAAAAAAAAAAAGAATAGATTTAATCTTAGCCTGAGGCCTTCTAGCTTTTATTGGTTGCCTGGCTGGATGTGGTAGGTAAGAGCCCATATCTTTGTCAGGGAGAGGTTTTCTGGCCCCTTGTATCCCAGTAGATGGTAGCAGAGAGCAGTAGATTATACTGAGGAGACAGAATGGCTAAAGATTAGTAGATAACTACAGAGAAAAACTTGATGATCACAAGATAAGAAGAAATAACCAAACAAAGATGACACAGGAATCAGATACCCCAAGTACAAAAGGAAGTTGCACAATGATACCACCAGAAGATAATTAAGAGCTTGGGAGACACAAGCATCTTGGTCACACGTGCTCCTTACAGGTCTCTCTGTGGTGACTCTGTTGCAGGTGCTTTCCTTGCAGATGCATTTATTCACTTCTCCTGCCTTTCTGTTGTTGGGGTGTTCAAGAAGAAAATAATATCTTCAGTTATGATTTTCTTTCTAAAAATGTTTCAAATATTTTTTTTTTATTATAGAAATTCTTTTTTTCCCCCTAGTACAATAAACTCAGATTTTCAGAGTATGTCACTGTGGGCTGAATCCTGAGCTCCATTGCCCTTTGGAACACATTATTCCATTCCCTCCTATGTTTTCTAGTAGGTGCAGAATAGTCTTGCATTCTTCTAATATTCTTTTTCTTTGTATTTTTCCATGTGTTGCTAAGTGTATGCCTTTCATTCATATTCCCTGGCCACATGGGTGCCTGGAATCAATAAACATTCATTAAGTGCCAAACACTTTATTATATTTTGTCATTCAGTTGTTTCAATCCTGTCTGATTCTTCATGACCCCATTTTTGGTTTTCTTGGCAAAGATACTGGAATGGTTTGCCATTTCCTTCTCCTGGGAGAAGTGTACCCCACTGTAACCTGAGGTCTTTTCTCACCAATTTATTTGCTATGCCATTTAATTATAAATGTTATTTGATCAAAAAGATCTTTTTTTTGCTTTGAACTCTGGCTGATTTTTAAAAAAAAAATTTCTGGCTGATTGATAAAAATAACATAAATGTAGGAGCTCATGGGCTATGGTTTTGACTGGCTTCTGATCAAAAGAAGGTCTTGAACTTATGGGAGCTTTTTTGGGAGCCCACATGTGAAAAGGTTAAAAGGTTCTATACTAACCTTATTTGAGAAGTTGGTGGACTGACTGGTTTTTAAGCTGGAAATGTCATAAGGAGAGAGAATAAGGATGTAACCCCCTATTTTCCCTTAATTATCAGGGAATGACAGTCAAGGTTAGATTTACAGGCAAACAGGGCCTCTGTCAGAGAAATCCCAGTATACAAGACTGTAAATTACTCTAGGGTTTTACGTATAACATTTGTATTCTGAACAATTTACTTAATATTTTATACCTGCTCATAGATGCTAAGGCAGCTTCAGGTCTTTTCAGTGTCTTCCACATTACATTTCAGCCTTATCCTCCAAACCAACAGTACTGTCTATGGTTCTGCTTGCATCCTCACACAGTAGCCTTTGAACAATAAAGAAGACATTTTCTTAGTTCGCCACATGGCACCATACACCAGAACACATCCAGTGTCCACTAGGTTCATTGTCTGTCATGGTACTTGCAAGAAGTCACTGGCCAGGTTTAGTTACTGAAGACACAGGAAATTTTTGCTTTAATTGACAATTTAGGGCAAACCTCTCAAATATAAAGACAGTAGGGAGAAAAAAAACCCATAAAATTTGTCCTTGATGTTGATGATGTGTGCATCTATAAGGAAATACAAAGTATTTGTAAAGGAAGATTTTAACAGTTGAAAGGATAAAGGAAGGCTTCACAGAAACGGTGAAACATAAGCTTGGTCTTGAAGGATGATAAAGATTCTAGGAGACTGAGGTAAGGAGTGAGTTCATTCTAGTCTGGGGGAATAGTTTGTGCAAATGCAAGGAAGTAAGAAATGAGATGCTGGGTTTGAGGAAGAGCTAATAATCCTGCCTTTCTGGAAGGCAGAATGCATGATAAAGAATAATGAAATTTAGGGCTGGATTGTAGATGGTGTTAAACAACAGACTGAGAAGTATGTGTTTTATTCTAGGATAGAGAGTCATTGAAGATTTTAGACCAGGGAAATGACATAGTCAGTCTTTGTGGAGAAGGAAGATTATTTTTGTCAGTTGTATGGAGAATGGATTGAAGATGGGAAAGACTGGAAGCAGGGAAACCAATTAGTAAGCTATTTCAATAGTCCAGAAGGTGAGTGATGGGCACTTGAACTAGGGTGGTGGCCATGGGAGTAGAGAAGATGGGAAGGATGCTAGAAATGTGACAGAAGTAGAGTCAACAACACTTGGCAACTGAACAGATGTTCTAGAGTGAGGGAGAGGGAAGAGTCAAGAATGTCTTTGAAGAACTTGTATAATTAGGGGGATGGTAGTACCCCCAAAAGAACTAGGGAAGTTTAGAGAAGGAGATGGAATGGTAATTTCCATATTGGATATATTGAGTTTATAATGCCAATGGAACAATCGATATCTAGCAGGCAGTTGATGAAATAGGACTAGAGCTCAACAGAAAAGTTACAACTAGATACATAGACTTGGGGGTAATTTGATCAATGAATCTATGGAACCTCATGATATAAAGAAAGAAGAGAGTGAAAATGAGAAAAGAAATGGACCTTGGGACATAGCCTCAAGGGACACCCATGATAAAAGGTTAGGTAATTGACAAGCAAAGGAAGTCCAAAAATAGTGGACAGATGGGTTGAAGTACAACTAGAAGAGAGCCATGAAAGCCCAAAGCAAGAAAAAACATCAGGGGGTGGGGGGTAGTAATTTATTTTATGTATATTTTAATTGTTATTTATTTAATTTTCAATTAGTTTTAATTTTTTGTTTTTCATCTTTTATTTTTTTAATGTATTTATTTTTAATTTTTAACATTCACTTTTATAGGGTTTTGAGTTTAAAATTTTTCCCCCCACTTCCATTCTTCCCCTCCCCAAGACCATATGCAATCTGATATAGGCTATACATGTACAATCATATTAAACTTATTTCCACATTAGTCATGTTGTAAAAGAAAATCAGAGCAAAATGGAAAAACTACAAGAAAGAAAAACAACAACAAAAAAGAAAACTTAGTATTCTTTGAACTTCATTCAGATACCATAGTTCTTTCCTTAGATGTAGATAGCATTTCCCATCATGACTCTTTTGGAATTGTCTTAGATCATTGCATTGCTCAGAAGAGCTAAGCCTAACGAAGTTGGTCATCTTACAATGTTGCTGTTACCGTGTACAGTGTTCTCCTGGTTCTGCTCCCTTCACTCAGCATCAGTTCATGCAACTCTTTCCAAGTTTTTTTGGAAGTTTGTCTGCTCCCCATTTCTCATGGAACAACAGTATTCCATTACATCCATACATTTATTTTATTTAAGCTTTTCATAAAATGCAACACTCATTTCCATTAAAAATACTTGAAAGAATTGGTATAAATGGATTTTCCTTAAATTAATAAAAATCATTTACCTAAAACCATCAGTAAACACCATTTGTAATGGGAAAAGTCATTTCAAACTATGCAAAGAGGTCACGGAATACAAGGAATAAGGAGAAGAGATAGCCACAGAGAGACCTATTTGATTGTAAAAGCTTTAGAGTTGAGGTGGTCATGAAGAAGTGTAGAAAGATTAATAATAAATTTTTGTTAGAATATTGGCAGTGAAAGGGAAGAGAGATATATGATGATAACTTGAGGGGATGGCAGGGTCAAGGAAAGGTCTTTTAATGATGAAGGAGACCTAGACATATTTTTAGGCCACAGGAAAGGATCCAGGAGAATGGGAGAGAAAAGGGAATGACAGCTAGGGCAAGCTCCTAGAAAAAAAAAACAACAGGAACAGATAGGATCAAAGAAAAAGTAGAGGAATTGACCTTGACTGAGATAAGAGTCATCTCTTCCCTGAAGATTGATGCAAAGGAGGATAGGACAGGCAAAGATGTTGAGGATTTTTGAACGGTGGAGTAGGAAAGATGAGAAAGCTCAGAGTGCACCACCTCCATTTCTTTAGTAAAATAGGAGGCAAGGTACTTGCTTGAGTGAGAGGACGATAAAGGATGTATAAGGGGCTTGAGGAGAGAAGAAGTTCCGGAGCAGAGGCTTATTTCCTTCCTTCTTCCATAATGACTTTGGAATCTGAGTCAAGAAAAGAACAGATTTAGTGAAAACTAGATTCTACCAGCCCTAAATGACAACTGACCTATGTAAGATGAGAGAGACTTATACCAAATGGGTTCAGAGGAAAGTACCATCAACTCAAGCTGCTTACCTGGTGAGCAAAATCAGAAGTAAACTTGGAGCTGGTATGCAAAGATTTCTTGTCTTTGTAGAAAGGTCAGAACAATTTGTGCAACGTTCTAGTAGGGACTGACTACTTTGCTTGATAAGTACAAGCCTAGCCAATAGGAGAGACCTCCTGTTGAGAGCAATAACTTATTTTGTTGCTCTTTGAGTCATTTTAGTTGTATCTTACTCTTATTGACCACATTTGGGGTTTTCTTGGCAGAGATACTGGAGTGGTTTGCCATTCTCTTCTCCAGTTCTTTTTACAGATGAGGAAACTGAGGCAAACAGGGTTGAGTAACTTGCCAAAGGTCACAAACCCAATAAGTGTCCGAGGCCAGATTTGAACTCAGGAAGATGAGTCTTCCTGACTCCAGGCCTGGCTGCTCTACCTATGGTACCACCTAGTTGCCCATAATAATTTGCTATGGATTTGTAAATATTTATAACTGAATGTCCAAGTATGATTTAGGAAAAATCCCTTCCTTCCCCTGCCCTGATCTAGAATGCCCTCATTCTTCTCTTCAGCCTGTTCAAATCCTGTCTGTCTTTCAAGTTTATCCAGTTAAATGTCCCACCTCTGCCATAGAACCTTCACTGACTTTTCCAGCTAGCCCATACTTACCTTTTCTTTCTCTGAGTTCTTGATGTGCTTCTAGTCAGTACCAAGATCTCTTATTTTTTATTGATCGCTTTCATTTTTACATCATTTCTGAATATGTTCCTCTCCCCTTCCTTGTCCAGTAAGCCGCACCTAACCACACAGATTAAAAAACAGAAGAAAGCAGCAAAACCATTTAAATGCATCCACAGACTGTCTTTGATAATATGTGCAATGGGAGGGAGCTATATTTTCTCATATTTTTCCTCTGGGTCAAAGCCTTACTATTTTAATTACCTGGCTTTCAGCTTTGTTTTTTGTTCTTCCTGCTCGTATTTTTGTAATCATCAGTACCATATAGTTTAGCATCTAATAAGTTCTGTTGTATTAAATTTATTTTTTCAGCTAGAATAGAGGTTCTTAACCTGGAGTCCACAGATGCCAAAGAGTCCATGGATAGACTTGGATGGGGAAAAAATTACTTATCTAGTTCACTGCAGTTTTCCTTTTTAATCCTATTTATTTTACTTTATACATTAAACAATACTATTCTGAGGAGGAGTCCATAGATTTCACCAGACTTCCAAAGAGGTCCATGATACGACTAAGGTTGGAAACCCCAGAATGTAGGATTCCTGAGGGCAGATACATTAACTTTCATTCCTGTTTGCCCCAAGTATCTAGCTGCACCAGGCTAAGTGGAAAAGCTTAATACAAACTTAGAGATTGACTGATGAACCCTGTCCAGACTTTGCATTCTTTTTTCCTAGATCTCATATGCTCCCAGACCAAAGAAGTTCTTTCTAGTCATCATCAACCATGAATGTACACACACACACACACATACACACACACACGCATTCACACACACATGCACACACTTTTATACAGAGTGGGGTTGGAGCTATTCTCTGAAGCTCGGGGGTTGGAGGATCTATTTCTCTGTGACATTTCTGCTGGTAGTGAAAGACAGGGTCTGTTTTCTAGCAATGCAGCCTACCAGAGGCACCATTCCCCTGGAGGGCTAGAGAGAGGGGTGTTTCTAAGACATGGCGGAATGAGGACATGATTCCACTTGTTTGCCATGGAAGTTTTTGAAGCTGGGGAAAGATGTTATTTTTAAAAAATTAAGTAGAGAAAATCTCTCTCCTTTGGCTGAGTGACATTTCATGCCTGTTCACATTTCTACGTCAATCTCTGGGGGAAAAAATGAAGAGATAAAGGAGCGTCTTTTCTCCCTAGACAAAAGGCAAGAACTGGGTGTTTCCCAAGTGGGAGTCCACAGTGTGATGAGTGAAACATCGGCAATGAGACTGAGTCACATGAGGATGGGTGGTCAGAGCTCTCACCTGCACTGTCAAAGCCAGAATGTGCTCAGCTCCCCTCATTACACACACCTGTGTGTGGCAGGTAGGACCCACATTCCCTGCAGCTGGTAGCAAGGCCAGGTACTGCCTTTTGCTCCTTCCCAATCCACTCGGAGACTCACTAAGTGGAGATCCAGTGAGGTTGTTTATTTGGTTATTTTCTCCAGGTTGTTTTCAGTAAGAGATCTGTGATTTCATTCATGAAGAAAAAGCCTGGTATGGAAACTCAGTTAGTTTAATAAAAGAGCAGCTCTGGCTGTTAGATGAATCCTATACTACCAGGAAGTCTTGGATCCTTTCTTGGCAATTGTTGGCTTTGCTAATAAATTGATTATACTCAAAGCAGATGGAGAACTGAGCCTGGAATCAGAAAGACCTGAGTTCAAATGTGGACTCTGACACTTACTGGCTATGTAACCCTGTGTAACTTAGCCTCTGTCTGCCTCACTTTCCTCAACTGTAAACTGGGGATAATAGCAATACCTACCTCACAGGATTGTCATGAAGATCAAATGAGATATTTGTGAAGTACTTAGCACAGCACTGGGTACACGGTAGGTGCTTAATCAATGTTTATTTCCTCCCTCTATCCACTGCGGAATATCAGCAACTCCTCTGTAACAAAGCATTATAGGCCTATAGATTATGATAAGATTATTATAGGGTTATAGATATAGAAGGACTTCATAAGTCGTCTAGTCCAAACTATGTGACCATGTACCACAGATTTATTTAACCTCCTTGAGACTCTGTTTCTTCATTTCTAAAATGAGAAGATAGGACTAAGTGACCCCTGAGGACCTTTCCAAATCCAAACTGATTATCCTGTGACCTCCCAGATAAGGAAATTGAGGGATGGGAAGTCTACCTGGCCTGTCCAAGATTACATAGGTTGAGGCAATGAGAAGTTAAGTGACTTGCCCAGGGTGAGTCAGTATGTATCAAAGGCAGAAACTGATCAAAGTCTTCTTGACTCCATGCTTAACCTTCTATTCAATTACTCCAGGCTGTTTCTCTGGTGAGCTTTAATGGGCTACTATGATGAAAGAAACATTACAGGATCATGAGGTCATAGATTTGAAGTTAAAAGGGACCTTTGAGGCCATCTGATCTGACTCTTCGTTTTACAGCTATAGAAACTGAGGCCCAGGGCTTCCACCAGGTCCCACAGGAGTTAGTGGTAGAGTTAGGATTTGAGCCCAAGCTTCGTCCATCTCCAGATATGGCACTTCCCCACCACACTGCACTACCTCATAATTTATTCTTTTTCAGTTGCTGAAAGTGGAGCTTGCCCAATTGCCTCGCTAGTTACCTTGTTACAAGGAATAAGGACAGAGGCAAAAATAATGTTATCAGAGCATTGGATGTCAGAAATTATTACAGAAATTGCAACAAGGCAGTAGTTTCTGAGAAACTCAAAAACTAGTGGGAGAGAATCTCCATTTCTCTATAATTTGTAATTCCCAAGTGAGAAACCACTATGTCAGCCTAATTTCTCATTCCCTCTTGAGTTTCATGTAAGCAAGAACTCAAAGTAGGAAAAAAAAGCACTATTTAGAGGCATTTAGGTGGTTTAGTGTCTAGAGCACAGGGCCTAGAGTCAGGAAGACCTGAGTTCCGATCCAGATGTGAAATTGAAAATTGATACCCTACTTTATTTTGTATTATTTATTAATTACAGTATTCAATCACTGGCAATACTTATGGATCAGACTTAGACTTGATTGCACAGACCTTAGGGGTAGAGTTTATAAGCATTTAACTTCCTTATTCCAAAGGGTACAGCCTGACCACAAAACTTCAAAATCTATAACTTTTTACTAATTATGGAAGGGGGAAAAAGGATGACAAGTCAACCTGGTCGTAGACTTTTCAGAGTATTTAGCCAAATTTATGTTTTTCCCATTGCCAAGGGTTCTGGAAGTCCCTTCTCTGAGTCATGCCAAATGTTAGCCCACCCTCTACCTCTGTATCAGAACAATCATGTTCTTGCCTTAGTTTATATCACTGGACTATTTTTGTTACCCTATATAACCAGCTACCCTTTCAACTATATAAAAGAGCTGCTCTGGTTGTTAGATGAATCCTATACTACCAGGGAGTCTTGGATTCTTTCTTTGGCAATTGTTGGCTTTGCTAATAAATTGATCATGCTCAAAACTTTATGCCTCAGTTTCTCTTTATCATAGATTTTTATTTCTACACAGCCTCAGACACTTACTAGTTGTATGACAGTGGGCAAATCACTTAACTGCCTCAGTTTCTTCATCTATAAAATTAGGGTAATAATAGATCCTACCTCCCAAAACTATTTTTAGAATAAAATGAGATATTTGTAAAGCACTTTGCAAACTTTAAAGAGCTATATAAGTGCTAGCTATTAGTATTGCCTCTCTGTAAATATTCAAATTGGCACCAGGCAGCCCTCCCTTGCATTTTTTAATTTAGTTTAATTTTAAAAATGAAATTTTTTTTTGATGATTTACTTTCTCTTATTCCTCATTCCACACCTCAACTGAGAAAATGAGAAAAACAAAATCTCCTGTTATAAACATGTATAGTCCATTACTTCTGTTGGGGAGAGGATAGCTTATTTTGTTGAGTTGTTTGGAATTGTGACTGGTCATTGTATTGATCAGAGTTTCTAGGACTTTTAAAGTTAATTGTCTTTATAATATTGTTATTGTATAAATTGTTTTCCTTGTTCTGCTCACTTCACTCTGCATCAGTTTATATGAGTCTTCACAGGTTTCTCTGAAACCATCCCCTTCATCAGGTTTTATAGCACAGTTGTATTTTATTACATCCATATACCATAAAATATTCAGCCATTCCCTAATTGATAGGTACTTCCTCAGTTTCCAAATCTTTGCCCCTGCAAACAGAAATGTTATTGTCAATAGTCAGTAAACATTTATTAAATACCTACTATGTTATGTCTACACCAGGGATACAAAGAAAGGCAAAGGACAGCTCCTACTCCCTAGGAACTTAGTCTAATTTAGAGCTATGAATGTCCTTTTCCTCTTTCTTTGATCTCTTTGGAGGTATAAACCTAGTAATGGTATCACTAGGTCAAAGACCATGCACAATTTAATAGCTTTGGAGACATAGTTCCAAGTTCCTTTCCAGAATGACTAGATTAATTCACAGCTCTACCAAGAGTGCATTAATGTACTTGTTTTCCCACAGTCACACCAGGATTTGTTATTTTCTTTTTTTGTCAATTTTACCAATCTGGTGGGTATATGGTAAAAAACATTAAAGTTGTTTTAATTCTAATATCTCTAATTATTAATGATTTAGAATTTTTTCATATGGTTGTTGATAGCTTGTATTTCTTCCTTTGAAAACTGCCTGTTTATATCCTTTGACTTTATCAATTGAGTAATGGCTTTTATTCTTACAAATTTGAATCAGTTTCCTACATATCTTAGAAACAAGACCTTTATAAGAGAAACTTTCTATAAAGATTTCCCTCTCCCCTATTTTCCTTTTCTTCTAATTTTAGCTGCATTGATTTTGCTTGTGCAAATCTAGCTTCAGTTTTCTAAACTGGATTGAATTCACTTATTCATTCAACCATCATTTACTGAATAATCACTATGTATAAAGTACCGTACCATAGTTTGTAGCTACCACAAAGATGAATTAAAGTCCCTGTCCTCAAGGAGTTTACAATGTTGTAGAGAGAATGCTATGGGCTTACTAGTTCCTTCCTCCCTCCTCACTCACTCTTGTTCTCCAGGACTCTTCATGATTTTGCTTTGCAGCCTGGTCCTCAATTGGTATCTGAAAAGCTGGAGAAGTCCCCTGAGGGGATCAAGGGAAAAATGTACACAGCACATGCCCTCCCTGGGTCACATAACTCAAATATCTAAGGTGGGATCAAAAGCCTCCTAAAGCCTCAAAACTGCAGGAGTGGCTATTGATAGAATTTTAAACGTTTCATCCATACATTCATTCATCCTTCCAATAAGCATTCTTTTAAACACCTATGATTTTTATGACACTGTTCAGTTCCTTAATGGCTATTTATTTCTTGATGAGTTTCCAATCCTTTTGGTTTCCAAATATGCTATGAATCTTTTTTTAAGGTTTCACTATCTGCAAATAGGAGTGATGATGGAAGAGGTAATATGGTAAACTGGTAGCTGAGTCTTCAATTTTCCT
Organism: Notamacropus eugenii; assembly: GCF_028372415.1. Classification (NCBI taxonomy): domain Eukaryota; kingdom Metazoa; phylum Chordata; class Mammalia; order Diprotodontia; family Macropodidae; genus Notamacropus; species Notamacropus eugenii. The sequence continues at coordinate 216,392,995 of NC_092872.1, read as the reverse complement.
GCAAAAAAATATGAACATTTGAGTGTTGCTTATGGTACATGAGTGCAATGAAATATTACTGTATGAAATGATGATTACAGTGAATACAGAGCATTATGAACTGAAACAAAGTGAAGAGGACCAAGTCAAGAAGACAATATATACAACTACAATGATGCAAATGGAAAAAACAAGCGCTACGCAACAACTGGATATGATATTGCAAAATTACAAAGAACAAACTTGACCCCAAAGAATAATAGGACAAAATGGGTCCCTCCATTTTTTTTGCAGTGGTAGGAGGTCCATAGAAATGCAAATGTTGCATATATTTTCAGATGTCTTTGGTGTATTAATTGGTTTTGCTGATTGCTTTTTTCTTTTCTTTTAAAAAATATCCTTTGTTATATGGGATTGCTTTCTGTGAGGGGGGAGAAAGAATACAGAAGGAAATTTAGTCAATATAAAAATAAAAGATGAATTAAAATACATTTTAAAAATTCGAACAGATTCCTTTTATGTCAAAGGATGCAGGAAATAGTTACTTGAGCATTTTTTCGCCTGGGGTGAAATCTTTGCTAAGAAACTTTGGTCACCCTAGAAAATGTGTTATTGTTGCATGAAGCTGGGGTGCCTGGGATATCTCAAGGGTGAAGCACAATAGTATGTCAATAAAAAATTGACAGGGCTAGAGGAATATTTCATATCAGACTTGTGGCCAGCTGATCAAGTGTATGGGAGGATCATGAGATGATTCATATAAAAACACCTTGCAAAACTGAAAATGATGTATAAATGTCAGCTATTATAATAATTATTATCATTGCTATTGCTAATAAAATAAGAACTCTGTTCAACTGAACACTCTACTTGACTGCTACTACATGTACTTCACAGCATGAAATATTATAGAATCTTAGGGCATTAGGAGTTGTCTAATCCAATCACCTTCCTAAGTTCCCTCACCTATAAAATGAGGGGTTTGAATTAAAAGGTCCCTGTGGTCCCTTCCAGTTTTAAAACTATGATTCTATGAATCCCCTGATGTAGTTCAACGATACCTGGAAAGAAGACCTGAATTTTAATTTTGCTTCTGATGCTTGCTAACTTGTGATTATGGGCAAAGTAATTTAACATCTTTAACCCATCTGTTAAATGGGGATAATAGGACCTACTTCACTAGGGTGTAGTGAAGATGAAATGAGATAATGCCTTTATGGTGTTTGTCAAACTTTAAAGTGATCTGGAAATGTCAGCTACTTTTAAATCTATACAGTAAGTTTTGTTAAATCCCTAATTTTGACTGGTTCTACAGTGTTATTCTGTAAGGAGGAAATAATGAGTGGTCAATGGGTATGACTAGAAATGTATGATGTTAGAAAGGGATGAATGAGCTCCATCTGGTGGTTTTTCCCCTGAGGTAGCTGTGGAGAGCTGTGACTAGATGAGAACCATGTGAAAATCACATGGAAAGAGTCCTAAGACTAGACATGGTGGCCTTTGGACTTGTATTTTGGAGCAAATTGTGGTGTAGCGATGGGATTTCTCAAATAGTAAGACCACCAAGAAGAGAATCTGTAGAATTAGGATGGAAAAGGGCTTAGCACTTGTCTGACTTTGAATACCAGAAGGTATATTCATTGAAAGAGCACCGAGGGGTGATCTTTATTTGCAGAAAAAAAGAATTATTTATCCAAGACAGAGGGTTGACTTGGCTGAGAAGGGCTGAGAAAAAGAGAAGGCATAATAAGGCTTTAATAAACATGTATTGATTGATTGAAAGGGTAGAGTTGGGGAGTAGGGTCAAGTGGAGTCAACAAGTAGCACTGATTATGGGCCAAGCACTGTGCTAAGTACTGGAGATGTAAAGAAAAGGTAAGGTTTGGGGTAAAGATGTGAGAGGCAGGAGAGAACTTGGGCTCAGGGTCTGGAGAGCAATCTGGAGAAGAGTATTTAATGGATGGAAAGACTCTTTCCTCCAAAGATAATCTCTGTGGCAAAAAGGATTACTCCTAGACAGGAAAGACCAGGGCTGGAGCAGCAGAAAATTCAGAAGGCTAAGCTCTGAAAATGACAAGAATTAACTTTGAAAGATCTAAGAGCCTGTATCACCTCTGATGGTTTCACAAAGTGCCCCTGAATGATCCGGGAACATCTCTACCTCCTTCCCACCTCATTTAAGCAAGCAGCATGTAGGCATGGGGCAAGTACCCAAAGAGAAAGAGGCTGTCTGTGTGGTGTTTTGGAGCCAAGAGAAACCTGGATTTGATTCCAGTCTCCCACATTTACTAATGCTTGTAATCATGGGCAAATTACTTTACCTCTCTAAGCCTCAGTTTGTGTATCTGTAAAATGGGGATATTAGCAACAATGACAACAGCTATAATATCTGTCTCATAGGGTTGTTGTAAAAATTGAAGGTGATAATGTATGCAAAGTCTTGTAAGCCTTTAAGGTACTTTATAAAGGCCACCTGTGTTTGTTCTTAGTTTTCGAAGAGGACTATGAAGGGAAATGAGGACATGACTTGCAGTTGACTTTGTTGTGAGTGAGTGAGGGCTTTAAAAAAAGGCCACCTATTACTATTCTAAATGAGTAAGAATCCACTTTTACTGCCTGAAAGAAATACCTATTGAGGCAATTGTAAAGAATTTTGGAGGAAGGCCACACGTATATGCCCCAAGGAGGTTCAGTAATCAGTTATTGACATTCTATTTCCAAAAGTTTTAACTTCAATCTGGATTTATGTAGGAAAAAATGACATGATTTAGAATATTGGTTCTTTAAGGTTCTTTCTTGCAAACCTATAAAGCCAATGACTTCCCCATAGTTAGAGAAGATACCCTAGAACAAGTAGTTATAGTCATGAGGTTTAACACTTGGTGCTAAGCACTCTAGATGCTAGACCAGGCTGAAGAAGTCTCCCTGGAGAGTATGTACTGTTTCCCTCTCTCCTCCCACTTTCTACAAGCAATAGAAACTACCCAGGCAAGAGAGCAGAGGAATAAGGAAGGATACTACCACAAAATCCAGCAACAACTTTCAAGAGCTGATACTTGGGGATTCCATAGAGTTTTTCCTTTCATAACTCATTTGTCTTATTAAAATACCAGCATCACTAAAATGATGAAGTTATGGAAATGACAGATCACAAGTTGGGAGATCAAAGAATAATTGCTTGACTGCAAGTATGCTTCCCTATTCATCTTAGGATAGGGTAGACTCCTTGCAACAAACTTATAGAAGAATCTAGACAAATGCACAGGAAGGACATGCATGGTTAGATTGGGATAGGAACAGTTGGAACACATACCTTCCCTGACAAGATCATGAATCCATTAGAGCATGTTTGAGGAAAATAAAATCTGATCATCACTCATTAAAATTACAAACTGACCTTTGCTCGATCTGATCATAGTATCCAAATAACACATCACTCAGAGATGATATGTCGGAACTAAATATGAATGTGAACCAAGCCACATGAAACCACAATACAAACGCATCTAAGGTCTAAACACAAATGGAGTCCTGGGTGGAGTCCCTCAGAGCCAGGAACAGCAGGACCATATCTTAGCTTCACACAAATATGTAAATTGTGCAGTTTTGTTTATAGCTGACACATGGTGAGAGGTCGTAGATTTCTTCCCTTTTGATTTCATTATGCACTGAACACCTACTATAACAATAATAGCTAACATTTATATAGCACCTACTATGTGCAAGGCACATAGGCCTAAGTGCTTTACAAATATTATCTCGTTTGATCCTCACAACAACCCTGGGAGGTAGGTGTTACTAATATCTTCATTTACTATCTCTGCTCTTTGCTGAAAGGGATGAGATTTGCATTCATAGAACAAATGGAAAATAAGAGAAGTCATTACATGCTTATAAGCTAAAGTGCCTACCAATGAATAAATTCTTCAACATTCGGGATCCTCAATGTAGATAATTCCTACACCAGGACAGATCATATCCCTCCCTCTATAACTCAGCAAATGACTTTCAAAGGCTATTCAAAATATTCATCATACAGGAATCAACCCAGTGAAAAACCCCAATGAACTGAATTAAGCTGGTCCTGGGATGTTCAAGTTCATTACTATATTTGGAGCCTCTCCAGTGTGATAGGACCTTTTAGGTCTTACCTTGTCCTCAGTCTCTTTGCTTAGGAGATCAAGTCCTGGCATTAAAATTGCATAAATTAATCTTAACCTTGCCTCTCCAACTGTATGACCTCTTCCATAATCTACTCTCATCGTGTTTGAAAAATCTGTGCTTGAGTTTGAGAATTTAGGGTTACCTCCAAACCATGATGAGAAGGCATTGAAGGAGGACCCAAATGGAGGAAGGAGATCTAAAACATGATGACTTGGTATGGGCTGGAGGAATCCAGAAAGACTTCATTGAGGAGGCAGGTTTTGGAGGCAAAGTCTTTGCTTTTAGAGCCAATGTGTTCCTGGAGGCTTCAAGCAGGTTTTAATTGCATAGTTATCATCCAACAATGAGGCTGGCCATGTTCAGAGAGGCTCTTCACCAGGTTGTGTGCCAGACGATGAATTTTTTGGTTACAGTATCTCTTGAAAATATTTCACAGAGGCATAGAAGCATGTTCAGTCCTAATGAGGGATGAAATCATGAATCCTTGAGGCATTAAAGAGGTGTTCTTGGAGCCTGAATCTTAAAGCTAGTTTCTGCTTCATCCCTCCCCCAATGAGATTATGGCATGCTTCTGATCTTGTCTTCATCTCCTTTAATGTAATCAGGAGCCGTCAAAGAAGGGGCACAAAAACATCTGGAAAAGTAGATGTATTCATGAGAAAGTAGCAGGGTAGTGGAACTGCTAAATGTTAGAAGATATGAAAAGTGAGACTTGCCCACTGGCCAACAGAAAGGGAAGAGCATTCCAGACATGGAAACAGTATGGATAAAGAATGGTATGTGGAGTATCAGTAAAGTGACTTGCCAAAGCAGAAGGCATACGACATGAAGTCTTAGGAGATAAGGTTGGTGAAACAAGGTAAGGTTAGTCTATGGGAAACCTTGACTATCAGGACTTGACCTCCTAGGCAACATAAAAGGAGGATAAAATTGGGAGTAAGGAAGAAAAGTGGCAAAAGCATGTGTTGGGAAGATTGACTTGATGGCAGCATGCAATGTTAGGAGAGGGGAAGGGGCTGGATGTGAGGGGGACAGTTAGCAGTGGTCCAATTCCCAGACTAGGATCATCTACCTTTAGGTTTCTCAGTCTCTGGGTTCATTATGAATTGAATATTGTCATTGCTTTGGAAGCAGTGTAAACAGTGGGGTTCACTTAGGATCTATGTTAAAGCTAATTAAACATCTTTATAAAATCATCTGTAGGAAAAAAATTCACAGGCAAATCCTCCAACTTATAGTTGATACTGAACTCTTCTGGTTAGTGAAATGTAAAGCAGAATGATGTTTTATTACCTTCCACGGACATAAAATTGGCAGGCAAAATTAATTTTGGACAAATGCAAGGTCACACATTCAGGAAAAATTATCTGAATGATTCTTCGCATAGCACTACAGTGCTCTAAAAGCAACCACAGAGCCCTGCACAGCCTCAAGTGCTTCTCAGAAGTGTTTTTATTCCTCTTTGACCTCCTTCATTGCACCACCTTCTTCCATCTCTACCTCAGCACACTTCCCCCCAAGACCTATTCTAACCAGCCTTGACTCCCAAGTTACTTTCTGGGGTGTGAACTAACAATTCAGACGTGGTTGCTGTCCAAGCAACCCCAGTACACATCTTCTGGTAGAGTAGGCCTGTTTGGGGCCAGTCCTGTTGGTGATCACTTTCTTCATGAGTGCTGGAGCAGTTGAAAGGGACCTCTCCCTTTGCCACCATGCAGTTCCAGCTAAAAGAACTCAGGACCTCTGCATCTCTGTCCACTGAGCCACTGACAACATGGCATGGTTTTTGAATGATGAAAGCCAGAAGGAAGGCAGTATGTCAAAGATGAAAAAGTAATACCAAGTCTAGGAATGTGGGATAAAACATGGAAAGACAGTCATGTAGAAAGGCTTGACTTCTTTCCAAAAATGAGAAATATGTTTAGGATAGAAGTAAATGTGTGTACTGTGGCACAGTGGACTGGACTTGGAGTCAGGAAAACCTGAGTTCAAATCCTGACTCAGACACTTATTATCAATTTCAGCTTCCTCATCTATAAAATGGGAACAATTTTAGCACCTACCTCACAGGGTTGTGGTGAAAATCAAATGAGGTAATATATGTAAGGCACTTTCAGATCTTGAAATACTATATAACTGGAAGGTATTGTTATGGTTATTATTACTGAGTGGCCAAAAAGACTTAGAGCATAAGGCTCACTTGTAGCAAGCAGGCTGCTTCTGCTCTGGACTCTGGGTGTGCCTCTTTTACCTGCCTAACAGCCCTTCTTCTTCTTCCCGTCCTCTTCTGAGAATTTCCTTATCCCATGCTAATACTCCCTATTTTGATCTACTGAGTATCTTGAATTAGCCAACAGCTAGTAGCCTGCAGAGACAGGAAACCAATTGGACCTGTTTCAGTGAGAATCCATCCATTTCCTATAATTGCTATGATATTCAATGGCCTCAGGGAGCTGGATTGGGTAAGGATGATTATGACCCAGGCATCGCATGTGGGTAAGAAGAATCCACGGAAATCTCAGTAGAGCTGATTGTGCCTAGTCAAAGAGTAGCCTTTCCATAGGACCAACTATCTCTTGAGCCTCAATTAAACAACATGCATTTATTGAATACCTACTATGTGCTAAACCCTTAGCTAGTAGGTACTGCAGATACAAAAAAAACCCCATGAAACCCCCTGTCTTCAGGAGCTTACATTGTATCATAAAGAATTGTAAATATAGAATTGCAAAGAATAGGGTTCTACATATGGAATTGTAAAGAAGAGGGTTCTACCACAACCCTAATTAATATAATCATAGAAAAATCCAAATATTTCAACTGAATCAATCAATAAAATAACAGAATGATAAAGTTTTAAACATATAAACAATATAGTTTGTGATCTATGATCCCTTTAAGAGGAGTGAACTTCTTTGATTAGATCAAAAAGAGATCAGAAGTGATTGTCTAACCAAAATAGCTAATCATACTGCTAGGGGCTTTAAATACCTGCAGAAATTTCAGTCAAGCAGTGAACCAGTCTGATGATAGAAGACTCCAAGTTCAGGAGCCTTCAGGGGTTGAGTTGGAGTCAAGCACCTAAGAGGAAAATGCTCTTGGAGGAGTAGAGTGTTTATATCTCTTTCTTTTTTCTTTCTTCTTCCCGACCCCACCTTCTAATTTATCATATCATCATGGAGAGTGGACTCATAGCAAACAACTTGACTGAAAATGATTGGACCAGTAAGGAGACAACACATCCAGTTAATGGCAAAGTGTTACACTGAAGGTTTGGAAATAAAGCATCCTAGAAGGGCAGCAGCTTCAAGGAGTATAACTGCTTACGCCATAGAAGAATGCTAATGATGGACTCAAGAAAGGATTTCCAGCCAAAAAACTCCAAGAGTAATGAACTACATCTTTTCCTTATGTGTTTGTGCTTCCCTTCTATAGCACTTTAGATCTGTTCCCATTTTCTCCATGAATATTGCATGTATTTGTGAGAATATATGTCCCAGGTTTTCATGAGGGAATATTTTGTGCCAATTGTTCTTAGTATAACTTTTCAATAAGAAAATTTTCTAAAGCTGAATGTAGTCAACTGGCTGATTGTTGATGGGGATCACACCAATGGGGGCTCAGGAGCTACAGTAGTAAAAACTTAAATCCTCAGTGTTACCCAGAGGATCCTGAGTAGTAGAAAGTAGTAGTAGTAATAGCAGTAGTAGTAGTAGTAGTAGTAGTAGTAGTAGTAGTAGTAGTAGTAGTAGTAGCAGAAAGATACCTTCTGGGGGACTCCTACCTGCAAGTGTGAGTTGAAGGGAGTAAATTCAGAGTGAATGCTGCATTAAACACAGAGTATGTGCAAATTAAATAAAAATAGTTTTGGGAGGGAGGGGGCTAGCAGCCATAGGGATCAGGAAAGGCTTCACATAAAAGGTGGTGCCTGAGTTTAGTCTTTTCTCCTTTCACCATGACCCAAAGACCAGTACAACCAAGGTTTCTAGAACTTGGTGCTCTCTTTTTTTATTCCACTCATTTCCCTACATTGTTATGTTCTGGTATTTCATTAGAGGCCTTGAGTTTCCCCTTGTAATGAACTGTGACAAAGGCCTTTTGCCTTGGGCATTAGTGGTCAGTGGAATTCATTTGCAAATCCTCTAAGTCTCATAAATGTTAATAGGAACTGCGACAATGGAAAAAAAGACCTTTGGAAAAGGGGTTCGACAGCCCAATGCAGAAGAGGACAGCGGGAGGCAGGGTTAAGGAAGACAGATGGAGGTAATTGTAGGCTGGGTCAGGCTCAACCTGACCCAAACTGAATCAGCAGTGAGTCAACAGTAAATTAACAGTGTGAATAATGTTGGCCAAAAAAGTTCACATAATTGTAGGCTGCATTTTTCTTTGGGATCAGATCTGTGATTTCATTGGTTTAGGGAAAGAAAACTCCCTCTTCCAAGGAAGATTAGTACCTGCTATGCAACTTATAGCCTAAAGAGTTGCTTGGGTCACTGAGATGTTAAGTGACTTACCCAAGGCAGCATAACCAACATGGGTCAATGGTGGGGTTTGGAAGAACCCAAGTCTTCCTGTCCTGGAAGTGGAAGCTGACTGTCTATTGACTATACCATACTGGATCAATACAGGCAGAATGTCTGAAACAAGAGATGTGATAATTTCATTGTGGTCAGACCATATCTAGAATATTGCTTAATGGTTGGCAGCTGCATTGAATAAGTTAGATCAATATAGGTCAGTTATAGGTAGGAAAAGACAAGACAGTTGGTAAACTCTGGGTGCCATGTTTTAGGAAGGTCAATTGCAAACCTAAGGGCCTTTAGAAGATAACCAGAATGGAAAGAAAACTAAAAACTATAGCATAGAAGGATCAGTTAAAGGAACAGGGAATGTTTAGCCTGGAGGAAGGGAAGAGTTAGGAGGGACCATCATAGCTGTCTTCAAATATTTGAAGACTAAAAGACTATTATTAAAAGATTTGAATTATTTGTTTCCAAATAGCAGAACTGGCAACAAGAAGCAAAGAGACAGATTTTGGCTTGATCAAAGCAATATCTTCCTTAAATGAAGGTTATAGCATCACACAGTTTCAAAGCTGGAAGGAACCTAAGAGGGCATTCAGTTCCAGATATAGCTGAACAAGAATTGTTCAGGGTTGTGCTGGAGCCAGCTCATATCGGTTCACGAAAACCAATTGTTATTTTTCAGTAGGAACATTTATACCTCAAAAATCAGGATTTGGTTTATTATTTTGTTGATTTTCTATACTTAAAAAGTAATGGAGAAAATGTTAATAATGCAGATTAAACTTAAAGTTGTGTCATTTTTCTGGAAAGCTGGTTCTTAAACATTTATCAGCACACCCTTTCCTACAACCTACTTGCAAGTGGTCATCCAACATTTGTTAGAAGTTATCCAACTTCTCTTTGAAGACCTCAACTAAAATAATGTCAACACCTCCCAGGGCAGCTTATTCCACAGAGGGTTAGATCTAATCATTAGGACATTCTTCTTTTCGGCAAATGTCAATGGGTCCTTTTGTTCCTTCTATCTATTATTTCTAGTTGTGCCTTCATGAACCAAGAAGTACAAATCGAACCCCTCTTCCAAGAAATACTTTAAGACAGGACCAAATACTGAACAGAGATGAGTCTTCTATTCTCCAGTTCTCTGAACTGATCTTCATAAGACATCTTGAGGACCTTCAACATCCTGGCTGACCTCTGGATGTTGTTGTCATTCAGTTGTTTCAGTCATGTCCAAATCTCCATTATTCCATTTGGGGTTTTCTTGGAAAAGATACTGGAGTGGTTTGCCATTTTCTTTTCCAGCTCATTTTACAGATGGGCAAACTGAGGCAAACAGGGTTAAGTGACTTGCCCAGGGTCACATGGCTAATAAGTGTCTGAAGCCAAATTTGAAGTCAGGTCCTCCTGACCTGTCCTACCTGTCCACTATGCCACCTAGCTGCACTTTTCTGGATGTCCTCCAGCTATTCCAAGATCTTCCTAAAATGTGGCACCCAGACCTGTGGATTGACTAGAGCAGAGTAGAATATTACCTCACTACTCCTAGACCATATGCCTTTCTTGATGCAATCTAAAATTATATGCTAATATGATGTTTTTGGGAGATACAATATCTCACTGTAAACCCATATTGACCTTACAGTCTAACAAAACCCCCAAGACCATTTTCAGAAAGTTGTTGGCTCTCTTCACCTCTATCATTCTATACTTATGAAATTAATTTTTTTTGAATCAGAGAGTAAGACTATATTTATTACTATGTTACATTTACAAGATCTTTTTTTGGACCTCAACTTTGTAATCCAGTTATCCCTTCCAGCTCAGTATCACTTAAAAAACCTGGTATGAATGCTATCTATGTTCTTATTCAAGTTATTGATAAAAACACTAAATCCCAGCAAGCCCACTATGCATCCTTGAGGCACTTTTCTAGTGACCTCCTTCCAAGTTCACATCAAACCATTAAAGACTAATTATTAGCACTTAACCCCCATCTCTCCATATTTTCTACAAGGCATGAGAACATGAGTTGTCCAAAAGTAAAGCCGGCTGCTTCTGGAGACAGTGGATTGTCTCCAAGCACTTGTAGTTTTTAAATAAATGACGGATGGCCATTCATTGGACATGTTACAAATAAGATTATTGTTCCAGCATGAATTGGAATAGATGATTTCTGAGATTCATTTCAGTTATGAGAGTCTGGGATTTTAAGAAACTCTTATAAACTGAGGATCATCCAGGTTAAAAACTCTGTCTGTGGTCAGTCAGCTAGTAAGTAGTATTACTGGGCCTAGAATTTAGTCTTCTGACTCTTAATCAGAAGGTCCTGGTTATCTAGAGGCCCAATATGGCTCCCAGCTGGTGTAGAATCCTAAAGGTAAGCAAATACCACTGATTAATGAACATCGGTAACCTTCTTAGTGATATTTGGTGTTGTCCCAAATGTGGCCAGTGGCTCCTGGATTTGTGAGTATAAAGAATTAATTTCCTTGTATATTCAGTATTCCTTTAATAGTCATACCTTTAAGGAATATATGTTCATAGCTCTCCAACTCACATATGAATAGACCTGCCCATAAGCACACTAACTGAGCTATATGTATATAGAACTTAGATCTTAGTCTACATACCATTACTTGAACCATTGTGTATCCAAAGTCCATCTTCTCACATACTTACCATTATCTGTAATCACACCTACATCTATAAACACAGTTGTAAATATACCCAAAGGAACTGAATATTTCATGGTAGACCCAGGCAGGGTGAAGGAATGAGCTTATTTCCTTTTCCTCTTTCTGTTCTGTAGGCCAAGGAATCTGGCATCTTTTAGGAAAACTCAGGTGCCTGAGATCAGTCCCAGAATTCTCCTCACAGACCCCACACTCTTTCCATTGAATCACCAATCTCCTTCCCAGGAAAATCTGTCTGGCTTTTCCAGCTGTCTCTAGCACAATTCTCCATAAATGCAAACTGTTAGCATTTCCTGTTAAAAAAAACCAAAACATTTCCAATAAATAAATGAATGCATCATCGAGTCAACCCTTAGCAGGTCTGAAACTGACCTAGTAGCTACTCTGAGCAATGGATGGACAGAGACCACCCAGCACCCAGCCTGCTGGCCCAGAGCCAGCCCTGACTTTGTTTGAATTCCCACATGAGTGAGTGCTAGGGCTGACGCCAGCCAAACTCCATGAAATATTATTTTTAATATTAAATAAATACATGGTGGGATGTGTTGATTTTTTCCCCCTTCAGTAAATTGTAGCATCACGACCTAGAAATCTGCCGTTGTATCCATATTTCCCCTGTGAGCCAAAGGAAACCCTGCCATTTTCTTTGACCTTTCTCATGTGGCATATGCCTCCCCTAGAAAGCAGAGAAAGCCCCATTGGTGTTGGCAATAGCTGATTAAGAATAAGATAGGTCTTCAATTAGTGAAAAAAAAGTTTGTATAAAAGTCACTAGCTATGTCTAAAAATTCTACACATATAGTGTTCAATACATCACAAATTTAGTGTTACAAACTCACAAAATCTTAGAAAGCTGAAAAAACTTAGGATTCTTTCTCAGTTTTCTGCTTCCTTCCTAATCTTGGTTGGATTTGCTTTGTGATTTGAAGTTTTCTTGGCAAAGATATTGAAGTAGTTTGCCATTCCCTTCTCCCTCTCATTTTATAGATGAGGAAACTAAAGCAAATAAGGTTAAAGTGACTTGCCCAGGGTCTTATAGCTAATGCCTGTCTGAGGTCAGATTTGAACTCAGGAAGATGAGTCTTTTTGATTCTAGGACCAAGATTCTATGCACTGTACCACCTAGCTTCCCTGGTTATACTCCCATTCAGTGCCAATATCACCACACAGTGTGTGAACTCGGACAAATCACAGCTTTTCTGGGTCTCAATTTCTTCAAGTGTGAAAGGAAGGGAAGGGTTTAAATGTCCTTTAAGGTCTCTTCCATCTCTAAATCTGCAGCCCTATCAGCCTATTATTTTCCTCCATGCCTAGAAGGAACCATCTTCACTCTTCTCCCAACCAGGAAGGGGTGAGGATGACATAAACTGTTAAAATCTTCATTTTATTTATTTCAGACAAATTTTCTTAGCTATTTCTTAAGCTCTTATTTATTTGGCACTGAACGATCACTTGGCTTTATAAGAGGCCCTTATTTGGGTACATCCATCTTGCTCCTACACAGGCTAGAGTCAATAATCCCTTTCTCTCCTTCTCTGTTCATCTCCATTATACAGATATAGGCAAGTACCATGGTAGATAGAGTGTTATACTTGGAGTCAGGAAGACAAGTTCGAATTCTGCCTCAGCCAGTTGTGATTTTGGTCACACAACTAGTAAGTGACTGAGGCACAATGTGACTTGGGGAAATCAATTAACCTTTGACAGTCTCAGTTTCCTCATCAATAAAATAGGGATACTCATAGTACTTAACCCGTATCATTGCAGCGAGGGTCAGATAAGATAATCTATGCAAAAGTTTTGCAAATCTTAAAGCATTGTAGAAATGTTTGCTGTTATTATTAGGGTTGCTCTGTCACCCCCAGGTCTCCCCTTTTCCTTCATCCCCCACCCTCATTTCCTCCCTCTGCCCCTGCCCCCCAGTGCTAGTTGGTGGAGGTGAGAAAGGAGTAAGGTTAAGATAAACATCAGCATGCCACCTCAGTCCCCTTGGCACCAGGCTCCTGCCACTTTGGCACAGCTCTCTTCAGCAGCAGTGAGGGAGCCAGTGAGATAGAGTGGACTGAAAGGGAAGAAACAAAGGGAGCTCCCACCATCCTGCCCGTCCAGGACCAGAGCTGTGTTCCCCACCATTGAGCCTGCTTCAGCTCCATGCCATTGAAAGCAATTGAAAAGAAAGGGGAGGAATAGGGAGAAAAGAATGTGCTAGTTTTGGTGCATGGATCTCTGCTCCCCCTTACCCTTTCAGCCTCCCCACCCCAGCTCCAGTGCCCATCTTGTTTCAATGTGTTATCTCATCCCACCTGTATCCCTCCTATTTTCACCTCAAGCCACTGGGAACTTCATCTCCAACCTTCATCAGTGTCTGCCTGATGCCCTACTCCAGCTTCTAAGAAACACCACCAGGAACCTGAAATTGAGGAAGCCGCTAATACCATTGCTTGGAAGATGGAGGGCAGAGGGATGGCATTCTTACTTTTGCTTCTGAGATGATAAAAGATGTGTTTCTGGCATCCCAACTGGGCACTCTGAACACATTTTCCCAGGGAAGCACTGTTAGATATGCTGGTTTTGTTCTGTCATCAGCTGGTGCCACCAAAATACCACGTTAGGTGAAACAACATTACAGGAGGCAATTTATTCTGCAGAAACAGAGTTCACTGGAGTTGGAATCGGGGTCATGAGGCAAACAACCTTCAAGGCAGGAGGAGGAGAAGAAAACAGGAGTGGAGACTGAATAGGATGGAGTCAACAGGGTCTAGGAGCACTGAGCTTTCAGGCATCAAGAAGGTGGGTGCTACTGAGGCCCTGGGGGAAGAGGCAAGGAGCCTGGCAAACAATGAGATGGGGCGGGGAGGAAGGAGCAGAGAAAGGGAGTGAAATTAGAAAGGGAACAAAAGGTGCAAGTAGCAGGGTAAAAGGTGGGAGAGGTTGGGGTAGGGATTGAGTGAGACCTCACTGGAGCTGGGAGTAGTTAGGGTAGAGTAGCAGAGTGCTCACGTGATAAGATGTGGAAAGGAGCAAAGGAAGGCTGACAGGGCTCCAGAAAAGACGTTCTGGTGCTGTGGTGGTAGTTTTGGTTCAGTGTGATTATAGTGTCTTACCAGCATTAGGAGGTGTGAAATAGCTTCGCTTGGGGGCAACCTTGTATGGAGTGTGCCTATATACTACAGTTACAGTACTTGATGAATTAAATGAGCAAAACGGCTTTTGTGAGCCAGCCTGGGAAAACTCATTATCATTTATTTCTATGGGAAGTTATGGACCAAATTCCAAATACTTTATTTACTTTGAGAACACAAGCTCTAGGGTTAGAAACTATATATATATGTATATATATATATAATAAATTTTATAAAATATAAATATACATATATATGTGTGTATATACACATACCTACATATATGTGTATACACATATCAATATACCTATATTGCTTATAAATACATCTATGTGTGTTCATACTTCATTGCTGAAGAAGACCGTGCCATCAGAGAAATAATGACCTGACTTGCACTTGACTTTGTTTTGAGTGAAGGAGGGCTATGCAAGGTCACCAGCCTCATATCTCCTCCAGAGCCATTGAATCCAGTGACCAGATATTCATCAGGATGACTGGAGATGACCCAGGATGAGGCAATTGGGATTAGGTGACTTGCCCAAGGTCACACAGCTAGTGAGTGTCAGTGTCTAAGGTGAGATTTGAACTCAGGTCCTCCTGACTCCTGCACTGGTGCTCTATCCACTGCATCACCTAACTGCCCCAGATACATCTACATAGATATTCTAAATGTGCCATTTACATTAGAATAAATTAAGGAATAATTAAGATGTCACTTCTTAAAAGTAGCAATTGGTTGGTTTAATGTGTTGAATAGGTCTAGAATATTATACATACTTGTTATATTTTGACTTCAAAAGAAAATTTGGGAATTCCCCTAAATATCTTCCTCAATAAAGAATTAATTCAGTGTATCTGCTGTCTTATTTTCATCCTGGAGCAAACGTTTTTCACTGTGTTCCACATGTGGTCACATTGGCTCTGGTTTTCTTCCTTTGATGCATTTAGAGACTTTTTTTTTATTATTGATTTTGGAATTCTTTGCAAAGAGAGCATCTGATTGTCTTTTGACTAGACCATTTCTAGTTCACACCCAATTGGCCCAAGGTGAGGGCTTTCTTTGCTCTCCTCATTTGCACAATCTAAATGTTTGAAGATGTCTTCCCTTACTCCTACCCCCACCTCAGCAGAGCTTTTTACTTTGCCAGTTAACTATGTAATATTGTTTTTCTAGTACCTGGACTTTTTTGTTAGTTGGCACACATTTATCCTGTTCTTTTAATAACGTATTTTAACTGTCCTCCAGACTTCCTGTGTGCTATTTGCTTTTTAAATTCTTCCTTCTAATTTTTTCCCCTAATGCCAGAATTCTTTCATAAATCCTTAAAATCTTCAAAAAACCCAATAATTTTAGCAGGTCTTGGAATAGGATAAAATGGATTAAAAAAATCTTATTAATCACTTATTATGTGCTAAATTCTGTGCTAAGAGCTGGGAATGCAAATTGCCATTGCCAATTTCCTTGGATAGGCTTTCGGTAGAATCCAGAAAGAAATAGGGTGAATGAATGGATGTTGTTGTTGTTCAGTCATGTCTGACTCTTTGTGACTCCATTCAGGGCTTTCTTGCATTTTCTTCTTCAGCCCATTTTACACATGATGAAACTGAGGCAATCAAGGTTAAGTGACTTGCCAGGGGTCTGAGGAGAGATTTGAACTCACAAAACTGAGTCTTCCCTGACTCCAGTGGCAGCAACTCTGTGCACTATGGTGCCACCTAAATACCCAAAAAAGTTGCATAGGAAGTAGCAGAAACCCTCTCCTCTTTTCTCTTCTCCTCAGATCTCCCCCTGTCATATCCAAGGGCCCAGATCAGATCTCACATTGTTCCTAGCAGTCCCATCCACATTGATCTCTACTGTAACTGGATTCCCATAAGCATTACTAATCATATAGTATCTTTCACTGCAACTTTCACTTGTTTATGTTTTACCACAATTAAATTTTAAGTTCATGAAGATCAGGGACTCTAACTTAAACTTCTATTTGAACAATACTAATTTTCATTTCTATGGTGCTTTAAGATGCCCAAAGCATTTTCACTTCTCCTACTTCACCAAGCATAGTGCTGTGTACATAGGTGACAGAGAACTTGTTGAATCAATGACCAAATTCTAACAAAAGCTAACATTTGTAATATTAGTGCATGACATTATTATTAGGTTGGCAGTCACTGAATGAATAAGGAATGCCAATTTTGGAAACGTGAAAAAATGAATTCTGAGGACAAACAATGGAGTAACATTTGAAGATAATGAATTCAATGATTTAAGTCCTAGGATCATGGATTATTTGGACTATTTGTGCCCTACCTATGATAGAGATTTCCGAGCTCATAGTAGTCTGACCAGTCACCATCAGACACACTGTACCTCAACTCCAACATAGTGATGTCCTTTTGATCTTCTTTGAAAGCAAAGGACAACAACCAACCAATCAAGGATCATGGAATCTCAGAGTTGAAAGGGACCTCAAATCAACTAGTTCCGATCCCTTGAACCCACAAGGTTGTGGAAGCTCCACTTCTCCTAAAACATAAAAGGACAAAAGAAAGGACCAGGAGCAGCTAAGTGGTACAGTGGATAGAACAACAACCCTGGAGGCAGGAGGACCTGAGTTCAAATTTGTCCTCAGACATTTGACTACTAGTTGTGTGACCCTGGGCAAATCACTTAACCCCAACTGCCTCACAAAAAAGGGTCAAGGAGCAAACCTTATCTCTTGGGGGCCACATGGCCTCAGAGGGGAGTTCAGAAGGCCCTTTTCCCTTGTCACATGTTCTCTCATTGGACACCAAAAGAATCACTGAGCTTGCCCAGATACAAATGAAACAAAAGAGACTATGAATGTTGACTCAAGCCTTTTTAAAGATGCAGACAGTCCCAGCTATGCAGCCAGATGAAAAAGGTTCTTTCCTGCTAACATGGCTGACATTTGGAGCCAGGCATGGAATGTCCACACATGTTCCTTGATCTTTCCAAGGAACTTCTTTTACACATCATCACTGTTCTCCTGGAAGTCATCACCCTGGCATCCTCCACATGGAATCGGTGCATCAGCCAAGTGAATGATGGGCTCTGTGGAGGGGCCAGACCTCCATTACATCTGCATTTAAGTCATTGAAGCTGTTCTGTATGTCGTTGTGGGGACTGTTTCATTCTTTGTATTTGTCTTCCCAGTGCCCAGTGCCTAGAACATAGTAGGCACTTAAATGCTCATTGTTTGATAGATCAATTCGCCCTGAGCGCTTTAGAAAGGCATCCAGTATTTCTAGGTTTCTCTGGATTTTTCATGTTTGTTGTTCCTTGAGTTGTAATAATAACCCATTACATCCATATGTCCTAATTTCTTCAGCCATTTTTTAATCATTGGGTATGTACTGCTTCTTTTTGTTACTATAAATAATGTTGGCATGAATACTTTGGTACATTGGGACCTTTCATTTTCCAATGACTTCCCTGGTACCCAGGAGGAGGTTCAATAAAACAACTTTTATTGAATAACTTTAATCTGAGCCAACTGAAGGGTAGGATAAATCTGAATTAATAAAATGTCTGAATTATACTTTCTTAAGTTTAGAATAAAATAAAATTTTAAAAGTTTTAAAGAATTGACATGTTATCACTTTTAAAATATAAAGCTCAAATTGGATTTAACCAAGTTGGACAATCTGAAAATGAATGCCTTGGTACCTAGTAGAGGGATCAATGAAACAAAGGGTACTAACAGTAACTTTTATTAACTTTAGTAACTTTTCTCATGATTTCAAATTATTTTCCAGAGTGGTTAGACCATTTCACATTTCTGCTAAGCAATAAATTTGTGTGTTTGCCTTCCTATGGTAGTTCTTCTAACATTGACTTATTATTTTGCCTTTTGCAACCTTTTCCAATTTGATGACTATAAAGCTACATTACAGAGCCATTTTCACTTACATTAGTACATTGGAACTATAAAAAATATAGGTGTTGATAAGATTTTTTTTTAAATGGTTGGTTTCTATCCTTTGACCACTTTTCCATTAAGAAATGACCCTTAGTCTTACAGATTTTAAGTCAATTCCCTATAGAACTTAGATATCACATGTTTATTATAATTTCCCCTAATTAATATAATTTATTATTTTAGTTGAATTAATTCTTTTTGTCCAAAAGTTTTATATTTTTATAATAATCAAAATCATTCATTTTTCCATATGCTCTACTCTGACCCTTGCCTGGTAATGAATTTTTCCAGTAACCTGTTATGAAAACTATGACCTTTGACCGTGCCCTGAGTGTTTCATAAACAAAAGCAAAAAGTTTTCAGTTCAAAGATTTTCATGGCAGTTACGTGTAATGCCAAAAATATTGAAACAATAAATGTCCAAAAGTAGGGAAGAGTAACATGATAAAATTAATTATACTGATGTAATGGAATACTGTTTATGCTATATTCTTTTTATTGCACGTGTTATTCTAATAATGGAATACGGTTGGACGGTTAAGTGGCACAGTGGATAGAGAGTACTGGGTCTGGAGACAGAAAGACTAGAGTTCAAATCTGACTTCAGACACTTACTAGCTGTATGACCCTGGGCAAGTCACTTAACTCCTGCCTGAGTAAAACTGAAGAAGGCAATGGCAAACCACTCCAGCATCTTTGCCAAGAAAATCCCATGGACAGTTGGTCCACAAGGTCATGGAGAGTCAGACATGACTGAATAAATGAACAACCTCAAATAGAATACTATAAAGTGTTGAAGAATGATAAGCATAAAAAGCAGAAAGAAATCTGAAAAAACCCTTGTGAAATAATGCAAGGTAAAAAGAAGAATGAAGAACCAAGTACGTACTGTGACCATATAAAAGAAAAATGAATGAGAATGAACTGACAAAGACTCTTAACAATGTCTTAGAAAGAGTGTCTGAAAATTGTTGACGCTTAATGAATTGAAATTAATTTAAACACAACTATTGGACAAATTTAATTGATTAAATCTAAATTTATGTTGTTTAAATAGTGTTAATTTTTTTAAGAATTAAGTGTTAAAAATTTAAAAATCAATGTTAAATTTTAATGAATTTTTTCATTTTAAAAAGATATCTTGCATTAGGTGGGTGCTTTTCCTTTTTCCCCTCTTTATTTTTTATTTTGTCTCCTACCTTTCCTCTATTCTCTATAGCCCCCACCCTATTTCAAGCCTTCATCACTTTCATACAGACTACTACAATAGGCTCCCATTTGGCCTCCTTGCCTGAAGCCTCTCCCTACTACAATCCATCTTCCATATAGCTGCCAATTCCTTTAACAAACTCCAACCCTTCCCTATTGTATTGAGGGTCAAATGTAAACACTTTCATTTGATATAGAATGTTCTACACAACCTGGCCCCCTCTTTGTTTTTCCAGTGTTCTCATGTGTTACCACCCTCCTTCCATGCTATGATGTAGCCAGACCGTCTAGTCAGTGACAACAGTCTATCAGTCACAGCACCTTTTGCATTGATTGTCCCCACGCCTGGAATGTACTCCTTTCTTACTTCTCATTCTTGGAATCCCTGGTTTTCCTTCATGACTCAGCTCAAGAACCATCTTCTTCATAAAGCCTTGCCTGGTCTCTCCAACTGCTGGATACCCCTTGCTAAAACTAACATGTGTTTCTCTTGTTTTATTTTGTATGATACACATCTAATACAAATTGGCTGCCATGGATGATAGATAGTTGATCTCAGATTAGGTCCACCTTTCCTCTAAGGAAGACTTTGAATTTTACTCTTTTGGAGAGGAAGGGTACTACCACGCCATCAAAAGTCTAGTGGGGAAGGAGCAAACAGTATTCAAAATAATCATTGTGTGGTGATCTCTCCTGTGTTCTCCTATCACCAAGAGAGCTGTTGAAGCTAGAATTATATTTACCATACATTGAAAATTGGTAGCCTAGGGATGTGATGCTCTCTCAGGGGTTCAGAATAGAAGCTCTTCTCCCTGGTCACTCTAAAGAGGAAGATAACAGGCACAATTTAATCTCAGCTAGCTTGGCACCCTCTAATCAAACACTGGTTATACAAGAAGCAATTTAGACAAATTCAGTTGAGCAGGATGGGGATTAGTTTTCACAGAGACTTAACAACAGGTGCAGCTAAGTGTGTAAGGGTTAGAGTACTGACCATGGAGTCAAAAGGACCTCAGTTCAAATCCAGCCTCAGATACTTGACATTTACTAACTGTGTGACCATGAGCAAATCATTTAACCCCTATTGCTCAAAAGAAATCAAAAAGAAAAGTACTAGGACCAGGTCTCAAAGTTTGGAAGCTTCCTTACTTTAATACTTTGGTGGATCTGTGCTTTCATTGATGTAAGCACTGCTTCCAAAACTACAGACTGCAACCCATTTAGGTTTTCTCATCTTGTCCATGTCCTTCATAAATCTTTCTAGAGTATCCACTGGGAGCCTTCCTCTTTGCTCCCTTGAGTTTGAATGGTTTCCAAGCAAATGGTTATCCTTTGCTCTTAATACCTTAATGACCCTTTTCTGATTGTATCTAATAATATCTTTCATGCTAACCTGTATAATTCTTTACTTGTAATAAGTTGCAACTTACTCTCATGTACCATGTGGCTCTCCATTGTCTTTTGGGTGACTCTCTACCCTCAAGGTATGATAGATTGCTTCCTATTTTAACAAATTATTTCTTTCTATTTCCTCTTAAATTTATATTAATATCTATTGTTTTCATACAACCTATATGAAGGATCTTCATTTCCCAATATATTTTCTACCACTCAGAGAGTCATTCCCATAATAAAGGAGAAAAAGGATGAGTAGGGTAAAGCAGTTCAACATGCTAATTAAGTCTGACACTATACCCAGTATTCACAATCATAGTTCCCTACCTCTGCAAAAAAGGGAAAAAGGTATATTCTCATGTCTCTTCTTCAGAATCAAACTTGTTCATTATAATTAAAATATTCCATTTTTATTTCTATTGCTGTTAATCTTTTCATTGACATTGTAGTCATTGAATATATTGTTTCCCTGGTTCTGCTTACTTTACTTTGTATTAGTTCATATAAATCTTCCCATGCCTACCCATATTCTCCATACTCATTGCTTCTTACAGAGCAATAATATCCTATCACATTCATGAACCCCAATTTGTTTATCCTTTCCCCAATGATGGGGATAATTTTTTCTAGCTCTTTATTTCTACAAAAAACATTGCAATAAATATTTGAGGGTATATTTGAAGTTTGACTTCTTGGTCATATGCCTGACTGTGGGATTTCTGGTTTGAACATCTTAGTCACTTTCTTAGCATAATTCCAAATTGCTTCCCAGAATGGTTTGACTCATTCACAACTCCACAAGCAGGGCATTAGTTCAACTGATTTTTCTTGCTAGCAAAGTCATAAGTTCAATTGTTAATCTTCTGCACCCTCCAAATTTCAGTGTCCTGAGGACAAAGCTCCAGTAACTTCATTCTCATTATCCTTCTGGTCATAGGCAAGATCCAAAGGTGGTTCTCCTGACTCTTAGTCCAGAGCTCTTTCCATTGTGCTAAGTTACCTCTCAAAAGAATTGCACAAACCTATTAGAATATTCAGGAAGCCTACAACATAGAACAAGCTACAGTCTGTGAAAATTTTTAAGGATAATGAAAAAGGAGCACTTGAAGATATGTTCAGAGAAAGAAAAAGAACAAGAAAAGGCAGGGTCTTACTGTTTGAGATCAATAATGATGTTAATGAATTTTTCTTCCATCTTCTATATAAAGGAATGGTTCTTCAAACAAAAAAGTAGAGAAAATACAGCTAAGAGATATGTAAGATACAATGAGGGTATTTATTTGCTTTTAATGAGTTTCATATACCATAGATCCATATACCCCAGGGTACCAGAAAGAATTTGCAGATAAGATCAAAGAAGAACTGCTTGAAAGTTTTGAAAAGATATTAGATATCAAGAAAGATGCTGGAGTGTTGAAGATGAGCAAATACTCTTCTGATTTTCATAAAAGTGAAAAAAAGTATAGATTCCATTAACTATAGAACACTAAGCCTGACTGATCTCTAACAAAATTTAGAATAGATAATTAAATGCGCTGTCAGCACTCAAAAAAAGGTGATCACTAAGTGCCAGCATAGGGTTATGAAGAATACATCAGGAAAGACTAAAAAGAATCTTATATTTATGTTTTTCAAACTAGCATATCTGGGAATGCTGTGAAATATTTATAAGGGACTTCATAATATCCTTATGGATGAGATGGAGAAATGTGGTTGTATAACAGTATGGTTAAGTGGAGTCATACCTACTTAAGCGATAGTACTCAAAGAATATTAATATATCCAAGCTGTCAGTACTCTTCTCAGAGTATCACATTCTCAGGGAAATAAATGTAGCCATATGAACAGATATGTAATCCTAGGATGAATATGAAACATAGCTTCATTATTATTCAGCTCTCTCTATCTGGATCTGACCTGTGTGGGTTTGGACTTAGGGTAATGTGACAACCTCACAATTGTGAACTCTGAGATAACTTGGGAAAAACATATCACATGTAATCTGGCTTGGGTCTCTTAGGTAATGAGCAGCCTGCTTCACATAAGAAATACCCAGAAACCTCAGGACATCAGGACTATGCCATTGGGTTGCTCCTAGAAGTTTCATTTGAACCCTGATCTTGTATTCCATCTCCCCTCCCACTACACTCCCATGTACACTTGCTTGCCAACCTCCACATACACCAATTTGAATATACGAGTCAGGGCTATTTTTTTTAACACTTCCCTACTTAAATACTTAATCAGCATGGGCAAAAGTTGGTTTATAGTCACTTTTGTATTCTACCACACATGGGATCCTTCTGTCCTTACAACCCATTCCACTCAGTTGATATGCCAACTTACAGGTTTCCAGTCACACAGGACTCTATCCTCAGCTGTATCCTATTTAACTTTTTTTTTTATCAATGGTTTGGAAGAAGAAAACAAAGGCATGCTAGTGAAATTTGTTACTGAAAACCCTCAGAAAATAAGGAACATGTTGGATGATAGAGTCAAGATTCATAAGATTTTTAACAAGCTATAATGATGGGCTGAAAATAACAAGATGAAATACACCCAGGAATATAAAGTCTTTTATTTATGTTCAAAGAATAAACTGTACAACAAAGAACAGAGAGTCTTGGGTTAATGGCAGTTCATGTGGAAAACAAGAGTTTAGGGGTTTTTGTTGATGATTGAGAGGTCAGATTCAACAGTATAAATGCAATCTTGGGCTATATACTTCCATTCAAGTAAATAAACGCTAATAAAAAGAAAATGTCAGGAACAAGTGTGTACTACTCTGGTTGGACCACATCTTCAGCACAGCGCACACTACCATGATTTAAGAGAGACGTTGACAAAGTAGAGTGTTTCATTAAAAGGGCAACCAGTGAACTAGTGAAGTGTCTGAAAACTGCCACATAAAAAAATGCATGAAGGAACTAGGGATAACTGAAGGCAAAATGATACGGTGGAGAGAAGGCTGGACTTGGAATCAGAAAGCCAGAGGTTCAAATACTCCCTCTGACATCAGCTTTGTGATCATCATCAAGTCACTAAATCTCTGTAAGGCTTAGTTTTTACTTCTGTATTCTACACAGTTCAGGCACAATAACACCCATGGTACCTATCTTACAGGGTTGTTAAGAGGATTAAAGGAAAAAACGTATGTAAAGTGCTCTGTAAACCACGAAATGCTATATAAACGTCAGCTGTTACTAGAATTAGCCAGAAGAGAAAACAGCAGTTGTCTTTAAGTCTTTAAAACGTTTTCCTGTAGAAAAGAAAGTAGACATTTGTAGGGAGGAGGGAGGGGAAAACTAGAAGCAACAAGTTAACATTATAGCTAAATTTCATCTTCATATAAAATGGGACTTTGTGACAATCTGAGCTTTCAACAACTGAATGGGTTGGCTTGGGAAGTAGTGAGTTGCCTAGCACTTGAAATTTAGAATCAGAGAATTGATAAACTACCTGTCAGGGATTATTAAAGAGGTGGGAGGTTAGGCTAAAATAATAATAGTTTGCATGTATATAGTACCTTGCAATTTACAAAGTGATCACAGATACACTCTCTTATTTGATTCCCTCAATAGAAAGCAAACTCCATTGGTAGGGAATAATTTTGGGGGGGTTTTTACATTTCTACTCCTCCAGGACAGTGCCTCAATGTTTTATGAATGTTTGCTGAATGGAATCTAACATGGAACAACCCTTAGATACAGGCAAAGAAGGTATTGTGCTTTCCATTTTACAAATGAATAAAT
Organism: Notamacropus eugenii; assembly: GCF_028372415.1. NCBI lineage: Eukaryota > Metazoa > Chordata > Mammalia > Diprotodontia > Macropodidae > Notamacropus > Notamacropus eugenii. The sequence goes on along the minus strand of NC_092872.1, from coordinate 216,368,208 downwards.
TTAGCCTCAGAGAGATTAAGTGATTTGTTCAAAGTTAGTAAATAGTAGAGACCAAACTGGGACCCAGGACTTTGTCTTGTGCTCAATACAATATGCATTATCTCAAGATGATCTATAAGGTTTATTCCAATACTCATGATTTCAAATTTTATTTTATGATTCAAAACCCAATACAATCAGATTTTTTAATTGTACTAACTTGTGTAGAGTGACTTGTTTGTGGGAGATTTTTGTTACATGGAAATTGTTATTGTAACAGTAGTGGTCGTTAAAAATATATGGCCTATGTTGTTTTATTAAAAAAAAAAAAGGAAGTAGGGGAAGCTAGGTGGCACAGTGGATGAGGTACAAGCTCTGGAGTCAGAATGACCTGAGTTCAAATCCAACCTCAGACATTTGACACTTACTAGCTGGGTGAAATTGGACAAGTCACTTAACCCCAATTGTCTCAGGAGAAAAAAATATCAAGACAGAGAAGAGTGTGTATCAATTATGTTTTGGGTGGTAGAGCATTTAGCCTCAGTCTTCCCAATTTTAGTCAAGATACACTGACAAAATAGGATGTGAGTTGAGTTTTGAAGGATGGCAAGGAGTTGGTTTGATGGATAGTAATTGAAAAGTCTTAGAAATAAAGCACGGGAAGATGAGGAAAGTGGAAGTGTCAGGAATAGGTTAACAAGAAGAAGAAGAGTAATAAGGTAAGGAGGAGGTGAAGTGGTTATACAGAGGTGAGAAGAGGGAAAGAGAAACGGACATTTAGAGGGAAAAAAACTGAACAAATCAATGGAAAAAAATATTTGCTGGGCACTTCATTCTCAAAGAGGACCAAAATGGCATCACTATGTTGGCGTCAAGATACAATATGTCTGACTGGGTGATCAGACCAATGTGAGCTTGGAAGGCTCTATCACAGGTCGGTCACAAATAGTCCATATGGCAGCTAGGTGGGGTCATCTTACCTGAGTTCAAATCTGACCTCAGACGCTCACTAGCTGTCTGATCTTGGGCAAGTCACTTTACCCTGTTTGCCTCTGTTTCCTCATTTGTAAAATGAGCTGAAGAAGGAAACCACTCCAGAATCTTTGCCAAGAAAATCCCAAATGGGATCACGGAAGAGTTGGACGCAACTGAAACAGTTGAACAACAGATTACAAATAGAGCGGTGTGCTAGATACATTGTGAGGGATACAAAGAATTAAAAAGCCAAATGCAGAGAGCAGAAACATACATAACCCTTTCCCTACCATCACAGCCGAGGACCTCATATGGTCCTTGAAAAAATAAAGGTCATTTGCTATGAGTTCCCCTTTCTCTCCTTCGCCTCAATTCACATTTCCCTGACATGATCCCCATCCCTTCCTTAATTTTATTCTGATAAAGAAAAAAGCTTGAAAAAAGCTAATGTTTCCTCCGCTTCCTTTCCTCTCATTTTCTTTTAAACTCTCTGCGATCTGGCTTCTGACATCATCTTTCAACTGAAACTGTCCCCTCCAAAGTTACCGATGATCTCTTACTTGCCAAATATAAGGGTCTTTTCTCAGTCCTCATCCTTCTGGACTTCTCTTTAGTATTTAACACTTGATCACTTTTACCTGGTGGATGCTCTCTCTCTTCTCTGGGTTTTTAATAACACTGTTTTCTCTTGATTTTTCTTCTATTTGTTTTCAGTATCCCTTGCCAGAGCTTCATCTATGTCTTGAATACTAATTATAGATGTCTCTCAAGGCTCTGGTCTGGGGTTTGCTTTTAAAAAAAGATTTTCTACATATAGAAATATTTTAGAAGATGAATTTTAGAAGAAATTTTTAGAGATTTTCTCTTCATATTCTCATTTGGTCACTCAATAGTTCCCGTGTCTTTCTATTATCGTCTCTACACAGATGAATCCCAGATCTATATATTCAGCCTTAGTCTCTCTCTCGAGGCCCACATTACTATTTGCATATTGGGCATTTTGAATTGGAGGCGCTATAAGCATTTCAAACTCAACATGCCCAAAACACAACCCACTATCTTTCCCCTCAAACCTACCTGTCTCCTAAAATTCCCTATTACTGTTGAAGACATCGCTCTTCTTCCAAGCTTGAAATCTCCGTGTCATCCCTGACTCCTTACCCTCCCCACATATCCAATCTGTTGTCAACACTTCCTTTTGTCTCTACAGCGTCTATCCTGTAACTTTGTAATTCGGGTACTTAGTTACTACCTTCTTGCTTTTATTTATCATAGACATCCTATTTGTGATAAAAGCCTAATTTTTCTCCTTACCTCAAGTCCTTTCTCACTCCAATTTATCATCCATACAAAGTGTTATATACATACCATGACCTCTCAAATGCCAATAGCTGCTTTGTTCTTGTTGTTCAGTCATGTCAGTCTTGTTGACTCTCTGTGATCCCTTTTGGGGTTTTCTTGGAAAAGATACTGGAGTAGTTTGCCATTTCCTTCTCCAGCTCATTTTACAGATGAGGAAACTGAGGAAAACAGGGTGAAGTGACTTGGCCAGTGTCACACAGCCAGTAAGTGTCTGAGGCCAGATTTTAACTCAAGACAGCGAGTCTTCTTGACTCCTCCAGGCCCTGTGCTCTATCCACTGAGTCACCTAGCTACCCTTGTTGGCTCTAGCATCAAATTAAAAAAATCATCTGTCATTTAAAGCTTTCCATAATCTTTCCAGTCTTCTTGCGTATTACTCACTCCATGTAATCTGTCATTTCTTCATATGATGGTTCATTTCCCATCTCCACACCTTTGCATTAACCATATTCTCCATGCCCAGAACACACTCTCTCCTGATCTTTTCTTTCAAGATTCAGCTCAAGTGCCACCTTCTAAAGGAAGCCTTTCCTGGTCCTCCCTTTCCCTCTAAGGTTACCTTATATCCAATTTGAACATATCTTGCATATATAACTATATATATATATATATATATATGTATATATATATATATATATATATATATATATATATATATTCATGTTGGCTCCTCCATTACAAAGGAGGCTCTTTGAGGACATGGACTGTTTTTGCTTTCTTCTTTTTATCTCCAATGCCCAACACATAATAATTGTCTACTAAATCTTTGCTGATTGATTTATATATAAGACAATAAATACCAATGTAAGTCTGTTAGATGCATAAAGATTGCCTTAAGAGCTCTAGGTTAGTGGGGAAGGATGAGAGGAGAGGTAAAGTAGGTGGGTGGGGAGGTCTGAGAAGAGCCTTGAAATAAACAGTCATTTGAATTCTATGCAGAACACAATGGGAAAGTCATTAGACAAGAAGCAGTTGATTTGTTTAAGCAACAGTGGTGAAAGATGATCTTAATATTCTTGGGGACAACAGAAAATCCCAAACAAACTTCAATGGAGCCTGCCAGACTCAATTCACTTATGCTCAGAAAAAAGAGCTGACTGTAGACAGCGCCTGCTCCCATCTACCTTGTTCTGTCTAAGAGAAACTGATGTCCTTTGTTGAGTTACTTAGCCACCTCTCAATATCCTTTCTAAGCCCCATTTTTTTCCTTTCCCACCAGATCCCTGGAGAGATGCCCTTTCAACCCGGTATCTTTGCAGGAGGGTTGCTTGGATTTACTTAGGGCAGTCTGGTGAAAAGAATTTCAGCCAGGTCCTCACAATCAGGGCTGAAGTAGGGGGGGACATGACAGCTCTTTACCTCTCCTGTATACGACTTCCTTTACACTGCACAGTAACCATCCCCCCACCCCTAGATGGAAGGGGGAGAGGTATGGGGAGAGGTTGCAAAGGGTTAATACAGATGCCCTCCCCCCCACCCCAACTTGCTGCCAGAGATCAGCTAATCTGATAATTATGGCAACAAACACAGTTTAGACAAACACGACCTGACCCTGAGGGTTTGGAATGAAAACATTTACTCTCCCTCTCCCCAAGAGGCATTGCCTGGAGAGAACACTCAGAGAAACACTGGGAAAATACCCCCATGCTGGAGCAACAGGGTGAAAACATCTGTGTTCCGGAGCTGCTTAGGAAGATAAAGTTAATGGGGGAGCATGGGGGAGGGGAGTGCCTATTTGGAGCAGATGGAAAATGTAGCAGTAAGGGGGGAAGTAAGTGAATTATAATTGATTTTCAAACAGAGATGTGGCAAGGGGAAGGGAGCATGATAATCCATCCTGGGATTATTTGGGGGTATGACCAAAGGAGAAGGCCTTTTCTAAAATTCCGAAAAAATGAAAAACCCAAGTGAAGGGATTTAATTTCTGAAAGGTTTGGGAGAGGAACCTTTTAAGGAATGGATGATTCAAAGTGTTAAGAATTGGAAGAGACCTTGGAGATCTTGTCCAACCAACTGCTTCATTTTACCGTCTACCTGCCTGGAGTGGTGGGTTCTCATCGGGTGGGAACACGATAGAACATAAGCTTCCAGGGAGCAGGTTTTGGCTTTATTTTATTCTATCTATATCCCTAGGACCTAATTAATATAAGACCTGGCATGCAGTAGGTGCTTAATAAATGCTTGTTGATTGATTTTCATCCCACTGTTATCCCTGATTCTGCTCCCAAACTACACATGATGGAAATTCCTGCTCTCTCCCATTCCCTACTCAATTCAGCCACCCTCCTCCTTCTCTACTCCTATCTTTCAAACTTACTCCTCTCTTCTATTATTCAAACTACTTCAGAAATACCACCTCCTTCAAGAAAACCTTCCCTGACTGAAAATAAATAAATTAATATATTTGGGAAAAAAAAAGAAAAAAAAGAAAAACTTCCCTGGTCTTGCCCTGCCTGAATCAGCTCACCTCTTCACCCTAAGTTGTACCCCATTTTTCACATCCTTCAACACCTCAAATTAACAACTCTATATATACTAAGTGAATTTTATATGACTATATAGAGCATGGTATATGTGTACACACATGTATGTATATATACATGTGTCTATACATATACAATTTTTATATGTGTGAATATCCATATCCATATATACATTTTTTATGTGTGTGTATAAAGTAGTGGTTGATGAACTCTGCTCTGTGCCCCAGGTTCATCTCTGGCATAAAATTTACCAGGAATAAAGGTATAATCCAGGAAGAGAAGGATCCTACTCAACTTAGTGCTGATCAAGCCACCTCTCGAGTATTGATTCATTTCTGGATACCTCCCTTTAAGAGGGATATTGACAAAATGACTGTGTCCGAAAGAGACCAACCAAGATAGTGAGGAAGGTGGAAACCATGTCACACGATCAATGTCTGAAGAGTGGAGAGGTTTAAGATTGGTCTAAGGGAGATAGGAGGGCTGCGTTCCGATATCTGAAGGGTTACTGTCTGGAAGAGGGCATGCACTCACTATGAGCTGTTTCTGAGAGGAGAGCTTGTGGCAAGGGTGGAAGCTATAGGGAGATAGATTTCTGCCCATTCCTGACCATGAGAAGGAGTCAATAACCTCTAAGGTTCCCATTTTACGAGTGATTCTGTAATATATCATCCTATTGCTGAATGAATCTCCCCACCCACCCAAAAGCAGAAAAGTGCCCCTTGTCTATAGGCTGATAAAGGATCAGTCCCCTTTTACGGTTCTACATTCCCAATTTCTTTGGTCTCATGGAAAATCAGTGAGAAATAATTCTGCAATACGGTGATAAAAACGACAACAAAATTTCCTGGACCCTCATCACTGCTTTTCATCAAGGAAAGGAGCTGCCCCCACCCCCAGCAGAGTTTCTAAGCTCTTTTATATTCTTCCTTTCAGATATTTCTGAAAATGAAATGCCCCCCTTAGCCAGCCAGCCACTCAGTCAGTCAGTCAAGGAGCATCTATTAAGCACTTCCTACGTGCAGGCGCTGTGCTAAGTGCAGGGCGTACAAAGAAAGGCAAGAAACATGATCTCTGCCTTTAAGGAGCTCACCTTCTCATGGGAGAGACAACATGCAGACAGCTATGTACATACAACATGGCCAGGGCAAAGGAGAAGCAATCTGGGACTCACTAGGGGCGGGGCTGGGGACGGACTCCCTCCTGAGGGGAATGTGAGCGGAGTCTTTTATTTATTTATTTATTTACTTTGGTGAGCCGAGTCTTTAAGGTAACCAGGGAAGTCTGGGGGGTGTGGGGGAGAGGGATTCATTCATGCTACGGCCCCTGCAAATTTTGCAACTTGTTTCAGCCTCACCTTGACAGAGCTAGGGACCTTTTAGCGGCTATTGAGGTCTGGGATGATGGAATTGGATAGAAATTGATTTTCTATTAAAGGGCTTAAACTTACTACCACCCCTCCCCCCCAAAAGCCCAAATCTCTCTCTCTCTCTCTCTCTCTCTCTCTCTCTCTCTCTCTCTCTCCACCCCTCTCCCTCTCCCTCTCTCTCCCTCTCTGGCTCTCTCTCTGTCTGTCTCTGTTTCTGACTCTGTCTCTCTATGTGTCTGTGTTTCTGTCTGTCTTTTTCTCTCTGTCTCTCTCTCTCTCTCTCTCTCTCTCTCTCTCTGTGTCTGTCTGTTTTTATTTATCTCTCTCTTTCTCTCTCTGTCTCTTTCTGTGTGTTGGTGCCTCTGTGTGTGTGTGTGTGTCTCTCTCTCTCTATCTGTTTCTTTCTCTGTCTGTGTCTCTGTCTCTCTGTGTCTCTATCTCTGCCTCTCTGTTTCTATCTCTGTTTCTCTCTGCCTCTCTCTGTCTCTCTCTGCCCCTCTCTTTCTCTCTCTATCTCTGTGTGTGTGTCTCTGTGTGTGTGTGTCTCTCTATCTCTGTCTGTCTTACACACACACACACACACACACACACACACACCTTTTAAAAATCCATTTAAACAGTCGATAAGAAGATTTTTAAACAGAACTATAAATCAGTTTCTCCACCTCCCCAGAAAATGACCGGTTTCTCCTGTAATATGACCCACCCAATAGCAGAGGCTTTCTGATGTATCAGTCAGGCTCCTGGTTCCTTTTTCAGGATCTCAGAATAGCTAGCTGTCACTCGTTTTTTGGCTCCCTGCCTTTGTGGGTGGTATAGGGTTTATGTCTAAAGGGGTGTGGTTCCATCCTCTAATCGGATCCCAACTCTCTTGGCCCCATCCCACTGGCCTCTCCCATTAGTCCATTCTCTGCTTAGGTTTCATTTCAGGTGACTTAAAAAGACACCCTGAATAATGCAATTATATTTTTAAAAACAATTATTAATTACCTACTATGTTTCAGATACTGAGATAGTCACCGGAGATACAGGGACATATAGGAAATAGTCCATGTCCTTGAGGAGCTCATATTGTATTGGTAGAAAACACGTACGCAGATAAGTCAAAGCAAAACGTACAAAATGAATACAAAGGGACTGTACCCGTCATTTCCTTGTTCTAGCTAACTTCCAAGAGAGTGAGCTCCTTCTGCTTACTGCAGACCAGCGTCTTCTCTGCAACTTCAGAGACTCAGAAAGTAGCCTAGAGCAGCAAGAGGTTATGTGACTTGGCCAGGGTCACTCAGACAGGATTGGGGAAGAGGAACAGGACTTAAACTCAGGTCTTCCTGAGCCTGGCCTCAAAGCCAACTCTTTATAATTCTTTCACACACACACACACACACACACACACACACACACACACACACACACACACCTCCCCTCTGTTGATTATCTACAATTTATCTTGTATGTAATTTGTTTGTATGAAGTTAATTTGCCTGCTGTCTCCCCATTAGATTGTGAGTTCCTCTGCGACAGAGACTTTCTTTGTACCCCTAGTGTTTAGCACCATCCCCGGCATTGACTGACTGGTATATGCACACATGAAAATTTCAAAGTAATTAGGAAGCTGGGACATATGTACTTGAACTAGATAGGGGTGTATGGGTGTTTAGGGAGGACTAGCACCTCTGGTGTGAGGGCACGCCAGGTCCTTGTCAGGGCTGCTCATTCACTTTGGGTGTACACTTGGCACTCAATTCTTGTTTGTGGCTCCAAGTTGCTGTAACATGTGCAGCAGCCACACCCTGGTAAACTTTCTCAGCAGATGGGCTAAACCAGGTTGAGGGTTACCGACCGGCCTTAAACCTGTTGCTCAGTTAGGAGGATGTCTATCCCAAGCATGTGAAGATTCCCCCTTCCCCAAGTCAAATGGGCAAAAGAGAATAATCTATTCCAGTGGTCATGAAGTTGGCTGAAGCAGGATCTTTGGAACTCTTCAACCTGCTCAGACATCGGAGATACCTAGGTCGTTCAATGCATCCTGGGTCATTAACAGTCACTTGATCTTTGTCTTGCCATTGGACTTCATTGACGTCAGAGAGAGAGTGAGACCAATGACTTTGTGCAACTCTACCTCACTTAAATCCAATTCATGATCAAATCAGGATGTCATCCGTGATGTCATTCAATTCTCTTCCAAAATGAAGGACAAACCACAACTTGAACAAAATAACAAATGCCAGTAAGTGTGATGTAGTAAATGGACTTTATGGATCTTATTCTAAGGAAATTCTTGATTTCCTCAATTGCTGTATTCCCTGAGAAATTAATGTATATTTATTTTATATTTAAAGTATTTGGAATACTTTATATTATATTTATAATATTTTATATATATTTATAATACTTTATATCATGTATTATATATGCATTACATTATGTAATGCTTTATATTATATAATATGTGTATTATATAATATTTTATATTAATTTACTAGGTTTTCTTAGAGGAACTGATCCCTGAGCTGGGCCTTAAAAAAGTGTAGGATTTGGCTAGGGGCAGAAGAAGAGGGAAAGTCACTGCCAAACAATCTATCCTCAGCCCCCTGCTCTTCTTGGGAGCCAGGGACCTGGGTTAGAATGCAGCTTCTGACACTTAATAGCTGGTGACCATGGGCAAATAACAGGAGTGGGGAAGCTGCGGCCTCAAGGCCATGTGCAACCATCTAGGTCCTCAAGTGATAACCCCATTCCTTAACCACTCTGTGCCTCACTTTCCCCAGTAGTAGGCTGTAGTTAGGATTGAATGAGATACTACCTACAAACCAGTTTGTAAGTCTTCAAGAGTCACATAGAATCTTAGAAGGGGTCTCAAAGGCCAACTCATCCAGCCTGTCCCTGAATTCTGATGAGTGACCTTGCAGCTTCTGCTTGAAGATCAAAAAGGAAGGAAAAGTGAGGGGAAAAAAAACAGTGGAAAATTGAGAGAATGTTTATACCAAGGTTTGACTTTCCTAAGTCACTCCCAGTGAAAACTCAGGTCCAGAGATATTTAAAGAGCCTTTAGAAAGTTTCTTCACTGGACCTTATTTTTATGTAAAAGCAAAGTATAATTTGCTTTTGATAACACAGAGTATGGAGTTTTGTTTTTTGCTGTCCTTCACTGACAGTTGTGTGTATTCGTCCTTTGTTGCTGAAGAAGACCATGCCATCAGGGTAATGATGACTTGACTTGCGCTTGACTTTGTTTAAATGAGGGAGGGCTGTGCAGGTCACCAGCCTCACTTCTCCTCCAGAGCCATCTGAATCCAGTGACCAGATATTCATCAGGACAATTGGAGATGACCCAGGATGAGGCAGTTGGGGTTAAGTGACTTGCCCAAGGTCACACAGCTAGTGAGTGTCAAGTGACTGAGGTGAGATTTGAACTCAGGTCCTTCTGACTCCTGCACTGGTGCTCTATCTACTGTACCACCTAGCTGCCCCTTGGCAGCTGAAGAGGGTCCTTGGTATTCAAGAATATTATCAGAAGCAATTGTTCCTGAGAAAATTAGAATTCTGATAACCATGGGCACGGCTCTCTTCCTGTCCCCAATATTGCTTTGCTCTCAAGATTTCCATGGGAAGAGTGATCATATAAAGCTCCAAACGTTTTCAGGAACATTTTGACTCAAAAAACAGAGTAGCATCTTTGAAGGTGACAGACCTGTTCTTAGCGCTCTTGATTCAGGTGTGTGGGGCTTTACGCTAGGTGACATATACTTTCCTTATTTGTCAAACAAAGACAGATGAGCAGGGACTGGACTGCCCCAGGGGAAGTTACCGCCTTGGTTTTTCCATCAAATTCTGTGTCAAGCTTTGTAACTTGAAGAAATGAAAGGGAGTACCAGAGGGACATTTTCTAATGAGCTGTCAACATGGCCCCACCATGGGGCTGGAAGCCTCACTCTGTGTCTGTCTGTCTTATCCCTGACTTTGTTCCAGCGCTATTAGGGTAAAACACTTGAATTTCTCATGGAGAAATGGATGTGGCCTGAGGCTGAACAGTGTAGATTCATAAGTAATTTCTCTCATTATACATTTCCAGTGCTTAATAACTATTTCAAAGAGGAAGAGACACTACCGAAGACCTGAATCTTTCTTGGGAGTGTTTAAAAATCCTCCAAATTACAGGTTAAGCAGCATGCCATTATAATGGCCTGAAATGAAGGACACTTGGCCATTGGCAAAGGACAGCTGTAGGTGGGCTTTTACCCCATTACGTCTTGGGGAGCAGAAGCAAGATTGTCAGCTGGGATTGGGTTATCCGAGAAACCACAGAAACCAGTAACAAAAAGATGAGAAGAATTACTGGAGCCATTCAGGAAACAGGCTAGAGTAGATGGCCAAATAAATCAGCTCATAAAATATCAAGTGTTTCTAAACTGTCTTCTGCATCTCAATCTACAATCCTATGACATTCATAAGCAAAGAACTGGTAAAGGGACAGATACAAATCTGATTGTTTTGTTGCCAACTATATTGTTTAAAAATTATAAATTGAAGATTAAAGTTAGATTAAAATCGAGAAGTTCTATTTTTCTCAGAGTATTTGCCCAAAACGTTCAATCTCATCTAGAAGAAACTTCCAGCCTTACAAGGCACTCAATTTTTGGATAGCTATAACTGCAAGGAGTTTCTTCTAGTGAGCTCAAATTTACCTACCTAGCATTTTTGCTCATTTTACTCTCTGGAGACACAGAATGTCTCTTCCTAACGAAACTCTTCCTAAGAGTTCAGTTTCACCACACTACCTTGGTCTGCCCTCTTCTGGAAGCATTCCAGTTTAACAATATCCCTTTTGAAAGGTGATGCTCAGAACAAAATACCAGGCATGTAATCCAACCAATCCAGAGTACAATGGAACTCTCATCTGTCTTGTTCTAGGCACTCTTCTTCCATGACTGTAGTCTAAGATTGCAGTAGACTTTCTGGCAATTATTTTTTGCTTCCAACTCCATACAGAGCTTGTCATTGTTGTTTGGTTGTTTCAGTTGTGTCTGACTCTTCATGACCCCATTTGGGGATTTCTTAGTAAAGATACTGGAGTGGTTTGCTGTTTCCTTCTCCAGCTCGTTTTACAGATGAAGAAACTGAGGCAAATAGGCAGAGTTATGTGACTTGCCCAGGGTCACACAACTAGTAAGTCTCTGGGTTCGAATTTGAGTTCAGGTCCTTCTGATTCCAGGCCTGGCACTCTATCTACTGTGCCACCTAGTTGCTCCCATGTGCCACCATATAGCTAACTAAACCTACTAAGTCTTAGTTTCCATGCACTGAAATCTACTAATCTTTCTTATCCTGTATATGTGCAAGTGATTACTTTTTAAACTGGTATGGGGTTTTACATTCATGCCTCTTACTTCAATGAATCTGTGATCTCATAGATCACTCTCTCTAATAATGCAGGTTGCAACCCATTCATCCCAACCATCCTATGCAACTCTTATCCATGCCCATCTATAAATCCTCCACAAGGGGGTCTGTCCAGTGTCCTGAGCTCTCTTCTATAGACATCAATAGCATATGAATTGCTCATTAGTTATCCCAATGCTCTTACTTTTTGACCCACAAATTTCTCCAACCATACATCTGATGACTCTCTTTCCATCGCCTCTCCTACCTAATTCTTCATTAGTCATGCGTTGCAGCCTGCTCATACCCAGCATATTTTCCACTATCTCCATTTCCTTTTGCATGATGCTCATTCTTTGGAGCCTTCAAAGACTTATAGCTGTATAACAACACAAAACTATTTTTAAATGGGTTTTTATATTTATCCTTTAGCAAATTGTAGCTTGTTAAAATCTGTCTGGTTGTAATCTGTTGAGATTTAAAAAATTTTGTCATCAAATGTATTATTATTAACTAATCCTGCCATCTTTGTATCATCTTTGAATTTTATAAGCATGCCATCAACGCCTTCAGCCAAGTTATTGGTAAAAAATACTAGAGTATATGTCCGAGGACAATTCAGAGTTCAGATTTCATTCTCTCAGTTGATATAAATCATTTAATTGATAATATTTGGGCTTAATCATTCAACTAGCTTTTTGAGTTGTAATGTTAATGATGGTTAAAGATCTTCCCCACCCAATAATAGGCTTCAGGTGGAGCCCATTAAGGGGAGCTTGATTAAGAGAAGCTTGTTTTGTAGGAAGGCCCACACCTTTTGCTAATTTCTAATGAGGCACTGGTTCTCTAGGGTTGTAATGCCCTCTGGCTCTGAAAAGTGTATAAATACTCTGAGGTGAGGTTTTGTTTTGGGGCTTACTCTTTGGAAGAAGGTTCATGGGCCAGATGAGACTCTGACCAGCCCTTAAGGAACCCCCTTCCCTTTGGAAATCCAGATGTTGGTGCTTCTCTCTCTGGTAACTATGTATGTATGTAATGGTCAGACAGTTGGATCTGTCTGTTGATTTGCGATGTATGTATTACTTATGGTCAGACAGTTAGAAGCTTTGTCTATTGGTCTTTATTTTTCTGCTTGTATTTTCTCTGTTTGTATATGTGATTAAAGAAGACTGTTGACCCCTTTTAAGTTGCTTTCCTTAGAAAAGCAGATGTAAGAACCCATGCTAGCAGGCCAGCCTGGATGTATCAGGGAGCTTGCTGATACACAAGCCCACCTTAAAATACTTGACCAGGTCTGCCTTGTCCATAAGTATATAATTATTTATTTCACATTTATTCCACTTGGAGCATTCCCCTAATCAGTCTAGTAAACCTGTCAAACAGGAAATAGATTAATAGAGTGTGGTTTATTCTTAGTGCACCAAGTCATGTCAGATTAACCTCATAATTCAGTTTCTTTCTATGAAAATAAACCCATTATCAACATAAATTAGTCACTTTCCTAGGTTAAGAAAGGATAAACAGCAAAATGCTGCTTTGCAGTAGGGAGGTGTGGAAAAAAGAACTGGGAATGAGCAGAGACATTCATTTGAATCTTGGCTCCACTCCTTAATTGTTCTAACACATTAAACAAGCCATTTAACCTCTAAACCTGTTTCCTCACCTGTAAAATGGAAATAAGACCACTTGTAATATCTAATTCACTGAGTTGTTTTGAGGAAAATGTTAGATTAGGATTAGGTATTCTCAAATACAAAAGAAATAAGAATGAAAAATGAAATTGTCTGAGCAACTGTAGGTACTGTCTTCCAATGACTATGATCTTTCTATCCCCATTAGCTCAGTATTGGGCTACTTATGTGGTTTCTTTCCCCTTACATTGCCTATACAAGCCCTTCTCAAGGCTTCTGCAAAGTCTTTCTGAGGACTGGGTTATTATTGCTACTTTAAAACTTTGAGCTTAGAACACATATGCATAGAAGGGCCACATTATGTGTTGAAGACTGTAATCTATCATATTTAATTCCCTATTATGCTATCTCCTACCTAGTTTTGGCCTGGAGTCTTGAAGATTTGGGTATGGCCTTTACCACAGACTATGTCTGCTGTCCAAGAAACAGCTTAATTAACTACAGAAAGACTCATCACTAGAAAGTGTGCTACACACTGTTGAATCCTCTGGTGCCTTATGACCTTTTAAAAATCTGGAAAGCCTTAGATCTATATAGTCACCTTCCCCCCATATTAATGAGTCTCATTAATCTTATTTTGATGAATTAGATGCCTTAGATTTGTTATTATTTCATTAACTCAACCTATACAGCAACATGGACAAGAGAAAGATTAATTATTGTTCAAATGCGGTTGACTGGTTTCTCACATCTGATGTTAAAAATGGTGAGATGTTTGGGAATGGTCTCCAGCTCTCTGTCATGAGGAATGAAAGTTTTCCTACATAAAAGAATAACAAGAAAAAGTAAGGTATGTGAAGGATCTTAAGGATCTCAGAAAAGCTCCTGGGTCCCAAAAAGAGAATTTGTTTGTTTATTAAATTTTTTAAAGACTACCACAATCTCAAAAGTCACAAAAGTCCAAAAGAAAGAAAAAGATCATTGATGGTACAACTATTGACTCCCTCCCCTACAAGGCACCTAAGAGAACAGTAGCATATGTCTACCTAACCCTTGTGACAGATACACTTACATGACATGAAGGCCCCAGGTACACTTTTTTTATTTTATTTTTCCCCCACTTATAGTGAAATGGAAGGACCGAGAAAAAAACACAGGCAAGAGTCAATTGGAATTTTGAGAGCATCTGTATTAGCAGGGCCGGCGGCTGTCTCATGGAAAAACCCAGAGAAGGCAGCCCCGAACTAAGGTATGTGAGTGTGTTTTAAGCATTTCGGCACTTCCTGGTACAGCCTTGCAGTTTTAACAGCAAACATATCTCACAGAACAGTTTTGACAGGGGCCCAAGTGGCTGCTAGGCAAGGGGGCACAACAGAGAGTGGCAGCTAGGCAAGCTGCCTAGCAACCCAACAGATATTTCTCAGCCTGGGGGCCCTAGGGAAGAATAACGTCCACTTCAATATGTAAAATAATTTTTAACATTCATTTTTTAAAATTTTGACTTCCAAATTCTTCTCTTCCCTCTCTTCCTTGAGAAGGCAATTTGATATGTTATACCTGTGCATTCATGCCAGACATATTTCCATAATAGTCATGTGAAAGAAAATGCAAACTAAAAATAAAACCAACAAAACCCCTCAAAACTCAAGAAAATGCAGTTAAAAAAACAAACTATGATTCAATTTGCATTCAAACTCCATCATTTCTTTCTCTGAAGATAGTATTTTTCATCATAAGTTTTTTGGAATCATTTTGGGGATCATTGTATTGCTGAGAATAGTTAAGTCATTCACAATTCATCATTGTTCAGTATTGCTGTTACTGTGCACAATGTTCTCTTGGTTCTACTCACTTCACTTTGCATCAGTTCATGTAAGTTTTTTTAGGTTTTTCTGAAAGTAACCTGCTTGATATTTCTTATAGCATGATAATATTTTTTTCATTCATATATCACAGCTTGTCTAGCCATTCCCAGTTAATGTGATCCCCTCAAATTCCAAAAAGAGCTGCTATATTTTTGTACATATAGGTCCTTGATTCTAGCATCTACCTGTTTTCCATTTCTTTGATAGTTTTCCTATTTCCCCTGGATAAACAACTGTTTATGAACCATTCTCTTTGTATGGCCCTAGTAGCTTTTCTTGGTAGACTGACTATCTTATCTCTCAGTGACCTAGCATAGAGTAGCTCTCCATTGGTCATTATCTTGTGTATTCTGGGAATACCAAGATTTTATATCACATGTCTTATGGATGATACTGTGCTAGGCTCAAGAGAGAAAACTGACAAACATAATAGTTTGGGTATCTGCATCCATATTACCTTTTCCTGACCAAAAGTATGTGCACAATTCATAATTGTCCAGGATAGCTACCCATCTCTGGTTTTGTGGCATCCAACGTGGTGCTAATCAGAATTTAGGTCAATTGGTTGTGGTCCATGAATTTCTGAAATTGGCTTCTGCATACAAACTTTTTAGCGATACTCTTCTGTTATCACACTGATTTCAAGACACCTATACAAGGATACTTGTATAACACAAAGGACTAACAGCAAAAGGTCAGCACCAATTCCCATATGAAACAAAGTCAGTGAAGGCTTGGCTACACTTCTCATCCCAAGGATCAAGTCCAGGCTGTTCCTCTGTTTGGAATATCTCAGAACTTCCCTTTTGTTTATTGTTCCTCTCAACAAGATAGCTAAAGGCAAACTTTACAATGAAGACAACATTTCTCACAAATACCTGATATTATTTATAGTAACTCTTTTAGTGTTGGCGAAGAATTGCAAATTGAGGGGATGTCCATCAATTGGGGAAAAGTTAAACAAGTTGTGGTATAAGATTGTGATGGAATATTATCCTGCTTTAAGAAATGATGAGCAGGATGTTTTCAGAAAAACCTGGTAAGACTTGCATGAACTGATGCAAAGTGAAATAAGTAGATCCAGAAGAACATTGTACACAGTACCTAATGTGAATAACTTAGCTAATCTTGGGAATGCAATGATCCAAGACAATTCTGAATGACTAATGTTGAAAGGTGCTATCTATCTCCAGAGAAAGAACTGGGGGAGCCTAAATGCAGATTGAAGATATTTTTTCTTTATTTTTCATGGAGTTTTTTTGTCTGTGTTTTTTTCACAGTATGACTTACTTGGAAATGTGCTTTGCATGACTACCCTATGTCAAATTGCTTGTCTTCTCAATGAGGGGTAAAGGGAGTGAGGCAGAGAATTTGGATCTCTAAATTTGAAAAAAAAAGTTAAAATTGTTTTTACATGTAATTGGGAAAAATAAAATATAATTAAAAAAGCCAAACAGCTGATGGTAAACTTCCACACTCCAGAAATGTCTCCAGTTCAAGGTAATTTTTGGAAGTGGCCAGGTAACAATAGCTTCTTATTATCAGTGTTCCTTTCCTATTGAGATAATATCATGTGACTCACATATGTAATAGACACTTGACAAAACTGACATTTGCTAATCATTAGCTTTAGGTAAATAGCCTACCACCTTCAGTAGTCTCTCCTACAAGTATTTCCATACACAGTGAAATTGTCATAGACCAACATTTTGAGTCTTTCATATCCCCTCTTCTCATTTTCTCTGTGAGCCCTTGATAAATGGTGAAGGCCTGAGGAATCTTTGGGAAGGCATACTCAGATTGATAGAATTCCTTTGTGAAGGTGGAAGCTATTTTCTCATCATTCTCCATCATGGGGAGTATAGAAGTAATAGCCACTGGGCAGAGCTGATATGGAGAACCACAGAGGTCCTGGCAAGTAATCCAAGGCAACCTGAACTCTTGGCTGACTGTACCAACCCAACTGAGTTCTCTTATTCTGGGATCAAAGGGCTTAGAATGTGGTCTAATTTTCTGGAATCATTTTATATGCTTACTATGAGTATCACATAAATACTATAAGAATTCTCTTGGCTAATGGGTGGTTCTTTGAATCCTCCACCTCAGAGAATCATTTTTCCAGGATTACTCTCTGAAGGGTCAGGAATCATGGAGGTGAATATTGTCATCCACCCCCTGCCCTCCCTGGCACACTCAGCATTTCACTCAAGCAGTGAAAACACTTCAGAGGTGCCACTGTGTTGCTCAGGCAATCTTTCCATTCCTAGGGCACTGGGAAGTCATCAAAAACAAATTTCTCAGGATACACCCATGAAGCTAAAGGCTCATGGGACAATTTGGAAGCGCTGGGTTAGAAAGAATCTCTGTGCTTTCTATAGGCACTGTCTTTTGTCCTCCTCTGGGCTTCTAGGTAGTAGAGACACATATGCAATGCTGGGTGCTTGAACATTGACTCCAGCACTCAAGAGACCGCTGGAGGTGCTAGAGTTTGCCTATTCAAAGCAGTCATCCCAGAAATGCTGTTTGGGTCTGAATGCACTGTTTTCACCTCTTTCTTAATATGCCTGTGACCTACCTCCTTTGGAAATTGCACATGTGTTAAGATATATCTTCAAAGGGATTAGTCTTTCTTCACCAAGGCCAAAAAAGGCTTAGTCATCTGAGAGTCTATAAGTGGTGCTTACCTTACATTTTTGTTATAAAATGATTTCAACATAATTGTTATTTGAGCTCCATCAATCACAGTATAAAGCCCCATGCCTTCTATCTTCATTATTACTGCTCTATACAGATATATACATATACAAGCATTAATATTCTATATTGTATATATACATATACAAGCAATAATATTCTACTATATATACATGCATATGGGTATATATTTATATATTTAGTGGAATAGATCCAGGGAAGGTTACTGGGGAAGAGATGAATTTTTTAGGGGACTGGAATGATTTTTGTCCTTGGCCCAACCATCATTGACCAACATTGATTCTGTGGCTTACAGTTTCTGTCAAACTAGTGATGGGTTCTCATCTTGGGTAGTGCCAATGCACATGCCCATTTGTTCATGATGGCAATGGAAGATGGAGCAGACAGGTTGTACAACGAATAGAACTTCAGGAGGACCTGAGTTCAAATCCTGCCTCACATACTTGCCAGCTATGTGTTCCTGGGCAAGTTATGTAACCATGATTGCCTTTAAAAAAGGGGGGGAGGGGGGCGGAGCCAAGATGGCGGAGTAGAAAGACACACATACGCTAGCTCCGAACCCACAGCCCATAAAATATCTGTAAAAAAGAACTCCCAACAAATTCTGGAGCAGCAGAAGCCACAGAGCAACGGAGCAGACAAGATTTCTGTTCCAGAGAGCCCTGAAAACCTGACGCAAAAGGTCCGTCCAGCACCGGACCCAGAGCCGAGCCCAGCCCTGCCTTGGCCGCGTGGCACCAAGAGGAGCAGATCCGAGCAGGCTTCAGGGACAGAATCTCCAGCGGCCACATGGCTCCCTCCACCCACAGGCCCCAAAGGTTGGTGAGAGGGTCTTCTCGGCTTGCTGAGAGGGGAGTGGGGTGCCCCCATAACTCAGGCCCCCTCAGGAGGCAGCAGCAGAGGTGGGAGCAGACCGGGGCTCCCCAAGCAGGCAGGAGCCCAGATCCATTGTTGAAGGTCTCAGCATAAACGCCCTGAGGGAACTGAGCTCCATGAGGCAGCTCTGCCCCCACCTGAGCACCTGAACTTAATCTCACACTGAATAGCAGCCCTGCCCCTGCCCAAAGCCCTGAGGCTGGGAAGCAGCATTTGAATCTCAGACCCCAAGCACTGGCTGGGCGGATCTGGAGGCAAAGTGGGTGTGAAGAGAATACTCAGAAGTCAAGTCACTGGCTGGGAAAATGCCCAGAAAAGGGAAAAAAAATAAGACTATAGAAGGTTACTTTCTTGGTGAACAGGTATTTCCTCCCTTCCTTTCTGATGAGGAAGAACAATGCTTAGCATCAGGGAAAGACACAGAAGTCAAGGCTTCTGTATCCCAGCCCACTCAATGGGCTCAGGCCATGGAAGAGCTCAAAAAGGATTTTGAAAATCAAGTTAGAGAGGTGGAGGAAAAACTGGGAAGAGAAATGAGAGACATGCAAGTAAAGCATGGAAAACAGGTAAACACCCTGCTAAAGGAGACCCAAAAAAATGCTGAAGAAAATAACACCTTGAAAAACAGGCTAACTCAATTGGCAAAAGAGGTTCAAAAAGTCAATGAGGAGAAGAATGCTTTCAAAAGCAGAATTAACTAAATGGAAAAGGAGATCCAAAAGCTCACTGAAGAAAATAGTTCTTTCAAAATTAGAATGGAACAGATGGAGGCCAGTGACTTTATGAGAACCAAGAAATCACAAAACAAAACCAAAAGAATGAAAAAATGGAAGAGAATGTGAAGTATCTCACTGGAAAAACAACTGACCTGGAAAATAGATCCAGGAGAGACAATTTAAAAATTATGGGCCTACCTGAAAGCCATGATCAAAAAAAAGAGCCTAGACATCATCTTTCATGAAATTATCAAGGAAAACTGCCCTGAGATTTTAGAACCAGAGGGCAAAATAAATATTCAAGGAATCCACAGATCACCACCTGAAAGAGATCCAAAAAGAGAAACTCCTAGGAACACTGTGGCCAAATTCCAGAGTTCCCAGGTCAAGGAGAAAATATTGCAAGCAGCTAGAAAGAAACAATTCAAGTATTGTGGGAATACAATCAGGATAACACAAGATCTAGCAGCTTCTACATTAAGGGATTGAAGGGCGTGGAATAGGATATTCCAGAAGTCAAAGGAACTAGCACTAAAACCAAGAATCACCTACCCAGCAAAACTGAGTATAATACTTCAGGGGAAAAATTGGTCTTTCAATGAAATAGAGGACTTTCAAGCATTCTTGATGAAAAGACCAGAGCTGAATAGAAAATTTGACTTTCAAACACAAGAATGAAGAGAACCATGAAAAGGTGGACAGCAAAGAGAAGTCATAAGGGACTTACTAAAGTTGAACTGTTTACATTCCTACATGGAAAGACAATATTTGTAACTCTTGAAACTATTCAGTATATGGGTACTGGGTGGGATTACACACACACACATGCACACCCACACGCACACACACATAGAGACAGAGTGCACAGAGTGAATTGAAGAGGATGGGATCATATCTTTAAAAAAAATGAAATCAAGCAGTGAGAGAGAAAGATATTGGGAGGAGAAAGGGAGAAATGGAATGGGGCAAATTATCTCTCATAAAAGAGGCAAGCAAAAGACTCATTAGTGGAGGGATAAAGAGGGGAGGTGAGAGAAAAACATGAAGTATACTCTCATCACATTCCACTAAAGGAAAGAATAAAATGCACACTCATTTTGGTATGAAAACCTATCTTACAATACAGGAAAGTGGGGGATAAGGGGATAAGCAGGGTGGGGGGGAGGATGGAAGGGGGGGCATGGGGAGGAGGGTGCAATTTGAGGTCGACACTCATGGGGAGGGATAGGATCAAAAGAGAATAGAAGTAATGGGGGACAGGATAGGATGGAGGGAAATATAGTTAGTCTTATACAACACAACTATTATGGAAGTCATTTGCAAAACTACACAGATTTGGCCTATATTGAATTGCTTGCCTTCCAAAGGGAAGGGGTGGGGAGGGAGGGAGGAAGAGAAGTTGGAACTCAAAGTTTTAGGAACAACTGTCGAGTACTGCTCTTGCTACTAGGAAATAAGAAATACAGGTAAAGGGGTATAGAAAGTTATTTGGCCCTACAGGACAAAAGAGAAGATGGAGACAAGGGCAGAGAGGGATGACAGAAGAGAGGGCAGATTGGTGATAGGGGCAATTAGAATGCTCGGTGTTTTGGGGTGCGGGAAGGGGACAAAAGGGGAGAAAATTTGGAACCCAAAATTTTGTGAAAATGAATGTTAAAAGTTAAATAAATAAATAAAAATAATAAAAAATAATAATAAAAAATAAAAAAGGGGGAGAGAAGATAAGAAGACAAAAGGCCCCATACTCCCTCCAAGCTTACACTTTTGGTATCTTGACTGGTGCTTATTTCGTCTCCCATGAACCCCAGTTTCCTTAGTTCTTTCCCTGGCAGGGCTAGGGGGGTGGAGGGAAGGACTGGGCTCTGGATAGCCGGCTACAGAGCAGCTACTGAATCTCAGACTTGCTTGGCAAGGTCTTTCTTGTAGATGTTCTCTTCATCATTGAAGCCCAATTGTCCTTGTTTGCCCAAGCTGTGGTGGATTGCTCAGGGCCAGGGACCCAATGAGCTGATTTACACAGTGCCTGATTATTCCCTTTATCTATCTACCTTTCCTCTTCCTTGATTCCTCTGATTGACTGTTCTGCTCCACCATCTTAGCTGCCCCCAAACAGTTCATCATCTAAAGTTCTCCTGAACATTTGGCATCATTCTCATGATTCATGTGCTTTTTGGTCACCATACCTTTAAACATCATTCCCTCTGATCTATGCACAAAGCTGAAAATCTTTTCATCAGGCTCTTGGTACACAGTTAGGAATTTGACATGAATGTCCTCTGTGGTCTCATTATTCTAAAAGTGTAGTTCAAGAATGGCAGCAAAGGAGTGTTCCATTTTGAAAGTGCACAAAACATCAAAAGCAGAGCCCTTGTGGCTCTCCAGAAGGCATCTTTATTTTGCTGTGTCAGATATTTGCTGCTCATAATATTTCAGAGATAGGTTTTAACCAGGGTCCAAAGGTTCATTCCCAGAAAAATGGACACTACTCCTCTAAAAACAGCCATAACTGTCTGAAATGTACTACTGACCACTGCTTACCTTAAGGATCTATTCTTTTGCCTGGATCTGAACCTGACTTTTCAAAGGGGAAGATGTCATGAACCAGGATATGCTTATTATAGCTTTCGCTTTCCTTGTGAGATTCTCTAGAAGGTTCTCTTTACAAATGACATTGTTCTTATTACCCTGAAGCCAGGAACACTGCAGTTCCTCCTCAATAAAATCCTTGATCACTGAAAAGAAGTTAGCAAAGCAATTCACATTGGAAAAGCAAGGATGATGAAAAGTGTTTATTACTTAGATAATGACATGCCACAGACGGGGCAGGTCACTGAAGTGATTCATTGGTACATAAATTTTGAGTAGCTGGACAGTGAGCTGGGACCAGATCTAAATAGACAGAGATCAAACTAGCTCTCATTCGGAAAGATGCATAGTACTTCCCATCATCTTAAGTTGTCCACTGTTGCAAAAGGTCATCATTGTTGGTGTTCTGGTTGTGCTGGCTATAGCTATGAATCATGGAACACCATATTCACTGATAAAGGTGACCCAAAGAACAATGAAAAGATACAGGGCCACAGGATGTTGTAATTATGACTTGCATATAAGAAGTTTTCTAAGTGAACAGCCTAAGTGCTACCATGATACCTTCCAAATATTAAAAGAAGCAAAAGAAGGTTGTCAGTCTTGTGGGTAAATCTTTTATGGAAATGGACAAAAATCACACAGAATGAGAAGAGGTGGATGGATCACAATGTGCACAGGCATCCTTTGAAGCATTTAAGAATAGGAGAAAACCTGTTCGTAGACATTGTTTCCCAAGTGGATCTTCTGAACTCAAAACAAACAAAACTTTCCTCCAAAGATGTTCATCTGTAATATAAGGATTATAATGCTTTATCTGTCTCCTCTGTGAGGATGTTGGTGGTATAAAGGGGAGTGTGAAAAAGGCAGGGACCTTTGCCATGGCCAAAGAAATGCAGGTGAAGGGATGCTGGTGTCACTCCTTCCCTCTCCATCATTGCTAAGTCCCTCGTCTAAACTTCCAAGTAATTTTCTTGGCTTTGGAGATGTTCCTCTGCTAGGGACAAGACTGAAATTGACAAAGTAAATGAAACAGAGTGTATGTAATCATCCCCAGCCTTAAAGAGACTCAATGGGGAAGGTCTGGACCTTGTGGGAGATATATAGCCTACACCCTGAGTTGGGGAAGAGGTGAGAGGAATCTACTAACCCTAACCCAGCTGTGAATGAGAGCTAGGGGCCTTTAATTAGAGGGGTGGATATGCAAGATCTCCTCAACCACTTGAGCAATGCTTTTCTATTTAGCAAGTCTAATTAGGTCATATGGGGGCCAATTAGCTAAAAGGTCAAAGATATGCTGCTTAGCCCCTTGAAAGTAATAAAAGTAAGCAAACTCTGTAGCAGAGGGCTGCAACAGCTCAACCCAAATATTGTGACAGTGGTTTCAGAGGCAGAGAGAGGCCATATAAGGCAGATTGGAGTGATGGCACCAAGAGCAGTACTGGCCCATCATCAGGGCAAGGGGACAGGCCAAACCAAGAGGCAGTGAGGTACAGTTGGCTCCTGGGAGATGGAACTATGAGAAATCAGGCTGGAAAGGTGGTAAATGGAGCTTGGAGAATAGCACAAATCCACATTAACCATATTATCTAGGCTAGGAGGGACACCTAGAGAGAAGTGTAACTAGATGATAAAAAGCTGTTCATTCACTGGAAATCATAGAGAACTTAGCATTTCTGCTCAGTGAGGTGGAACACTGTACCCACCAAGGTGAGTATGGGACTCCCAACACCTGGTCGTTCCTGTTAAATAGGAACATGTAAGTCACTGTCTACATCACTTGGTGGTTAAATTTTTGGTGCAGAATTCCTTTATCTACCAGTTTTATACTTCATTTTATTTTAGGATAAGAATTAAAGGATCTAGATTTAGAGATGGGAGGTCTTATATTAGAAGTCATCTAGTCCAACCCCTTAATTTTACAGATGGGGAAACCAAGGCCCAAAGAAATAATGTGACCTGTCCCAAATCACAAAACTGGGATTTGAACCCAAAGTCTTCTCACTGTACCTCATCACACCCACAAAAATATGGTCAGATATCCTAAGCATTGACTTTCTCAATTTAATTTTCCTACAGAGGCCTATAGGGTCCTTTTCTTTATATTTGTATCCTAAGTTCAAGAAAAGTTGATGTTACACCCAGAGAAACTTTCTTCTTATCAAACACCATCCCTAACAGCTTCCTTCCCTTCAGAAAAATAGAAAGAGGAATCTGAATTTCCCCACTGTACCTCCCATCAGAAACAGCAGATGAATGAGGCTCTTCTCATGAAACTCAGCTTAGAAGTTCACAGGTGTTCTCAGTTTACTGATCATGACAAATTAGATCAAGCTCTGAGAAGGATCTCAGCTTCTTTCCTTTGGCATGCTCTTTGGCAGTTTTATTGTCTCTAGGCTTGGCCTTGGACCATTGTTTCTTGAATCTGGCTTTGGATCCCACTGTTTTCTTGATTTGCTACTTATACAAGCATGTTTCTTTTGTCTAGAGTCTTTGTTGAAAATCTGCTATTGATTTCTTCCTGCTGTCACCATGGAAGGTTCCTGGAGGCCATGAGCTTTGATTCCCCCCTGAAAAAGTCAGATTAAACAAGACACTTCAGATGGATAGCTCTAGACTGGATCTGACCACAGCTTTATTATTATTTACTTCTCCAATTCCAGTGCATACTTTGTGTGGGCTCTGGAGTAGCACAAACCAAGACATCAGATCAACTACACAGACCTGACAAACTTCATTCCCATTAGCTGGGTCTCCTAAATGCTTTGGTTAAAGTGCTGTGCTAATGAACCTTCACTCTATTTGCTTGCTTCATTGAAGCCACAGAAATGTTCCAAGCAAATCCCTCCAATGCTGGATGGTGCCCTCCTCTGTTTTTGGCACCTGCAGCATGCCATTCTCCCAACTAGCATAAGACAGTCATTATGTTATTTCACATTTTTTCAACAGGATATAGACATAAAGATGCTTTCATTTTTCCAGTAGGTAGTTTTGAAATTTACGAGTTGTCTATAGAGTAATTTTAGCTCCCTGAAAGACAAGTGGTGGTAGTAATAACAATAATGTAATTTGAACCAAACCTGTGATTTCACTGCCATAATTAACTGATGATGGGACTACCCTGTATCAAGGCACATCATGCTCTGCAACTCACGTGGGATGCTGTGCTCACAGACAGGATATATCAGAAGTGAGATTGAAACTAGGTCTTCCTGACTTCAAGGCCAGATCTCTATCTACTCTGGCATGTTCCTTCCCATTAATATAATAGAGAAACGAATTAAAGGAGTTAATGTTAATAGGACATCTCTCTGGAACACTCTCCTCCAGGATGGCAACTGAGATTCCTTGATTCATCTATTCAACCAGTTATGAATTTGTCTAATTGTACTGTCACCTTTCTCATCTTTCTCCATTTTCTCCACAAGGATAGCATGAGGCACTCTGTCAGATGCTTTAATAAAATCTAGGTAATCTTTTATCTGAAGCCTTACCTTGATCTATCAGTTTAGTAATACTGTCAAAAAAGGAAATATGGTTAGTATGGCATGACCTGTTCTTGATGAGGCTGTGATCTTTGTCATTATCACTGCTTCTATTTCTACATGTACATTGAACATTCTTTTAATACTTTGTTCTAAATTGATGCCTGGAATTGAAGTCCAGCTCATTGGTTTATAACTCAAACTCTATTCTCTTCTTTTTTTTTTTTTTGAAATTGGTATTGTGCTATCCCTCCCCTGTTCTCCACATTCTTTCAAAGATCACTGACAGTGACTCAGCAATAATATCCATCAATCTTCTCTGCCTTGGAAACAATTTAGACTCTAATACTATCTCTTTATCTTGGACATAAAAATAACCATTTTTTTCCAGTTTGAAGGCCACTTTCCTTAGCAGGGAAACTAGAAGCAAATAACAATTGAGCAGCAATGCATTTCCCATCATCGTTTATCATTATGTTATCCAATCTGAGCAGCAATCTTGTTCCTTCTTCAGTCCTCTTCTTTCCTACAATGTGGGTTTAAAGATCTTTTGGTTTTTATTATCCTTAGTTTTCCTCACCAACCTCAGCTCATTCTGAACTTTAGCACTCCTTACATTATGCCACACACATACGTATTCATCCTTTTTTACTTCTCACATGTTCTATAGATGTGTTTTAAATGTAAAGGGTATCACTAGGCAGGGACAGCTTGAAATTAATGAAAGGATAACGTCTTTCTCAGGCTCGGAGATATTTCTTCTACATAAGATACATCACCATTGATGTTGTTTCCAGCTTCTTAACGAAGCTGAGGAGTACTCTTAGACTATTTGTTGACCTCATTAAACATGATTGGTACAGTTATGGCATCTTGGAATAAATTGATCATGTCTAGGCTTTTTAGATCTGGGCTGGACTCAGATTTGTTAAAGAGAACAGTCAGTGTTTCTAGAGATCCAGAGCTGAGCAACCATAGACATAAAAGACTTGAAACCAAATATGAATCTTTGCATGGAGAGACATACAACCCTCACCAAGAAATCCACAAAGCCTCAGAGGTGGCAACTGTGGAAAGGCATTGGCCTTCCTCAGGAGTTCCTTGAAGGAAACTATATTACCTTGTGAAAGGAAGGAACCAAATAGCTTACAAATTGGCAGCATCCAAAGGGTGATGATGGAATAGTGAGTTACTGAACCCTAGTCTTCCGGTCAAGTGGTAAAAATTCCTGAATGCCAGCCTTCTGGAGAAAAGATGAGAAATTCCTGGCCATTATCCCAGTGTCTAGTACCCACAGTACTTGGCACACACAGTAGTAGGTATCTGATAAATATTTATTTATTTCTGGAGAGTAGGGCAAACCCAAACCATAACCTACTAATACTGAATTACTCAAAGTAGTACAGGGCCACTTGAAAGGGATTGCCTTTCTGGCAATTTTAGTGTATTTTTTTTCTGGAGGAGTTCCATCTGCAGAGTGGTGACAGGGCCCTTGTAAGGAGGAAACAAGATATGTCTTACATATTTATTGGTTTCTGTGCATCCTCTGTGCTTTCTTGCATTCTCTCTCTAGGATGAAATAAAATCTGACACATATTGCTAACATGAGGGTTTACATAGGAACTGAGAAACACTTTTACCCACACCAAGATATGAAAATCCAGTATTGAGGCAGAAACCAGGTAGTGATCTGTGGAGGATACTACCCAAAGATTCATCTTAGACCATCTGGACAAATCCAGAGTTTGTTATTCTGGGCCAGAAGAGACATTAAACTCTAAGTTTATCAGTAAGTGCTCTGTGTACTCACATTGGTCTGTTTTTCTCTCTTCAGATTGTAATCTTCACAGTTTCTTTTTTGAGATCTTCTGAACCCTTCTAAATGTACTTCATTTGTCTAATAGTAGTGCTTGAGATAGAACTTATCTTTTTTCTGGATCCTTTTGTCTTCCCCAAATCAAGGGCATGTCAAACAATTCTGTTTTCCTCTCTTCTCTCATAGATCCTAAGATAGAATATGGTCACTTCCTTCCAAATTCCCATAATTTCCACCCCAGAAATGAGTATCCTCTTTGGGGGTGAGAATGAGAACTAGAATAGAATGATAACTTTATCTCTTGAAGGAGGAAATTATCATTAAACTAAGTCAAGAAATTATTAGCTACTCTGCTTTTGGCAGAGCTCTAGAAGATGCCTGAATAATAGAAATCCTCCGTAACCACTAGATATCACAATTCTGTTCCAGGCTGTAATCTTTCTGAAATTCCTCAGCTATGTCCATTTTTCATCCAAGTAGTCTGTAGTGTATTCTAATATGATATAGCTTCTATTTCTATGCCCACTGACTTACCCACATGTTCTCCACCATGCTTCTCTCCCCTTGCCCCGTTCTTAGCTTTGTTCTCATTAGGGTATCTTAATAAACAAAGCTACTTTGCCCCCTCAGTTGCATCACCTGATCTGGTATAGCATCAATCTGGCTTTATCTCAGTGGATAAGATTTGGAAGAAACTGACGATGCATATTTTTGCCGCTAGCACTTTGACAGAGACCCTGCCCAAGGAGAATATGGTTCAAGTGCCACCTCTGAAACAGTTGCTGTGTGACCTGGGACAAGTCGCTTAACATTTCAGTGCCCCAGACATCCCTCTAAGATTTTAAATTGCAGAACAGGTAATAGAGGGAGACAGTGGGGCATCTAGGTGGTGCAGCAGATAGAGCCCTGGCTTTGGAGTTAGGAGGACCTGAGTTCAAATCCGGTCAGTATCTGATCCAGTATCAAATCTAGTAAGTATTTGAATACTTACTAGCTGTGTGACTCTGGGTAAGTCACTTAACCATAATTGCCTAAAAAGGGGTGGGGGGAGTGTGGGAGGACCCTTAGCAGGAAATCCTTATATTCATAAAATCACAGCTCTATTGCCCCCCCCCCCCAAAAAAAACTACAAAGTATTTTCTGGTTGTCCCACTGTTTTTCTGAGTATCAAACTGAATTTCTGAATTCAAACTTTACTGTTTAAATTTCTAACAACATTTGGAGCTTTCTCTGGAATCAACATGTGTGAAGTTTGGGGAGGTTTTGTGATGAGGTAGAAAGAATGCTCAGTTTGCATGACCTTGACTGTCAAATGAGGGAGTTAAAGCAGATGCCTGCTAAGGTTCCTTCCTGCCCTCAATCTGTGATCCTATCATCGGAGAAAGGTTCAACTCTCCCCTTTAGTTAACTTTTGCTTAGATTATTGGTTGACTTAACTTTTTAAGGCAGAAAAGCTGTTTTTGGTGTCATTCTAAGAATGCAATTTTTTTTTTTTGCAAAGCTACTTTATATGTATAGAGAGATTTTTCAATTGCTACAACAGAAATGTTCATTATTAACGTTATCCATGGTGATTTGTACATTTATAGGTTGTCTTATAGGGCAAGTGGGTGTTGCACTGGACAGAATATTAGGCCTGGGGTCAGGAAGACTCATCTTCATGCTTTCAAATCTGGCCTGAGATGCTTACTAGCTGTGTGACCCTAGGTAAGTCACCTAACCCTGTTTGCCTCAATTTCTTCATCTATAAAATGAGCTGGAGAAGGAGATGGCAAACCACTCCAGTGTCTTTGACAAGAAAACCCCAAAATGAGGTCACAAAGAGTCGGACATGACTGAAATGATTCAACAATAACAAAGTTATTTTATACCCGTTGATACAACAGAAGGACTAAATAGTCACTGTATTTTTTGTAAGAAGGTCTTGTTCTAAAGTACTTGTGTGTCCAAGGAACTGAAGGAAAGATCTTAAAGTTTTCTTATAACTTTCTCCTATTAGAACATTCATTAGTACCATGTGATTATGGAATTCATTCATTGTGACTCTGCAAGACCTGGAAAGCTTGGTCTTGAGGCTAAGATATGATCCATAGAGAAACAGAAAGAGGAGAAAAACATAATAGCAACAAGTTTTGAGGGAAGTGGAGGGATTGCTATGGTGGTAAGAATTAAGGAAAGCCAAGTGGGGCACCTCAGTAAGGACTCTGTAGTTTTGGGGGTGGGTGTGTCTGTGTATGTCTGTGTCCGTGTGTGTGTCTGTGTGTGTGTCTGTGTGTGTTTGGGATTGGGGTGGGAAGAGGGCATGAGAATTCTAATCCTGATCTCAACAGTCATTGACATGTTTGTAGGATACTGAGAAGAGTCAACATTTATTTATTTTAGCTGCAGAGAATAAGTATCAGCTAAGAGACTAACAAATATTTAAATAACATTGTTTCCTGTTCTCTCCATTTGTTGGAATATTGTGTTATGACCGTTGTTATTACTTATATGGATGTGGACATGTACTTTACCAGGAGAAGGTAAGCTCCTTGAGGGTAGGAATTGCTCTTTTTTTCCCTTCGTGTCCATCAGGACCTACCACAGTGCTTTGTACAGCAGTGCCTCAAAAATATTTCTTGAACTGAATTGAATCTAATGCTGACTCCTGGTTTAAAGTCTTCCAAGATGGATGCTTGATGGACTTGGACAGTTTGATGACACTACAGTAGATGATTTTGGTTGCTTGAGTAAAGATTTATGATTGGCCTCAAGTCTCTAATAGGTTAGTAAAAGACTAAAGCATATATGTAACCAACTGTACAAATTAGAATGTGATATATGCATGGGAAATGTGGTATAGTGGAAAGAGCTCTGGATCTGGACTCAAAAGACCTGGGTTCAAATCCCAGCTTGGTCATTCACCACTTCTTTTTGTTTTGTTTTATTCACCACTTTTTTATATGACTTTGGGCACGTCACTTAACTTACCTGAGGCTCAGCTTCCTTATTTATAAACTGAAAGGTTTGGATTAAAAAATCCTTTCCAGTTCTAAATCTAGAATTCTAAGAGATTTTGTAGATTTACCGATTAACTAATATAACTCTCTTCAGTTGAAATGATTTCAATTCAGAGGATCTATATCCTAAGCAAGATCTTTCCTTCTTGGGAATTTTCACTAAATAAATCAGTTAACCAGAATCCAATTCCCCACATATGCCAGTTAATTTTTATTTATAATAATGCTACCAAAAATCTATTTATTTCTAGTATCTAACACATTTGTTAAACATTCTGTTTACTCAGTCTGTTTATTTGCTTCCCAGATTGGAACTTTGTGTTCAGGCCAGGCACTGTGCACATCTGTCTGGATTGTATTGTCTACGTGTTGTCCTGGCCTGTCTCATCTAGGCCCTGCTGCTTTGTCCTCTGCTCTGAGCCCAGGGATGAGGCTGTCATCTTCACACCACCTTGGGACAGCACTGTGGGTCTGTTGAGAAGGTTGAGGGGCAGGACAACAGTACCAGGATGCTTTTCTAAGCCTGGATATGGCTCCTCTATCCCAGGACACTCATTCCACAGTTCTGCCTTGTTCACACGCCTGTTTGTTGGATTTGTGACCTCAGGCTGGAAAAATGACCCATTGTGGCTTCTCCTTAAATTCCTTGATCATTATTTGATCTAGCACTCATCTTAGATGATTATTGGAGTAGTTGTGGGGGTGACTCCTTCCTCCTACTCCAACATCTTGGTTGGATTCCCAAATATTCTGAAAATGAAATGATTAGTAAGTGAATTTTTATTTTAAATGTAAGATTTTTAAAAAATAATCTCCACAATTAAATCTTTAGGTAGATGGCAAGTATTCTTACTCATTTGGAATAAGGGGGAAACCACTGTACAGAAAGGAACTGATAGGCAGCCCAAGATAGCAAAAGGTCTTATCCAGTAGAAGGGAGAACAGACTTCTCCATTTCAACCTGTAGCCATAGACCGATGCTTCACTGAAAGCTCTGCCTTTTTTTTAAGCTTTTCTGATTACGCTGAAAGTGTTGACCTAGTAGAGAGGGGCTATCACTAAGCTTTCAGAAGAATAACCAGGAGCACTCATGGTTTGGTTGGCCCCATATGCGGAAAGTAAGATGTAGAACAAGGAAAAGTGACTTGTTTCCAATCGTTCCCTGGGAGATCTAGGACTTGATCATCACTCCTATTCCATGGTTCTTTCAGTAAGCTAATATAAACAAGGGTGCAGTGAAAGACAGTCCTTATTTACTGTGTCACACATTTTTATTTAAATTCATAATGCAGTTGGCAAATTTTAAGATAACTTTCAACTGACCCCAATATACTGGAAAGGAAAACTAATGGAGAACAGGGAGTTTTCATGCCTAAGGTTAATAAATTAGTATTCAAATGTAATCTTTTCCATCTTTAACCCAATGAGTCACTCTCTTGGACATATCCTGCGAGTTCCCTGGGTTGACTTCGACTATACAAGAATTAGAATTGTTCGTAAGATAACCCTATCTGATTACTCAGGGTCAAACTGGTGTTTTATCTCTGCCAGATGTAACCCACATCCTGGAGAGGGCACTAACACCACCACGTGTTTTTCACCCATTACCATTTCAAGACAATGTAGGTCCTGATATTCCTTCTGCATATTCCCCCAGGCAATTTTTAAAAATTCTAACTTTTTACTGGAAAAACGTGCTTTCCCATGGGCCTATATTTTTCTTCTCTGCCTCCTCTAAGAGAAATGAAAATTTGATAAAAGAGCAGTTCTGCCCTCTGCTGGCCATTGTTTATAATGCTAATAAATAAGAAAATGAGTACATAATAATATGTTGTTCAAATCTTATCTTTTAAATATAAACATAACAGTCACTAAAATATTCTTTTTCAAATATATATTATATTAATATGTAATAGTTGCTAAAATATTGTCAAATAATATTAAGATGCAATAACAGGTGCTCATGACTTATTTTTAAATAATATGTTAGTAATATAATAGTTTCTCCAATCTTTTGGGAAGATAAGTTGGGTACAGATAGCCTTTACAATGGTTTACAAAATGCATTTCCCTTAAATCACAGGATTCTGTGAAAAATCTTCAGGAATTCCGTTAAAGAAAATGTGCTTATGGAAACCATGTTTGAGTAATGTTTGTTATATCACCTCGTGTACCATTATACCAAGGGTTAGGGTTTGAGGACATTCCACTTCATTCAACAAATATAAATTTATCAAAGGCCTTCTATCATGTGTAACATCCTGTGCTAGGCAGAAAGAACTCAAGGACCCAAGGGAAAGAGTGTGTGTCCCAGGCATCTTAAGATTACAGATTCAGAGGTGAAAGAGGCTGTAACATCCAGCTTCCTTATTTTATAGTTGAAGAAATGGAGAAGAGAGATGGAGGGCATTCTTCTGGGGAAGTGCAATCTGTGAACAGACAAATATGGACAAGGTAATCTGAGGAAGGAGAAATGGTTAACAACTGGGCGGCAAAGGGAGAGGGAATAAGGGAATATTTCATAGAGGATGTGAAATATAAGCTTTGATATTCAGAGGCAAAGATGAGGAAGAAGTACACAGGGCGGGTGGTGATGCGTGCAGGGGATTCTTAACCTTTTTGTGTCCTGGCCCCCTCTGGCAGTCTGGTGAAACCTATGCTTCTCTTCTCAGAACAATGTTTTAAAATGTGTAAAGTAAAATACATAGGATTACAAAATAAACCAATTATTTTGAAACTATTTTCTCTTTTTGCTGTTTTTTTTCTTTCTCATGGTTTTTCCCTTTTGTTCTGATTCTTTCACAACATGACTAATGTGGAAATATGCCTAATATGATTATACATGTATATTCTATATCAGATTGCACGTTGTCTTGCGGGGAAGGGAGAGGGGGAAAATTTAGAACTCAAAATCTTATGAAAGTGAATGCTGAAAACTTAAAAAAAAAAAAGTGATTTTCCTTAAAAAACAAACAAAGAAATCAAATTCACAGCTTAAGAATCCCTGGCTTATGCAAATACACAGGTATGAGATGAAATGTTGATTTTTAGGAAATAGCTGGCAATTCCATTTTGTTTGACAGTAGAAGGCATAAAGGGGAATAATAGGATACAAGGTTAGAAAGGTAAGTTGTGGTCAGATTGTAGATGCATCAGACCAGGAAGAGGAATTTGTATATTACAGGTGCCAGAGGCGATAGAAAGTCACTGATAGCTTTTCATCTGGGAGTGACTGGTCCTGTCTCTGCCAGCCTTGTGCCTCAGGAAGATTATTTTGTCAGTTGTGTGAAAGATGCAATGAAAACTGGAGAGAATGGAAGCAAGGTTATTGAAGATGCCCAAGTGAGCTTTCCAGATAAGAGGTGAAAAGGTCCAGAATTAGGATAGTGATGGTTTAGGAAGATTTGAGAGATATATTATGGAGCCAGAATTGATAAGCCTTAACAAAAAGTGGAAAGATACCCCATCTTGGGGAAAATAATAAGGCATTACTCTAAAGGTGGGGGATACTTTGGTAAGGCTCTCAGGAAGAAATGGGGTAAGGAGGAAGAAATATTTTTCACACTCCAAGGTCAGATAATGAACTGCTTTTTTTTTTTCTTTTGGCAGGGTGGAGTGAGGTACATTTTAAGTGTCTTCATTTGCTTTTGGCTGAAGTCAATCACTAAATCACTGGATTTAGGTTTGAATCCCAATTACTATTTTTTTACATGGCCATGAATTCCATGAACATGTACATCACTTTCACCTACATAGCCATCTCTTCAGTTAATCTGTTTCTCTAACCATACAGAAAAACCACAAGGGATGGGTATTTAGGGAATCGGTGAGTGTGTCTAAAGTATCTTCCATTCTCAGAAAAAGGTTGTGCAGAATTATAATTACTGTTAGGTTTTAATTATTGATTAACAATATTCAGTTGTTTGGAGATGATCTAAATTCTTCACAAAGAATTCCTAAGACGTTTTTGGTTTTCCTTCTATGATGTTCTTACTTTCCTCACTCTTACTTCAGTTTTGTCATCTCCCAGGTTTTGCACCAGCAGTGGAAGAAAAGGAGGTGTGGAATCATAAAACACGTAGAAAAAGAATTCTGCACATTGAGCTCCATCAGGGCCAAACCGCTTACTGGAAAAGCAGTTGGGGTTTCCATAGTAAGGACACTATTATTTTTATGATGAACATAGATCAACAGTGGCACCCAGAGGCCAAAACAGACTTACTTCCTCTGAAACTGATGTAACAGTAGTCAAGAGTTACCAGGTTCTAAAGAGTCTGTTTAGAAATAAAACAATCCTAAAATACAACTTAAAAATGAATAGTATATATATTTATAGAAATGAAAAATTATGTTGCCTTACTTTCTAAATAGGAGCATCCTATGGCTAAACAGTGTAGTTTCAATCCTGCTGACAATTCACAAGCCACTCAAGTCAAGGACTGATAATCATAGATTCCACTAAACCTAGACCCAGTTCACACTGACCTGTCATTCCTTTAAGAGAGGAATAATAAAGTCCAATTCCGATGCCTCATCTTGGCAGGAAGATAATCTTGTATTCTCAAAGCCTAATTCCAGCAGAGCACAAGCCCTAGCAAGGCCTAGCAATGGAGTATACATCTCAGGACTGGACTAAGTACCCAAAAGTTTGCAGGGTGAGAAAATTTTTAGCTATAGCAACTTTCCTGAACAGATTCCCCCCTATCAGTTTTGGGTTTCTGATAAAGATGTTGACAAGAATGTGTTCTAATTTCTACACATACCCCTAATACAGACTGGGATTAGATACAGAACACTCTAAAGCAATATTCCATAGCAATCTGGGGCTAAATGCATCTCTGTTTCTAAGTTTCAACTTCAATATAAGAAACTTCAACCCCATGTGATTTGGGGTATGTCTAAATAAGCTAGAATAATAGAATTCTAGAACTTGAAGGGAGAGAGATCACCTAGGCCACAGTTCTCCAACTTTTTTTGGTCTCAGTTCCTCATTATATTTTTTTAAATTGTTGTCATAATTTGAATTTTTAAAAAATTTATTTTTTAGGGGGCGGAGCCAAGATGGCAAAGTAGAAAGACGCACATACACATAGCTCCGAACCCACAAACCACAGAACGGCAGAGGGGACAAACCCAGGGCGAATTCTGCACCCAGAGACCACGGAATATTGGAGCAAGGGAGATTTCTGTTCTGGAGAGACCTGCAAACCTCTCGCGGGGGGACCTTCGCGCCCGGGACTGGGTGCTGGGGTGGGAAGAGGAGAGCAGCCCTGCTGCGGCAGCGACGACACCGTGGGAAAGAGATCTGAGAGGGCTGTGGAACGGAGTCTCCAGTGGCCACACGGGTTCCCCCACCCACAGAGGGACCTGCAAACCTCTCGCAAAAGGTCCGTCGCGCTGCAGACACGGTGCCCAGCCAAGACCTGCGGCGGCGGTGGCGACAGCGGCCGCGGCTCCGAGAGACAAAGTTCTGAGAGGGATCCGGAGGCGGGATCTTCAGCAGCTGCACGGGCCCCCCACCAACAGGTGACTGACGGGGGTAGGTGAGAGAGTCTCTTTGGCGGGTTGAGAGGGGAGTGAGGTGCCCCCATAGCTCGGGCCCCCCCCGGGAGGTGGGGGCTGAGAGGCAGCTGCGGACGGGGGCTCCCCAAACGGACGGGAGCCTGGATCCATTGTGGAAGGTCTGTGCATAAACCTCCTGAGGGAATTGAGCCAGAGAGGCGGCCCTGCCCCTGACCTCAGCACCTGAACTTAATTCTCACACTGAATAGCAGCCCTGCCCCCGCCAAAAATCCTAAGGCGGGAAGCAGCATTTGAATCTCAGTCCCCAAACGCTGGCTGGGAGGACCAGGAGGCGAGGTGGGTGTGAGGAGAACATTCAGAGGTCAGGCCACTAGGTGGAGACAATGCCAAGAAAAGGGAAAAAAATAAAACTATTGAAGGGTACTTTATCGGAGAAAAAAAACTTCCTCCCTTCCTTTCTGATGGGGAGGAACAATGCTTGCCATCAGGCAAAGACACAGAAATCGAGGATCCTGTGTCCCAGCCCACCCAATGGGCTCGGGCCATGGAAGAGCTCAAGAGGAATTTTGAAAATCAAGTTAGAGAGATGGAGGAAAGACTGGGAAGGGAAATGAGAGGGATAAGGGAGAAGCATGAAAAACAGATCAGCTCCCTGCTAAAGGAGAACCAAAAAAATCTTGAAGAAATTGGCACCTTGAGAACTAGCCTAACTCAGCTGGCAAGGGAGGTGCAAGGGGCCAATGAGGAGAAGAATGCTTTCAAAAGCAGAATTAACCAAATGGAAAAGGAGATTCAAAAGCTTACTGAAGAAAATAGATCTCTCAAATGTGGAATGGTACAGATGGAAGCTTTGGACTTTTCGAGAAAGACAGATATCTCAGAACATACCGCGCAGATTCGAAAAATGGAAGATAATGTGAAATATCTTATTGGAAAAACAACTGACCTGGAAAATAGAATCAGGAGAGACAATGTAAAAATTCTGGGACTACCTGAAAACCATGATCAAAAGAAGAGCCTAGACATCATCCTCCATGAAATTATCAAGGAAAACTGCCCTGAGATTCTAGAACCAGAAGGCAAAATAAATATTCAAGGAATCTGCAGAACACCGCATGAAAGAGATCCAAAAAGAGAAACTCCTAGGAGCATTGTGGCCAAATTCCAGAATTCCCAGGTGAAGGAGAAAATATTGCAAGCAGCTAGAAAGAAACAATTCAAGTATTGTGGAAATACAATCAGGATAGTACAAGATCTGGCACCTTCTACATTGAGGGATAGAAGGGAATGGAATAGGATATTCCAGAAGTCAAAGGAACTAGCACTAAAACCAAGAATCACCTACCCAGCAAAACTGAGTATAATACTTCAGGAGAAAAAATGGTCTTTCAATGAAATAGAGGATTTTCAAATTTTCTTGATGAAAAGACCAGAGCTGGAAAGAAAATTTGACTTTCTAACACAAGAATGAAGAGAACCATAAAAAGGCGAACAGCAAAGAGAAATCATAAGGGACTTACTAAAGTTGAACTGTTTACATTCCTACATGGAAAGACAATATTTATAACTCTTGAAACATTTCAGTATCTGAGCACTGGGTGGGAGTACACACACACACACATGCACACACGCACACATACATAGAGACAGAGTGCACAGAGTGAATTGAAGAGGATGGGATCATATACTAAAAAAAAAAAAAAATGAAATCAAGCAGTGAGAGAGAAATATTGGGAGGAGAAAGGGAGAAGTTATATGGGGCAAATTATCTCTCATAAAAGAGGCAAGCAAAAGACTTATTAGTGGTGGGATAAAGAGGGGAGGCAAGAGAAAAACATGAGATCTACTCTTATCACATTCCACTAAAGGAAAGAATATAATGCACACTCATTCTGATAGGAAAACCTATCTCATAATACAGGAGAGTGGGGGACAGGGGCACAAGCAGGAAGGGGGGGGAGGATAGAGGGGAGGGCATGGGGAGGAGAATGCAATACGAGGTCGACACTCATGGGGAGGGAAAGGACCATAAGAAAATAGAAGTAATGGGGGACAGGACAGGATGGAGGGAAATATAGTTAGTCTTATACAACACAACTAGTATGGAAATCATTTGCAAAACTAAACAGATATGGCCTATATTGAACTGCCTGTCTTCCAAGGGGAAGGGGTAGAGAGGGAGGGAGCTAAAGAAGTTGGAACTCAAAGTGTTAGGACCAAATGTAATGTTCTTACCACTGGGTAACAAGAAACACAGGTTAAGGGGTCAAGAAAGCTATCCGGCCCTACAGGACAAAAGAGAAGACGGAGACAAGGGCAGGGAGGGAGGATAGAGGAGAGAGCAGATAGGTCACAGGGGCAATTAGAAAACTTGGGTCTGGGGGGGGGAGGGGGAAAAAAGGGGAGAAAATTTGTAACCCAAAATTGTGTGAAAATAAATGTTAAAAGTTTAATAAAAAAAAAATTTATTAAAAAAAATTTATTTTTTAGTTTTCCACATTCATTTCCACAAGATTTTGAGTTCCAAATTTTCTCCCCATCTTTCCCCTCTGCCCATCCCAAGACAGTATGTATTCTGATTACCCCTTCTCCTAATCTGCCCTCCCTTCCCTTATATCCATCTCCTCTATTTTCTTGTAGGGCAAGACCCCATTACCTGTATATCTTATTTTCCAGTTGCATGTAAAAACAATTTTTACATTCATTTTAAAAACTTTTGAGTTCCAACTTCTCTTCCTTCTTTCCTCCCCACCCATTCCCACTGAGAAGGCAAGCAAATGTTATACATGTGTAGTTATGCAAAAGACTTCCATAAAAGTCATGTTGTAAAAGACTAACTATATTTCCCTCCATCCTATCCTGCCTCCATTGATTCTATTCTTTTGACCCTATCCCTCCTTAAAAGTGTTTATTTCTAATTACTCCCTCCTCCCATTTGCCCTACCTTCCATCATCCCCCCACACACCCCAATTTCCTCCCCCCCCATACCCCACTTATCCCCTTCTCTCTTACTTTCCTGTAGTGTAAGATAGATTTTCATAGCAAATTGAGTGTGCCTATTATTGCCTCCTTAAACCAAATGTGACAAAAGTAAGGTTCGCTTTTTCCCCTCTCACCCTCCCTCCTCTTCCCCTCCATTGAAAAAGCTTTTTCTTGCCTCTTTTATGTGAGATAATTTGCCCCATTCTATTTCTCCCTTTCTCTCCCAATATATTCCTCTCTCACCCCTTAATTTTATTTTTTTTTAGATATCCCTTCCTATTCAACTCATTCTATGTCCTCTGTCTATAGGTATATAATCTACCCAACTACCCTAACACAGAGAAGTCTCAAGAGTTACAAATATTATCTTTCCATGTAGGAATGTAAACAGTTTTTGTAAGCAGCATATTGTTGGATTATGGCTTTTAATCCATTCTGCTATCCGTCTCCGTTTTATGGGAGAGTTCATTCCATTCACATTCACAGTTATGATTACAATCTGTGTATTTCCCTCCAACCTCTTTCCCACCATTTGTGCTTTTAGCTCTCCCGTCTCCCTTCCCCTCCTCAATAGTATTCACTTTTCTCCCCCTCCTCCTGCAGCCTTCCCCTCCTTCTTTTGACCCCCCTCCCTTTTAGTCCCCTTTACTCTTATTGCTTCTTTCCTCCCTTTTAGCCACCCTCCCCTTTCTTCCCCCTTCCCCTCCTACTACCTATAGAGCTAGTTAGGCTTATCTACTTAAGATTATTGTTCCCTCCTTTGAACAAATCAGATGAGAGTACCTCTCAAACAATGCTCATCTCCCTCCCCTCCTTCCCTCTACTATAGTTTTGTACTTCTTCCTGTGATATAATTTGCCATTTTCTGCTTCCCCCTTTCCACACCTCCTATTACATTCCCTTCTCATACTTAAATCATATTTTTGACATGACATCATTTACTGTATGCCCGTTCCCTCTACATATATCCCTTTTATCATAATAGCTGCACAGTTCTCAAGATTAACAGGTATCATCTTCCCTTATAGGGAGGTAAACAGTTTGCCCTAATTGAGTAGCAAGTTTTTGTTTTTTTTTTTCCCCTCTGTTTACCTTTTTATGATTCTCTGGAGACCTGCATTTGAAGATCAAATTGTCTATTGAGTTCTGGTGTTTTGGTCAGGAAGCTCTGGAAATCCCTTATTTCGTTGAATGA
Source organism: Notamacropus eugenii (assembly GCF_028372415.1). Classification (NCBI taxonomy): domain Eukaryota; kingdom Metazoa; phylum Chordata; class Mammalia; order Diprotodontia; family Macropodidae; genus Notamacropus; species Notamacropus eugenii. The sequence continues at coordinate 216,328,271 of NC_092872.1, read as the reverse complement.
CTTTCTCCTTGCCTGAAATGTTATGCTGAACTTTGCTGGGTAGTTGATCCTTGGTTGAAGTCCCAACTCCTTTGCCTTACGGAATATTGGGTTCCAATTCTTTCGATCTTTTAATGTAGAAGCTGCAAGGTCCTGTGTGATCCTGACTGTGTGTCCTTGATATTTGAATTGTTTCTTTCTGGCTGCTTGTAGTATTTTCTCCTTCACTTGATAGCTCTGGAATTTGGCAACTATATTTCTTGGGGTTTTGAGTTTGGGATCCCTTTCGGGAGGGGAACGGTGGATTCTTTCGATGACTATTTTGCCCTCTGAGTCTAGTACTTCTGGACAGTTTTCCTTGATGATTTCCTGGAAGATATTGTCCAGACTCTTTTCTTCATCATGGGTTTCTGGCAGGCCAATAATTCTTAGATTTTCTCTCCTGGATCTATTTTCCAGGTCAGTTGTTTTTCCAATTAAATATTTTACATTTTCTTCTATCTTTTCATTCTTTAGATTTTGTTTGACTCATTCTTGTTGCCTCATTGAGTCATTAGTTTCTACTTGCCCAATTCTAATCTTCATCGTAGTGTTTTCTTCAGTTAGCTTTTCCATCTCCTTTTCCATCTTACCAATTTTTCCCTTTAAGGAGCTATTTTCTCCATTTAATTTTTGTACTTCTTTTTCCATTCGACCAATTTTCCCAGTTAGGTTTTGGGTTTCCTTTTCCATCTGATCAATTTTCCCAATTAGGTTTTGGGTTTCCTTTTCCATTTGATTAGCTCTTCCTTTTAGGGAATTATTCTCTCCAGTTAATTTTTGAACTTCCTTTTCCATTTCTTCAATTTTCTTTTTCAGGGTGATGTTCTCATCAGTGAATTCTTTTTTTATAGTTTTAAAATCATTGGCCAGTTTTTCTTTTATATCCTTCTTCAGACGTTCCAGGTAATCTAGTTGTGCTTGCGAGAAATTCATAGTCCCATCTGAGGTTTCAGATGGAAGTACAGTCTCAGCCCTAACCTCTTTGGTGTTTGTGTTTTGGTCCTTATCCCCATAGAAAGATTCTATGGTTTTTTCACTTTTCGTCTGCTTTTTCCGATTCATGATGTTGGCTGAGTGTTGTAGCTTTTGGTTCTTTCAGTCAGAAGGTACAGATCTTTAAGTTGAGCTGATGTGTGTCTAGGCTAAAAGCAGGCTTTTGTTTTTTGTTTCCCCCATCAACCCTGGGGTTAGCTTGTTAGGTGCGTGGGAGGGGTGGTCTGGTCTCAGGATATCTCCTCAGCTGACTTGAGGCAAAGGCAAGGTCAGGGGGTGATCCCAGCTTCCCTATTGTCTTCCCTTTTCCCCTGGAGGGCTGGGGCACACCTAGAAGCTAACGCGTGTTCCCGCCCCTCCTGGGGCTTGTCTCCCGGCTCTGAGGCTTGCCTGGGTCTCAGTGCGAATTTTCTCTGCCCTGGGTCGTCTGTCCCTCCAGATCGCCTCCGCCACAGTAGGAAGAATCCCCCCTTGCCACTTTTCCAGCCTCTGGTGTTATGAGACCACCCGCCCCCTTCTGCTGTTCCCGCTGATCCAGGATTAATCTGGGGAAGAATTTTATGGTTCCCTCACGGTCATCAGGGGGGAGGAGAGAGCACTTACTGATCACTCTGCCATCCCAGTTCCTGGAAGTTCAAGTAGTGACCCACCGAAGTCCATCTTCAGGCTGAAGATTTCAAGGGCTGCTGCACTGATGTCTGGCACTCAGCGGCACTCAGCGGCTCTCACCGGCTCGGCCTGGCTTATCTCCTGTTCCGCTGGTCTCGCCCGCCACTCTCGGGCTCCTCTGGTCCCCTCCGCCCTGCTGCGCTGACCGCGCTGCGCTGTGCGCCGGGGTCTTACCCCCGCGGAACAGATCCCTCCCGTGGACCCTCCGGTCCAGCCTGGGCTCCGAATCCGTCAAAGTCCGTCACCCATTGGATTCTACACCTCCAATGTCTGGTCAGACTCTCCCCCTAGAGATATCCAGAGGAGTTTTTCCAGAAGCTTAGGTGAGTCGTTGGTTTCACTCCGCCATCTTGGCTCCGCCCCCCCATCTTGGCTCCGCCCCCCTCATCTTGGCTCCGCCCCAACAGTTTTTTATAATTTCTCTTTCCTGTTCATCTTTTCATGTTTCTCTTGATTCTTGTGTTTGAAAGTCAAATTTTCTATTCAGCTCTGGTCTTTTCATAAAGAATGCTTGAAAGTCCTCTATTTCACTGAATGATAATTTTTTCCCCTGAAGTACTGTACTCAGTTTTTCTGGGTAGGTGATTCTTGCCTTTAATCCTAGCTCCTTTGACCTCTGGAATATCGCCCCTTGGGTGATAGGTCAAGGACAAAAAGATTTTTCTTAGTAAAATGGATTGAGTGGTACTCAACCTTTTAGAAAGAATAATATTTGTCTGGTTCATATCTTTAGTCTCTCTAATCATTTGAAGTGGTAGGATCTAGGACAGCTCCTCCTTAGAGAAAGAATTCAGATTTCAGTGATAGGACAGAAGGGAGTAAAATAGATGTGTTTTGTGACAGTCTTCTGGCATAAAGGAGTTCCTCCTGGGAGGACATAGAGTTCCCCTATTGACCCTTGCTTTCTATAAGTGGGGTCACTGTGCCATACTTCCCCAGTGTAGATGTGGTTATCAAGGGGTTAAATCCTTGTCTTGGTACCCATTTTATGGGCCAGCCAGAGATGTTGGGAAAAACCACCCCTTAATGGGTTCAGATGCTGAGAATAACATGTAAAACAATGGGAATCAATTTAATGTAAAGTTTTATTGCAAGAATAGGGAAGAGGAAGAAAGGGAGAAAGGAAAGGGTACCCAAGATACAACTCTGGCAAACACACTAACACACAGTATAACTCACTTATGGGCATTCAGCAGGAAGGGAGTACTTCAGTGGGGAAGGTGTGATCCAAAGTGCCCCTCTGAGAGTAGGGCTCTTATACTCTGATTTTTGATGGGTCCCCTTGGAGCTGGCTAATATCAGGGGTCAGAACAAAATATTTGTTCTTTTGTTATTTTGGAAGTTTGTTATCAGGAAGAAAAACAAGCTGGTGGCAAGCAAAATGTTATTTGGGGGATATAGCTATACTAACCTTAAAAAAATATTATCAGTATTTTTCCATGAATATGTTCTATGTTTACTGCCTCCCTTAAGGGGAGACCATCATGGTGGCTTCAAGCCCTTAAAGATTTTATTTTATATTTTTCTATTATAACAATGGCTTCCGTGTATAGATTCTACAAGCTATAACTTCCCTTAAGGGGGGGCCCAATCTTATGACAATGCACTTACTCAATTACTCTTGAATATTAACCCAAACTGTATCTTTAACACATTGTGATCTTTTCCTTGTTCAAGATTCCTATAAATGGAGGCGGAGCCAAGATGGCGGAGTAGAAAGACGCACATACACATAGCTCCGAACCCACAACCCACAGAATGGCTACAGGGGAGCAACTCACGGCAAATTCTGCACCCAGAGGCCACGGAATATTGGAGCGAGGGAGATTTCTGTTCCAGAGGGACCTGCAAACCTCTCACGGGGGGTCCTTTGCACTGCGGACTGGGCACCGAGACTGGGAGCTGAGGGCAGCCCTGCAGCGGCCGCGGCACCGAGAGGAAAAGATCCGAGTGGGCTTCGGGGACGGGACCTCCAGCGGCCACGCGGGTCCCTCCACCCACAGAGGGACCTGCAAACCTCTCGCAAAAGGTCCGTCGTGCTGCAGACGCGGAGCCCAGCCCAGCACAGACCTGCTGTGGCCACGGCACCAAGAGAAACAGACCCGAGCAGGCTTCAGGGACGGGATCTCCAGCGGCCGCACAAGTTCCTCCTCCCACAGGTGACAGGGGTCGGTGAGAGAGTCTCTTTGGCGGGTCGAGAGGGGAGTGGGGTGCCCCCATGATTTGGGCCTCCCCCGGGAGGTAGAAGCTGAGAGGCGGCTGCAGACCGGGGCTCCCCAAACAGGCAGGAGCCTGGATCCATTGTGGAAGGTCTGTGCATAAACCCCCTGAGGGAACTGAGCCTGAGAGGCAGCCCTGCCCCGACCTGACTACCTGAACTTAATTCTCACACTGAATAGCAGCCCTGCCACTGCCAAAAGCCCTAAGGCTGGAAGCAGCATTTGAATCTCAGTCCCCAAACACTGGCTGGGAGGACCAGGAGGCGAGGTGGGTGTGAGGAGAATATTCAGAGGTCAAGTCACTGGCTGGGAAAATGCCCAGAAAAGGGAAAAGAAATAAGACTATAGAAGGTTACTTTCTCGGAGAACAGACATTTCCTCCCTTCCTTTCTGATGAGGAAGAACAATGCTTACCATCAGGCAAAGACACAGAAATCAAGGCTTCTGTGTCCCAGCCCACCCAATGGGCTCAGGCCATGGAAGAGCTCAAAAAGAATTTTGAAAATCAAGTTAGAGAGGTGGAGGAAAAACTGGGAAGAGAAATGAGAGATATGAAAGAAAAGCATGAAAAGATTCCTATAAATATTTCTTAAAGTCTTCCTGCGACAGAATCAGGTGGAAGATGTAGGGATCTATAACAATGTCATCCCTCCCTTTCTCTAAACTATACATACTTAAGTGTTCACTTAAACTCTTTCTGGCAAATTTGAGCCCAATTTTATTAATATTTTTCCTTCACCAGGTATTAAGTACTAGAGACGGGATTCAGATCGGGTCTTCTGCCTCTAATCCAAGCTTTTTCTAATATGCTGTGCTAGAAAATTTTGTTAGCTTGTTCCCAAAGAACATTAATAACTACAGCTTGTTTCTTTCCCCCCAATTCTGCTTGTTATTTTTCCTTAGCAAATATTTCCTTAAGTGCAAATTCAAGTCAGACTCTCCAGAGATACATAGCAAATCCTTTCATAACTTTAGTAGTTTTGTCATGAGTTGCTTCACTCAGCATGTCTATCTGATCTTTGGATGATGGCCAGGCGAATGACGTGAAGAGTGACTGTGATATTGGTTGACAAAAGGCAATGCCCTCCCACCCACCCCCCAACCTTTGGAAGGTTGAGCTCATGAGCTATAATTTAGCACCTGCCCTTTCCTTGAGTAAGCCTATAAAGTTCACAGTGTTATTTGAACTTCAAATCTTTGGCTAGAACTTGTAGTTCTCTGTGGAGGCAAACATATTGAAATGTTTTGAAATACTGAAAATATTTTTGAATTGAAAATCTTGAATTGAAAAATTGAAAATATTGAAATATTATTGGCAGGACCCCCTATGGTTAAAAATCAAGAGTCAAAGTTTTCTGCAAGAAATAATGACTAAACATGTATGTCGTAATCTAAACATGTATTTACTAACATGAATTACATGCGTTACTAGCCTATTTACAGTTATACACCAAGGTCTACTTCTTGATCTGCAGGTGGATGACTTAATCAACAAGCATAAGCACTTTCTATTGTGGTTTTGTCTGTATTTTGATCCTTCCTTCTTGAAGAGGACCATGACCTCAGGAGGATGCAGTCATGACTTGCAAGTGAATTGGATTTGAGGGAGGAAGGGCTGTTCAAAGTCACCAGTCTCACCTTCTCCTCAGGAGCCATCTGGATCCAATGGCCAGATATACATTAGGATAACTGGAGATGGCCCAGGAAGCTGTGAGAGGCCTTGATCTTTTTAAGCTAAGGTTTTTCCCAGTTTCCACTTTGACTGACCGAGTCAATGCTCATTCAGTGATTAAGGCTGTTTAAATGAGTCAAGAGATGGCCCCTTTAAAAAAAAAAATAAGGTGACCAAATTGGGAGGGAAGACCCTCAGGGTTGACCAAGGTTTCTGGCCAAAAGAGAAAAGATTACTATTTATGTTCACTTTGAGTCATCAGGGTTCAAACAATGACCACTAAGTGATGCTTGGGCTGGGATCTGTTGGCCAATCAATGAGAACCAGAGTGATCTGAGTTTAAGCCATGGTCTTTAAGAAAGAAGTCTAGTCAGTAAATCCCAAGATATTAAGGTAGGCTTCAGTCATCAAAATTTATCCTTTCTTACCCCCTGGTAAGGTCATTATACCCCCAAGTAGAGACCTTGGGTAAGTCACAACTTCCATCCACTTCAGGTTCCTCATCTGTAAATGGAAATAATAATAGCACCAAACTCAAAAGGTTGTTGTGAAGAGCAAATGAAATAATGTATGCAAAGTGTACTTTGTAAATGCTATTATAACAACAATAACTGTTATTATTACAAGGAGCAAAGGACTTGGAGTCGGACCATCTGAATCACGGCTCTGCCAGTTTTCAGAGGAAGAAATCCAAGTTACAAATAACCATACGAAAAAATATTCTGAATCACTAATAGAGAAATGAAAATGAAAGCAAATATGAAGTTCCTCCAGGTACTATCAGATTGTCAAAGTTAACAAGAGTAATAGGACAAATGCTAGAAGGACTTTGGGAAAACAGGTACTTTAAGGTACTACTGGCCGATCTGTGAAATAGCTTAGTCATTTTTGAAAGCAATTTGGAATTATGACGAAAAAGCTATTAAATTGTGAACATCCTTTGACTGAACCATAACACTACGAGCTCTATACCCCCAAAGAGAGCAAAGAAAAAAAATGGTCCCATATGTACAAAAATACTTATGATGGGGTACAGACTCTGGGAACCCCCTGGAACTCTCTTTGAATCTTCCCACTTAATCCAGCCTTTCATACCCAGATCAATTTACCCTTAACCTAGCCTGGACCTCCAAGGTCTGTTACTCATTGTCTGATATCTCCAGATTGCCTCCAGATGTTTCCCACTGTTGATCAGTCACCATAGTCTCAACTAGACTACTTGGCCACCCCTAGATCTTTCCCATGGTCTTTCTGTATATAATCTCCTTTTTGCCTCCACTAAGGTGCTCAGATTCAGTCTGGTCTGCTCAAGTGTCACAAATGGTTAGGCTTCTTAAGAGACAAGCCAATATGGTGAATCTTTAATATTTTGGCTGAAAGGCTTGGGTTGAATTCATTTAGGCAAGACCTGGGGTGTCAGTGTTTTGGGGTTTCAAGCACCAACATCAATATCATGGTACCCTGACCTCAACACTTATAGATGCTGTTTTGTGGTGGCAAAGAACTGGAAACTGAGGAGATGCCCATCAAATGAAAAATGTGGCTAAACAAGTTATGGTGTATATATGGGATGGAATACTATTATGCTGTAAGAATGATGAAGGGGACACTTTCAGAGAACGTGGGAAGACTAGTATGAACTGATGATGAAGTCAAGGTGATGAGGTAGAAGCCCAAGCCAAGACCTTTCTCCCTTGGATCTGGAGGGCTTTTGTCCCATTCGTTTGAAGGGCCCCTGGAAAGTCTGGCTTTGGGGGGGGCTCCTTGGATTCCCCTTCCTTTTCTCCCAGGCCTGGTACTCCCTATCTTCTATTTAGCATTCCTTTGATATTCCTCCCTTTGATCCCATTACCAGCCACTCCCATCAGGATCCTCCCTGGGCTTGATCTATGGAGACCATTCCTGGGACCCCAGACTACTTGGTGACACTTTGATTCTTCCCTCAGTCTTTTTCTGTATTTAAGTTCCATCTTGCCTCCATGAAGGCGCTCAGATTCAATCCAGCTCAGACTCTGTCTAGATAGAATCTAGAGATTCTACCTGGCCAGCTTGTGAATACAAGCATTACAAATGCTTAGGCTCCTTAAGTGTTAATCCAGTATGGCGAATCTTTAATAAACTTTGTTTTTCTTTAGCGTTAAGAAGGCTTGTGTCGAATTCATTTGAGCAGGACCCAGCATGTTGGTATTTTGGGGTTCCCCAACACCCCAAACCTCAACATTTTGGTTCCCTGAGCAAGAAGAACTGCTAATCTCAAGTTCTTCTGCCAAGACTGAAAGGTATAAAAACCTCCCCCTCTCCCTATCCCCTTCTCACTCTCCAAGCACCTGGGAAGCAGTTTTCAGACCTGACCTCAGGTCCCAGTAGGTCAGGCAGCTAGAAGGCTCTCTTGCACTCAACCTGATGCTCTCAAGTTGTCGATCCAGTGACTGTGTTTGAGGCCGTGGACCTGGGCACACCCTCCAAAGCACAGATCAGGAAGTGGGTGCCCAACTCTCTGAATTCCCTGGGTGCTAGAGAATTAGGGAAACGTCAGTTACTTTTTTTTCTCTTTTTTTCAAGGCTTACTCCCACATCCTCCTTTACAGAGGGAGGGACTTCAAGCCCCGTGACTGTAATGTGTCAATCCTCTTCAGTCCCCCAAAATTCACCTTTGGGTTGTCTCTTACCAAATTGGAAAAAATTTAGCTTCTCTAAAGAACTTAAAAAGAAAAAGTTGGTGTTCTTTTGCAATACGGTTTGACCTCAGTATCACCTGGAGGACTGTGAAGTATGGCCCATTTTGGGGACCTTACAATGTAATACTCTTTTACAGTTAGAATTATATTGTTGCCAAAAGGAAAAATGGATAGAAATACCCTGCATAATGGCCTTTGTCAAGCTCTCTGAGAACCCCATTCTTAGAAAAGATTGTAAGATGCTTGTAGCTAGAGCTGCCCCACAAAAGGGGGTGAATTGGACATTGGGGCCTCAGCCTCACCTCCTTCCCTATCTCGTTTCCCACCAACCCAGTTCCTATCCCCACCCCAATCTCCCCCAGCCCAGCCTGTGGCTCCCTTACCTCCCCCAACCCTGGGCTTCCCTTCTTTTCCTTGGTTTCCCTTCTCTTTTCCTGTATCCCAACCCCCTCCCCCGCTTCGATTCCTGCCTCATTTAACTTTCACGTCTCCTATTCTATTTCTCCTCCCATGGCCCCTCCCCCCTTGGTGACCTCTGCTCAGTTCCCAGCCATGGGTCTTGCTGAGGTGCCCCCTCTGAAGCCCTTCTCCCTGAGGCAACATCCACTCAGGTCTCAGGTGCTGCTCCCACCACACTCTCTGGGGTATCTCCCCCTCTGACACCTTCCCTTCCTCGGGTACCAGCTGATCCCCTACCAGCCAGATCCCTTGACCTTGCACCCCAATCCAGTTCAGTCAGCATTCCCTAGCCTCTTCCTCATGAAAACCAGGACTTCCTATCTCTCTAACCAAGCCCCTGACCCCACAGTGTCTCATGTCCCATTCTCCATCTCAGACCTCATTCAAGTTAAAGAGAAACTGGGGAGATACTCAGAAGACCTCACTAAGTTTACTGAGGGTTTTAGGGACATTTCTCTACAATTGGAACTTTCTTGGAATGATCTGCATATCTTTTTCTCTGCCTGCTGTACCATTGAGGAGAAGACTATATGGGAACACACCCAAAAGTCTGGGGATCATTTGGCTAGCAATGATCCCACATAATACCCTCCAGGAGCAGCTGCTGTTCTCATTAGTGACCCAGGATGGGATTATCAAAAGAGTGAGGATAGAGGAGAGAGAGACCATATGGTAATTTGCCTGTTAGAAGGCCTAAAAACTGCAAATTTTCAAAAAGTTAGGGAAATTACTCAGGGAGCAAAGGAAAACCCTGCCCTTTTTCAAGACCAGCCAGTAGAAGCTATTAAAAAGCATACAAATTTGGATCTTGACTCCATAAAAGGGGCAGCAATCCCTTAGCATGTATTTTATTAATCAATCTGCCCCAGATATTAGGGGGAAACTGGAGAAATTGGCAATGTGACCCCAAACACCTCAGGCCCAATTACTGGAGACGGCCTTTGGAGTCTTTAATAACAGAGCCTTCATTGTGGCAGAGGAAAGAGAACACAGGGGAAGGGCCAGGGACACGGAGCATGTTCAATTCTTGGCTGCTGCCATGGCCAGGAAAAGACCCAGGAAGTACCCCTCCAGGGCGCCCCCTTAGAGGAAGCCTGGCTGCCCGGGCAATGGGGAAACCTGATTTCAATGCCCCAAGGAGGGTCACTGGTCCAAGGAGTAGCCTTCCAGGGCACCCCCCCACCCCGGAGGGAACCCCAGGAACCGATGCCTGAGGAGCTGTGCCCATGTGACCAGGAGGGACATTAGAGAAAGGACTGAACTGAGCAGCTGATCCTTATCTCAGCCCCCAGTGCTGGCTTGGTGGAACTGGAGGCCAGGTAGTTGTGGAGAGGAAAGATTCCAGGCACAAAAGTTTCTGGTTGCTCCCAGACCAGTGTACATGTTTGATTGTGCCACCTTGGAGGAACTGAGATCTTACACATCTCCAGAGTATACTCTGCTCTTGACAAAGGACCCCAAAGTCAAGTAACTAGTTGAGAAAATGCCCAAAAAAGGGAGGAAGGATTGTCCCTCAGGTTGGAAAAGTGGTAGAGCCTCCCCCCAGTACCTGTCCTCCAGTCTTCTCAAGATCCAGAGCAATCGGAAAGCCTGGGTGCTGGCAAAGCTCCCACTTTCTCCACCTCTCACCAAGCATGGGGCAAAAATTGAGGCTGAAGGTAAGGTTACCCTCTTTAACATGGCTAAATCCTCTGTTTTAACTAGTTACTCTGGCCCTACCCACCCTTTGACCTCTGAGGTCATAGGCATTGAAGGAGAAAACTAAGGAATGTCTCCAGACGTACCTCCTCCCCAGACTACTTGAAGATCTGTTGTTTAAACACCCCTTCCTTATGCCCTCCTCTGGCCCTGCCCTCTTGTTGGGAAGCAACCTGATGGTGAAATTGGGTAGTCAATTTTCTCTAATCTCCCCATGCTTGCTTGAAAATGTGGGAGACAGTTGACCCAATTGTTTGGGATATGGGAATTCCAAGAGGAGTTACTTCTGCCACACCAGCTGTTGTTAGCCTCCCAGACCCTAACGTGTTCCCCCATCTTGGCCAGTATCTCATTAAGCCTGAGACCTGGGAAGGACTACAACCTTTAATTGAAAAATTCCTTAAGTATAAAGTCCTTGTCCCTTGTTCCTCTCCATATAACACTGCAATCCTTCCTGCAAAAAAGCCTAATGGAAAATACTGGATGGTCCAAGACCTCAGAGCCGCTAATGAAGCTGTTATTCCAATACACCCCCTAGTCCCCAACCCATAGTCTATACTCACTCAAATCCCTAGGGACACCCAATTGTTCTCCACTCTGGATCTCAGATACCTTTTTTTTTTGTATACTTCTCCACGCAGATTCACAGTTCATTTTTGCCTTTGAATGGACCCTTCCTGGGAAATCAAGTCCATGCCAGCTAACATGCACAGTCTTGTCCCAGCGGTTTTGAGGTAGCCCTCATCTTTGGGAAAGGATTTAAGGGACCTGAAACTAACAGATAGTAGTCTCATTCAGTATGTGGATGATATCCTTATCTGTAGCCCCACCTGGGAGGCTTCTTTAGCTGCTGACACAGAAGCCCTTAATTTCTTGGGCACTCTCAGCCTTAGGGTCTCTTTGAACAAAGTCCAGGTAGTATGCCAATCGGAAAAGTATCTGGGTCACAAACTCACACCCCATCCTTAACCTCTGAGAGAAAAAGGACAATTCTGTCTATCCCTGTTGCAGTCACTAAGAAACAACTTCGAGCACTTCTAAGCATGGCTGGATTTTGTAGACTCTGGATTCCTAATTTTGGCCTCATTGCTAAGATCCTTTATGGCTCTCCTTAAGGCCCTGATTTACTCCCTCTAGAATGGGGTCTGGATAAGGCTAAAGCTTTTGAGACTCTGAACACTAATTTGACCACCACCCCAGCACTAACCCTACCCAGTGTAGAAAAACCTTTCACTCTGTATGTGGATGAAAGAAGAAGACAGGCTTTGGGAGTGTTAACCCATTCCTTAGTACCTGGCCCTAGGCCAGTGGATGTTTCTATTTACTCAAAATATGTTTTCCTTGTTCTATATGCCCATGGAGCAATCTGGAAAGAAAGGGGATATCTGATAGAAAAAAACTCCCCTTTCAAACATGCTCTTCCATGTTTTGATCTTGCCATAGTCTTCCTTAATCCCCTTCAGGGAAAATATTTTTTCTTTTTACTTCTCTTTTATGAAACTGTTTTCTTTTGAATTGGCAACGATAGTGTTAACCCTTTTTCTCCTCCTCCCTGATACTTTAAATACTCTTGGCCTCAGAAAGTGGGAGGATAACTCCTTCATCAAACTGGGAAACTCATTAGGCAGGGGGGATGTTGACTTGTGCAAAAGTTCCCCTCCCCAATACGACTTCCTCAGAGATCTATGCCACCCCTTTTATGTTGACCACCCCCTATGGGCTACTCTTTCCATCTCAGCACCTTGCTTAGAAGTGTATCGGGAACTTTACATTGGCCAGTTGTACCAGTTGTTTCAAGGGAGCATTTCCTACTTGCATCTTTGACTGCATGCATCCTCCCCTCTACTCTCCTAGTAGGTATAAAGCAAAATGCCACAGCTCCTTCTAGTTACAATATTCTTATTGATCTCTTAAAGATACCCCTCTCAACTGGGAGCTTAATGTGCAACCATTCTGATCCTTGCAGCATCCAAACTCAGACCATAATAACTTAGTGCCCCCAAACCATCTTCTTCATGGGAATCCTGGCTTCTTTCTATACTTGCCGCTATTCTTATTCCTCTACTGGCTATAATTCCTTTGTACCTGTTTGATTTGTTTGCTTAACATCCTTGCCAGATTTGTCTTTTCCACTGTGCAAGCCTTCAACTTCCAGATGACAGCCCAGGCTATATACCAACTTCCAACTGAATCCAAGGCCTTCAGCCCACTGGACCTGGCATCACCCAGGTTCTAAAGAACCTGGGACCCAGAGAGGCAGGGACAACTCTATGCCTCTTGCCAACAGGAAGCAGTTTTAGAAGCTGAGACCTTTGCCCCTTACCATAAAAGAATTTGGGTCTCATCTGTTTGGGGGGGGGAATGATGAGGTAGAAGCCCAAGCCAAGACCTTTCTCCCTTGGATCAGGAGGGCTTTTGTCCCATTTGTCTGAAGGGCCCCTGTAAAGTCTGGCCTTGGGGGAAGCTCCTTGGATTCCCCTTCCTTTTCTCCCAGGCCTGGTACTCCCTATCTTTTATTTAGCATTCTTTTGATATTCCTCCTTTTGATCCCATTACCAGCCACTCCCATCAGGATCCTCCCTGGGCTTGATCTATGGAGACCATTCCTGGGACCCCAGACTACTTGGTGACACTTTGATTCTTCCCTCAGTCTTTTTCTGTATTTAAGTTCCATCTTGCCTCCATGAAGGCGCTCAGATTCAATCCAGCTCAGACTCTGTCTAGATAGAATCTAGAGATTCTACCTGGCCAGCTTGTGAATACAAGCATTACAAATGCTTAGGCTCCTTAAGAGGCAACCCAGTATGGTGAATCTTTAATAAACTGTTTTTCTTTGACTTTGAGAAGGCTTGTGTCAAATTCATTTGAGCAGGACCCAACATGTTGGTATTTTGGGGTTCCCCAACACCCCAAATCTCAACAAAGGAATCATAATGTTGAGGTCTGGGGTACTCAGGACTCCAAAATACCAATACATTGGGTCCTGTTGAATAAATTCAATTCAAGCCTTCTTTCAGCCAAAGTAAAACAAAGTTGATTTGCCATTATTGGTATATAGGTTTGACTCTTAAGAAGCCGAGCCATTTATGACGCTTGTATTGACAAGCGGGTCAGGTAGTGTTGAGGTTCAGGGGTGCTAGGGACTCTGAAATACCGACATGCTGGGTCCTCCTCCAATGAATTCAATAGAAGCCTTCATAAAGCCAAAGAAAAACAAAGTTTATTAAAGATTCGCCTACTAGGTTGCCTCTTAAGGAGCCTAAGCATTTGTGACACTTGTATTCACAAGTGGGTCAGATAGAATTTCAGCTAGACAGAGTCTGAGCTGGATTGAATCCGAGCTCCTTCATGGAGGTGAGGTGGACCTTAAATACAGAAAAAGACTGAGGGAAGAATCACGGTGTCACCAAGTAGTCTGGTGCCCCAGGGAAAGTCTTGATGGGGGCAGTATGGGAATGTCCAGTACCCTGGGGTGAATACAGATAGACTCTAGGGAGGATCTTGATGGGAGTGGTCAGCAGCCTGGGGAATGGGGTTTTGATTGGATCGAGGGTGGGGAGTGTAACAGAGACCTGGGCACATCCATAAGGAAAAGCCCATAGGCTTCTGGAAACTACCGGATCTAATGGGAAGACTAGATTTGAGTAAGAAAGGCCAGATTAAATGTTCAGGGAGGTTCCCAGAGTCTGAATCCCATCAATAGAATCTAAACTAGATAGAATCAGAGCTAGATTGAATCTGAGCACCTTTGTAGAGGGGAGATGGAATTTATATATAGAAAGACTGGGAAAGATCTGAAGGTGGTCTTGTCTAGGGAACTAGGGTAACTAGTGATGTAATCAAGGGTGGGAAACAGCTGGAGGCAATTGGGAGGCATTGGACCAAGGAGGGCTTGGGGGGTGGGGGGAGAGCAGGTGGGGCAATCCAGAGGTAACATGGCTAGGCTAGGTTAAGGGTAACATATTTGAGTATAAAAGGCCGAGTAGGAAGATTCAAGGAGGTTTCCAGTCTGTACCCTATCATTGAGATAGAGTGGTTTGAGCAGAACAAGGGGAACAATTCATTTGATAACAATGTAAAGACAAACCACTTTGAAAGACTTCCCATCTCCCATCAATACAATAGAACCAACCACAATTCCGGGGCACTGAAGTGGAAACATGCAGTCCACCTACTGATAGAGGGGATGGACAAGTGTATGAATGCACAGGTTTTTGTTTCGGATTTAGCTAACCAGACCCGGCAGGTGGTGATACAGTGGAGTCCAGAGCCTGGAGTCAAAAAAGACTCCTCTTCCTGAGTTAAAAATCTGTGACCCTGGGCAAGTCACTTAATCCTGTTTGCCTCAGTTTCCTCATCTATAAAATAAACTGGAAAAGGGCAAACCACTCCAGTATCTCTGCCAAGAAAATCCTAGAAGGAATCACGAAGAGTCAGACACTGGCTTAATGTAGTTATTTATTTTGCTCAACTATATATTTGTAACCAGTCTTGTTTTTCTTGCTTTCTCAATACAGGAGGAAAGGGTGGAGAGAGGGATGTGAAAATGAAAATTTATCTAATTTTTTAAAAATCTCGGCTCTGGCACGACTTTTCTGTGCCTCGGTTTCCTCATTTAGAAAATGAGGGGTTTGGCCAACCTGGTTTCCAAGGTCTCTTCCAGATCCAAATGACCTTTCATTTCCCAGCACAGAAACTTTATGTGTCCCTGGCATCAGGGAAACCCTCGCTGTCGCCTGTTGACGAAGGCGACGGAAGGGAGTGTCCGGTGAGGGGACTTGCCCAAAGTTGCCGGGCCGGAGGAGCTAAGGGCTGAGCCCCGAAATTCTTGCCCCCATTTTATTAGACCAGTAAGTTAGTGCCTGCACCGGGGGGTGGGGGTGGCGGGGCGGCTTAACCTACAGCTGTTCCCCTACTGGGGGAGGAATGCCAGATCCCGCCCAGGGTCTCCTCTCAAAGGTCAAGCATGCTTCCCGTGAGGCGCCCAGAGAGAGGTTTGCTCCCTCTCGGGGTTCTAGCCTTCTAGAGGTTCTTACCTTCGCCTTCCACCCCCCCTGCCCCGACTGTGTCGTCAAAGCCGCCGGGCATGACGTTTCCAGCTATAGGAGAATCTGGCTGCCACTCGAACAGTAGCTCCCGCTCACACCTAAGCCGGCTCGGGTTCACCCCTCCCTTCCCGGCTTTCTCGTAATTTGCCGCGATCGGGTTGGCCCGGGTGATTAGCCCTCCCCAGCGAGACGCTCGCGACTGGCTGAGCGAAGGCGCGAGGTTCCGCCTCCCCGTTTACCATTGGACCGCGATTTGCACTGCCCAGGCCCAATGGCTGACCGGGACTGTCTCCTCCCCCCGAGACCATCGGCGCAGCGTCTTGGGCGCGATAGGCTCTTGTCTCCTGTCAAGGACTTAAGGATAGACACCTTCGGCGCAGGAGCTGGACCCGGAGGAGTCCGCGCCCTTGCTGCCGCCCTCGGCCTCGCCATGCCTTCGTCCATCTTCGCCGACGTGCCCCAGGCACAGCCGGTCTTAGTCTTCAAGCTCACCGCAGACTTCCGGGAAGACCCAGACCCCCGCAAGGTCAACCTAGGAGTGGGAGGTGAGGATGCTGCGGGGGAAGGAGGAGGTGGGGCGGGGGGAGGAAGCATCGCCCTTCCAGCAGCGCCCCGCAGCTATCCGTAGTCCCAGAGGGCCTGGGGTCGGGCTCGCCTCTTTCGAAGCTGGAGAAACTGAGGCGGGAAAAAGGCTAGAGGCGTAAGGAGGGAACACTGTTGAATGGGAATGCAGTCTCTCTGACCCATCCGCTTTTGGAGAGACCTTGATCTTTAAAGGGAGGACGGCTCAAGGCTCAACCTTGACTGCCTTGGTCGCTTTCCGGGTCCCTGGCTGGAGGCGCTGTGGTCAGGGGTACATTTAAATGTACTCGGAGGCTCTTTCTACCCCCTACCCCCAGCCCCACCCTAGGGTTTTGGCTTAAGGGATTGCTCTAGATTTGGAGTCCTTGGAGCTGGTTGTACTGGTTGTGTGACCTTGGGGAAAATTTCCCTCCTCTGTGATACTAGCTTAGTAATACCCTCCTTTTCTCCTCGGGATCCGAAGGGAACTTGCTTTGGAAACGTTGATGCAGAATTGTCCGCTGGGTGGTGAGAACGGGGCCGGGGATGGCTCTTTCCGCCGGGACTCCTTTACCATGGGAATGCCTCTCTAGTATTTTTATGACCTTGAGCAAACTCACTTTACCAGACAAAGGCCAAAGACACCCTGCTGAAAGTCTGGGAGGCTCTGTAAACTGTGGGACTCTGGGCCAACCGAATGACCCCCTTGAATGGCAGCGTCCTTGAGTGTTAAAATGAAAAAGTTGGTCGAGGTGGCTTCTGAAGCCCCTTCTGGCTGTAACGTGACTTGGGATTTATTTGCTATTTCAGCATCACCACGTGGGTGTTTGAGCTCTCATAGATAATTTCCTGCCTTGTTTGTCCAATAGGTTGCCAAGTAGAGGGAGAAATAACCTGTGGGAGAAAACACAAATAAATAGAGTTGGAGAAGCGAGGGAAGAAAAATGAGTTATTAAGCCAAGGGTAAATCGATGGAGGGTTGGGAGACGATTTTTATCTTTGGTGGCTGTTCTTTGTACAACACAGAAATACTGCCACCTGTACGTAAACAGCATCCATTTTAGGGATAAGAGATGGCCGTAGACAAAATGTTTTATCAATAGATTGGAGGAAGTGTTTGGATTTTAGGGGTAAGAGACAAAATGTTTCATCGGACAATAAATTAGAGGACGTGTCTATTTGAATCATCCTGAATGGTGGTGGTCACCTTCGGACAGTTCTTTGTCTAACCTTGTAATACATAGATTGTGTTGTGGTCTTTTTCTGTTCTAGAGAAATGATGTTCATCTAAGGCTGGTGGGAAACCTGCAGCCTCAGGATCACACTTGAGGGCCACATAGAGCCTTGAGGCTGGAGGTTTCCCACCTCTCATCTAAGGAGATTTCTCTTAAAAAGAAAACAAAAAACCAAAATCTTAATTGGAAGTTATTTGGGTTTTTCTTCATATTATATTAATTTCTTTGGTCCTAAAGCTGTAAAGCCAAACAAGTTACTTCAGTGTTTCCTGTTGATATGGAATAGATATATTCTGCCTTTTTCTGGTCTGAAACCTTGGTTAGGGTCAGCTAATAGCGGTGGGCACATCGGGTTTTGTGATAAAAAGAAGGCCTTTGGGATTGATCTTTATTGTGATGACGTCTTTGTAATCTTTTTAGAATTCTAAGTAATTCTCTTTCAAAAGTTTTCAGAAACATTTTATCTGGGTGTAGGGAAGGTGCTTCCAAATTGGGGATTCCTAGTGTGGAATGCACCATGCACACTTACAGCTTTTCTGAGAGTTGCCTGAGAGGTTTATCAATTTACCTATGTTCACACAGCCTTGTCAGAGGCAGAACTGAAACCCAGGTTTTACTGACTACAAGAACAGGCTCTTGTCCACTTCAACATTAGGCTGAAGAATCTTAGGTTCCTAAGACCATCTAGTCTCATTTTGCAGATGAGGAAACTGAGACCTAGAGAGGTAAAGTGAACTTTACTCAAAGTCACATTCAACAGCATTATAATGGTATTTTTAGCATGTCATGTGACGTCTTCTGAGGCATTTAGATGCTGGGTACGAAAACTCCCTTTTCACTACCAAGTGTTCACTATGGACAGCACCACTGTCTCGGTGATCTAACTGGTTACATTAGTAGCCTGTACACGGCCTCTTTATATCATTGCATCCATGGATCTTATTTGTACTTTGCTACTGTATTCTCCCTGGGACTGAGAAAGGTAAGTTAAACAACTTCCTTTGTGGAGAACTTACAACTGTAAGAAAATTGCTTCAAGGGAAACCCAAGGGAGATGCCCAGCTACTCTACTGTAATTGGTAATTTGTCAGTGATTAATGCGGTGTAGCTTCTAGAACTCTACTACCTAGTCTTGGAATCAGAAGGGCTGCATTTGAATTCCAGTTACTACGCCTACTTACTTAACTCTGACCTTCAGCAAGTAGTTCTGGCTCTCTCAGGGGACTCCCCTAATTTGTAAAATGGAATAACAGTGCTACACTACTGATTTCATGAGTAAATACTGTATTTCCCCATTGTCTTATATGGGGGAGTACTATGTAAATCTTTTTTTTTTTTAATTTTTATTTAACTTTTAATATTTATTTTCACAAAATTTTGGGTTACAAATTTTCTCCCCTTTTATCCCCACCCCCCCCATACCCAAGCATTCTAGTTGCCCCTGTGACCAATCTGCTCTCTCCTCTATCCTCCCTCCCTGCCCTTGTCTCTGTCTTCTCTTTTGTCCTGTAAGGCCAGATAGCTTTCTTAACCCCTTAACCTGTATTTCTTATTTCCCAGTGGTAAGAACATTACATTTGATCCTAACACTTTGAGTTCCAACATCTTTAGCTCCCTCCCTCTCCACCCCTTCCCCTTGGAAGACAAGCAATTCAATATAGGCCATATCTGTTTAGTTTTGCAAATGATTTCCATACTAGTTGTGTTGTATGGGACTAACTATATTTCCCTCCATCCTATCCTGTCCCCCATTACTTCTATTCTCTTAAGATCCTTTCCCTCCCCATGAGTGTCGGCCTCGGATTGCATTCTCCTCCCCATGCCCTCCCCTCCATCCTCCCCCCCACCCTGCTTGTGCCCCTGTCCCCCACTCTCCTGTATTATGAGATAGGTTTTCCTATCAAAATGAGTGTGCATTTTATTCTTTCCTTTAGTGGAATGTGATGAGAGTAGACCTCATGTTTTTCTCTTTCCTCCCCTCTTTATCCCTCCACTAATAAGTCTTTTGCTTGCCTCTTTTATGAGAGATAATTTGCCCCATTCAACTTCTCCCTTTCTCCTCCCAATATTTCTCTCTCACTGCTTGATTTCATTTTTTTTTTTAAGATATTATCCCATCCTCTTCAAATCACTCTGTGCACTCTGTCTCTATGTATGTGTGCGTGTGTGCATGTGTATGTGTGTAATCCCACCCAGTACCCAGATACTGAAATGTTTCAAGAGTTACAAATATTGTCTTTCCATGTAGGAATGTAAACAGTTCAACTTTAGTAAGTCCCTTATGACTTCTCTTTGCTGTTCACCTTTTCATGGTTCTCTTCATTCTTGTGTTAGAAAGTCAAATTTTCTTTCCAGCTCTGGTCTTTTCATCAAGAAAATTTGAAAATCCTCTATTTCATTGAAAGACCATTTTTTCTCCTGAAGTATTATACTCAGTTTTGCTGGGTAGGTGATTCTTGGTTTTAGTCCTAGTTCCTTTGACTTCTGGAATATCCTATTCCATTCCCTTCGATCCCTTAATGTAGAGGGTGCTAGATCTTGTGTTATCCTGATTGTATTTCCACAATACTTGAATTGTTTCTTTCTAGCTGCTTGCAATATTTTCTCTTTCACCTGGGAATTCTGGAATTTGGCCACAATGTTCCTAGGAGTTTCTCTTTTTGGATCTCTTTCATGCGGTGTTCTGCGGATTCCTTGAATATTTATTTTGCCCTCTGGTTCTAGAATCTCAAGGCAGTTTTCCTTGATAATTTCATGGAAGATGATGTCTAGGCTCTTCTTTTGATCATGGTTTTCAGGTAGTCCCAGGATTTTTACATTGTCTCTCCTGATTCTGTTTTCCAGGTCAGTTGTTTTTCCAATAAGATATTTCACATTATCTTCCATTTTTCGAATCTTCTCGCTATGTTCTGTGATATCTGTCTTTCTCATAAAGTCCTTAGCATCCATCTGTACCATTCCAGTTTTGAAAGATCTATTTTCTTCAGTGAGCTTTTGAATCTCCTTTTCCATTTGGCTAATTCTGCTTTTGAAAGCATTCTTCTCCTCATTGGCTTTTTGAACCTCTTTTGCCAATTGAGTTAGGCTAGTTTTCAAGGTGTTAATTTCTTCACCATTTTTTTGATTCTCCTTTAGCAGGGAGCTGATCTGCTTTTCATGCTTCTCTTTCATCCCTCTCATTTCTCTTCCCAGTTTTTCCTCCACCTCTCTAACTTGATTTTCAAAATTCTTTTTGAGCTCTTCCATGGCCTGAGCCCATTGGGTGGGCTGGGGCACAGAATCCTTGATTTCTGTGTCTTTGCCTGATGGTAAGCATTGTTCTTCCTCATCAGAAAGGAAGGGAGGAAGTGTCTTTTCTCCGAGAAAGTACCCTTCAATAGTTTTATTTCTTTTCCCTTTTCTGGGCATTCTCCCCAGCCAGTGGCTTGACCTCTGAATATTCTCCTCACACCCACCTCACCTCCTGATCCTCCCAGCCAGCATTTGGGGACTGGGATTCAAATGCTGCTTCCAGCCTTAGGGCTTTTGGTGGGGGCAGGGCTGCTATTCAGTGTGAGAATTAAGTTCAGATGGTCAGGTCGGGGCAGGGCTGCCTCTCAGGCACCGTTCCCTCAGGGGGTTTATGCACAGACCTTCCACAATGGATCCAGGCTCCCGCCCATTTGGGGAGTCCCTGTCTGCAGCCACCTCTCAGCTTCTATCTCCCAGGGGGGCCCGAGCCATGGGGACACCCCACTCCCCTCTCGACCCGCCAAAGAGACTCTCTCACCGACCCTCGTCACCTGTGGGGGGGGGGCTTGTGCCGCCGCAGGATATCCCGTCCCTAAAGCCTGCTCGGATCTGTACCTCTCGGAGCCGCGGCTGCCACAGGGCTGGGCTCCGCGTCTGCAGCACGACGGACCCACGACGGACCTTTTGCGAGAGGTTTGCAGGTCCCTCTGAGGGTGGAGGGAACCGCGTGGCCGCTGGAGATCCCCTCTCCGCAGCCCGCCCGGATCCCTTCCCCACGGTGTCGCAGCGGCCGCAGGGCTGCACTCAGCTCCCAGTCCCGGCGCCCAGTCCACAGCGCGAAGGACCCCTCGCGAGAGGTTTGCAGGTCTCTCCGGAACAGAAATCTCCCTCGCTCCAATATTCCGTGGCCTCTGGGTGCAGAATTCGTCGTGAGTTACTCCCCTCTAGCCATTCTGTGGGTTGTGGGTTCGGAGCTATGTGTTTGTGCGTCTTTCTACTCTGCCATCTTGGCTCCGCCCAGTACTATGTAAATCTTAACAGAATTGGCAGATAGGTGACTTCAAGGTGCAGTGGATAGAATGCTGGGCCTGGAGTCATGAAGACTCAATTCTCTCTGACACTTAGTGGCTGGGTGACTCTGGGCCAGTCACTTAATCCTGTTTACCTCAGTTTCCTCTTCTGCAGAATGAGCTGGAGAAGGAAATTGCAGGCCACTCTGGTATCTTTGCCAAGAAAATTCCAAATGGGGTCACGGAGAATCAGACATGACTGAAAAAATAACTAAAGAACAAATCTTTTTGTGTGTGTATCACAAAACAGTTTTATTTAGGAAAAGTATTTCGTGCAATTGGCTACTAGATAATTAGTCCTACTTAGCTGAAGGATTTAATTTTTAGTGTATAGAGCCATTAAAAAGTGATCCTTTTATTTTCAAAGGCAAAGGGTTTTTGTTTTATTCTGCATGGCAGATAATAAATGGTTTTACTTCTTTCCATCTTAAATATTCAAGAGAAGTTCCCTGTTAGAAATATTCTTCCTCTTCTACCAGGCCCCCCAACCCTTCAGGATTAATAAAACATTGCCTTGTCTTTTAAATTTTAACATCTGATATGGAAGCACACTATAAACTTTAATTCTAATGGAAAGGAAACATATATTGCATATTGTTTAAATATTAAACAGTAAAATTATTTTTTCATATTGACAGTAGATTGATAAATATTGACAATCAGTTTATCATGAATGGTTTTCCACAGCAAATCTTTACAGTGACATTTAAGTGTGCTATTGTTGTTCTAATCTATTTAACCAAACTGTTCTCATTCTTGTATCCAAATACCTTCTTCTCCCAGATAATTGCTTCTTGCTGTGATACATCATAATTCTCTAATTTTTAAGAATTTGACCTGTAAGTTTATTGCCATAGAGAATTCCTGATAAGGAAACTCCCATTGTATATAGTCTTAGATTTAGAAATCTACCTAGAGTGTCCTGAGGGATTAAGTGTTTTGTCCTGGATCACACAGCCAGTCTCTGTCTGAGGAAGATTGGAAACCAGGTCATTCAGTTAATAAAGTTTCTTTTTAAAAATGTAAATAGTATTTAATTTTTTCCCCAATTACACTTAAAGACAATTTCAACATTGTTTTTCATAAGATTTTGAGTTCCAAATTTTTCTCCCTTCCCTAGATGACAAACAATCTGATATAGGGTAATAAAATAGTTGGTAAGGGCCTCCTACTGTGTGCAGGCATTGTGGGTGGAAGCAAAGAAAGGTTAAAGATAGTCCCTGCTCTCTCAAAGACTCCTCAGTCTAATGGAGGCAACATGCAAACAACTTCACACAAAAAAGCTATCTACTGGATAAATTGGAGATAATCACACAAGGGAGGTATTGACATTAAGGGGCTCAGAGAGGCTTCTTGCAGAAGATGGATTTTAGTTGGAATTTGAAGGATGCCAGGAAAGCCTGGAGGCAGAGATGAGGAACACAGCATTCTGGCCACTTACATGGCCAGAGATAACCTCTGAAGTCAGGAAGTAAAGAGTCTCATTGGAGGAAGAGCCAGAAAGGCAATGTCAATGCTATCAGAGAATATATTTGGGGTATAAGGTGGAAGATCAGAAAAGTTCTTTCTGACCTATCCCAGGCTACCTCTTACATCATTTAAACAAAGCAAAATAACACAATGTCAGACTAACAGACCTTTGTAATATTCATACATTATTTAGTGCTTCCTGGATGTAAGTCAGCTCTATATGTGTATAATCTCATTTGGGACAATTAAGTGAGATAGGTCTTACAGATAACTAGTCCTGTGTCACTTCCAGTAAGTGGTTTCCAATCCCTGAAGTCCAGATTTCTTTCCATTGTAGAGGGTTCTTTTTTAAAATAGTTATACAAATATTTTAAATAAGTTCACAGACTCCAGGTTAAGAATCCCTGCTGCGTGTGTGTGCGCGCGCGCACGCACGTGCTTATATCTACACATGTGTTTGTGCGTCCCGCCCGTTTGGGGAGCCCCTGTGTGTGCATATATATGTGTAGTATAAGAATATAGTCGTCTTAAAACCCTGCTGTTGTCAAATCATTATAACCATATATGAAAAATTGTGTGAATCACTTAATATTTTGTGCTCTTCCCTTATTTTCTATTCAGTGTAGTTTTGAGTTGTCCCTCCAAAGGGAAGTAGATGTAACCAGGAAAAGAATGGGCTGTAGCTGTCTAGCTTGTCATTGAGGGTACCTTTGACTTAATCCACCCTCTGGGTCTTGTTTACTGCCTACTTTGGACTTTCTAGGTCTTAAAAGAGTTTCTTAGCCTGTAAAGTCCTTGCAAAACAAAATCTGGGAGACAAATCTACCAGAGGGCTAGGAAAATTGACCAGAGATAGTCGGTTTCACTGGTACAAGTGCCTCCTGTTGAAACCCTTCAGCTCTTTATTAAAGTCTTTAGGCAAAGGGCACCGATAATAGGGTGGGACCTGAATATATATGGGCCAGGGTTTGTGTAGGAAGAAGAGGAAGCAGCAAAAAGTAGCATTTGTCAGTTTTCCGTGTGCAGATTTGTACATGTGCAGATTTTCAAGGGCACACTGAAAATTCTAGATTTCTCTACATTAAAAGAAAAGTTTTGATTTTACCTTTCTTTTGAATTCAGCCACATTATCCAATTTATCATGCACCTTATTCACTATTCTTGGCTCTGAATGAGTTTGCCTGCTTTCAGAAATGAAATCCACCCCCACAAAGATGGAAGACTTTCTATCACCACACAAGAATGCCCTCCAAACTCTTAAAAGAGAGCTTCAAAAATAGAATGAGAGGTGGAAGTTCCATTGCAGTAAATATATAGCTTCCTAATAGGTAAACCACACACTTGGATTGATAAGGTCTGGCATTTTAAAAAATCAAGCATTTTATTTTAAAGTCATACTTCATAAATTAATCTTTCCATTTTTTGTTAGAGGTACTAGATTGGTAACGGGTCAATTGAATGAACAAAAATATCTTCAGGTCCATGCACTAAGTATACAAGCGTGAGACAGTAATACAGGCCAGCTAATTGGTAGGAATAACACATGGATAGTAGCAGCCAGGGAAGGAAATTTTGATTTGGGAAGTCTCGGGGATGGTGAGTAGAGCCATATGACAGTTGATTGTCAGGCATGGATTTCAGTCAGCATTTGACTAAATCTTCCATATAATGACCTTGCAGATAAGATAGTGAAATATGGACTGTTGGATGGATGGATCAGCTTGGTATGTTGGAAAGAACATTGGACTTGTGTTGGTGTAAGCAAAGTACTTTGTAAACCATAAAGTACTCTGTAACTATGAACTGCTGTTCTTAATATTTACCTTCCCAAAGAGTGTTGATGAGTGCCTTGGTGTCACATTAAAAGCAGCTCTGTGCTGGAATTCCACAGGACCTTTGGGCCTGTTCTTTCTTTTCCCTTTCTCCTCCCTTATCAGTATGTTTACTTGTGTTAGTCAGCCAGAGAAAACATTTCCAAGAAAGAGCACTTAATGGAATAATATGGTTTCAAAAAAGCGGCAATAGAACATCCCCCCCAAATCTGGGCCATGCTGTCTGTCCTACCAACAGAGACATACTTATCACTGGGAACAGTATACCCATGGAAGGCACATGCGCAGAGGAGTAAACATCTAGGGACACGTGTCTGGGCTTACATCTGGGAGAAGGGGGTCACACAACATGTAGGGAACAAATGTGGTGCATGCATAGAAAGGCAACTTGTGCCTCCCATGCTGCAGGCCTTATTCTTTTCAACATTTTAGTCAATAATTTGGATGAAGACATGCTTATAACTATTCAGGTCATAGAACTGGGGAGGAGAACTAATAAGACAGGTGATATAGCATAATGATTCAGAGTGGTTCTAACTGGCTGAAACCCTGGCTTGGGCTGAGTACATTGAAATATAATAGGGATAAGTATAAAAGGCTTCATTTAGGCTAAAAAAAATCAGTTGTGTGAAGTACAGGGTAGGACATGCATGACTACCCAGCTGTTCATTTGAAAAAGATTTGAGGGGTTTATTTGATCTCCAACTTAATGTGAATCAGACTACAATGCAGCTACTAGGAAAGGTGATGCAATCTTAGGCTCCATTAATAAAAACATTGCATCTAGATTATTGGGAACAATAGTCCCATTGTCTTCTGTGCTGCTCAGTGCACATCTGGAACATTATGCTCAGTTCTGGGGGCCATACCTGAGGAGTGACATTGACCTGAGGAAGTGGAAGGTTGGGATGGGGACAGGGTAGGATAACTTGTTTATAGGTATTAGAGAAGGCTGGTGTATACTTGGGTTCTGTATTGCCATAGATGTCAGAATGAAGGTCAGAAGTTATGAGGGGGTATTGTCAAATTATATTTAAAAGAATTTTTCTTAGAATTACAGTACAATAAGCAACGTCACAGAGCCTTAGAACTAGAAGGAACCTTTTTCAGTTGTTTCATTTGTATCCAACTCTTCATGATCCCTTTTCTTGGCAAAGATATTGCAGTGGTTTGCCATTTGCTTTTCCAGTTCATTTTACAGATGAGGAAACTGAGGCAAACAGGGTGAAGTGACTTGCCCAGGGTCACACAGCTAATAAGTATCTGAGACTGGATTTGAACTCAGGCCCTCTGGACTTCAGGCCTGGCGCTCTGTGCACTATGGCACCACCTAGCTGCCTAAGAAAAATCCTTAGATTAGAGGTTATCTAATTTAACCCCTTCATTTTACAAATGAGGAAAAAGCCTCAGAGAACTTAGATGACTTATCCAAGGTGACATAGGTGGTAGGTAATGTGAAAATCTAAAACTAAGAGGTAACTTGGTTCCCTGGAAAGTATGCTGGAGTTGTAGTCAGAGAACCTGGGTTGGTAACCCTGCCTCTACCACTTACATCTTTGTGACCTTGGAAAAAATCACTTATAAATGAGGGATTGGACTACATGAATGCTGAGATCCCTTCTACCTCCAGTTCTTTTCCATCATACTACATCATCTGAGGGACTGAAGTATTGTCTTTGAGGACTCACGGGCAGCCACTAGAGGACCATCTGTTAGGATGCTGCAGAAGAGATCCTGGCTCTCATCCAACTCTTAAGATAACTACTATGGAAAGTATTATGGAATTTGTCCTAAGGCAAAGATGATGAAATTAATATAATTTAAGTGAACAAATGAACAGCCAAAGACCAACAGACACTGGAATATAAGAAAATGCAGCAGGGCATAACTGTAGAAGCGAAGCCTTGGGTAACTGAATAAATGCTTTGTTGGAGGGTTTTTGCCAAAGGACTTTGCTCATGATTGATGCTAGCAGGTGCTAACTACGTATGGCCAACACAGTTGGTCACTGGCATTCTAAACCTTCTTTGCCCCCATCTGCTGTTTTCATATTCATAGGAACAAAGTAACTCCCAAAACGCAGCAATCCTTCTCTGAAAATTGGAAAACTGAAGAGCAGAGGGTTTATTTCAGTGAGGGTTTATCATGTTCATGCATCTTTATTCACCCCAAGTAGGTAATAGTGATATATATACATATATATGTACCCTAAATAGGTAATAGTTATATATATGTTATATATGTATACATATATGTGTGTACATATGTGTGTGTGTATTTATATATGTTCACAGAGAAAGCACTATACCTCAGAGCAGTCATAGGAAATTTCTAATATATTTGGAAGGGAGTATGGAACTAACCATTTCAGGTATTTGTGTCACACACAGTCAATTTTATGGACTGGTAAGAACAAGGATAACCAGTGGGCAGTCTTTGTGCTCTGATAATGTCCTCATCAATCTCCATGGGCCAGGACAAGGACCTTCACCAGACCTATCTCAAGCTGCCTTTGTTTATAGCTAGGGTGGGGTTTAGCTCAACCTGATTAAGAGTAAATGCAGACGAATGTAGGGACAAAACTAGAATGCTGACATTACTAAAGGGAGGGGCTTTTCAACAGAGAAGTTAGTATTACATTTGATATTAACAATATTCCTATCAGTAGCTTCCCATAGTACCTGGCACATAATAGGCCCTTAAAAAATACTTGTTGACTGATGCCTCTGCAATAAAATTCAGACTGTCATTTAAGGCCACTCAGTTTGGTTACCTTTCTAAACTTATTTCATATTGCCACCTATAATGCACTCTATCTTCTTACTATGTTACAAGAGCCATTTTTTCCTAAAGGTGCCCTTCACCCAACTAGCCAAAAGTGCTTTCTCTCTTCTAGATATTCCCTAGGGCACTTTAGTACTTATCTGTCTACCTGCCTTCCCCAGATATGAGCCTCCAAGGGCTGGAAGGAGCTTTCTTTGCCTCTCTATATCTCCTTACACCCTTTAAGTGATAAGTATCGAATTGAAGGACTTACACCTGACTTTTTTAAGCTTTTAGTGCTCACTAAGGCTGGGGAGGGGAAACTTCAGTCACAGGTGGCCCTCAAGTATAGCCCTTTGAATCCAAACTTCACAGATTCCAGCAAAGGGCTGCCCTTGAGGACCTAGGGGGCCACCTGTGGCCTTAAGGTCCCCCACCCCTGCACTAATGTTTAGTGATTAAACCCTTGGTTCTATCAGGTGGAATGGGCATTTTCCACAAAACTGCCTTTCCTCTTATTCATGCTTGGTTAATTTCTATGTAACATGATTAATATGAAAATGTGTTTGATAAGAACTGCATGTAAGACTGCATGCTGTCTCGGGGCAGGGAGAGGGGGAGAAAATTGAAAACTTAAGGAAGTGCTTGTTGAAAACTGAAAACAAATACATTAGTTAAATTTTAAAAAATAATGGGTAGCCATTGAAGAGTCTTGTAGGAAAGTGGCATGGTCTGGCCTAAGATTATTTTAACTTCTGTATAAATGATGGATCAGGGACGTAAAGAATGGAAATAATTAAAAATCCATAGGAATAGTCCTTATGAGAAGTTATGATGGCCAAATGAGGATAGTGACACTGGAGAGATGTTGTGTAGGTACACTCAACAAGACCTATAACTTCTTGGATGTGGTTTGAGGGAGAGAGGAATTGAGAATGATTCTGAGGTTGCCAAGCGCTATACCTGGAAGAATTGTGGTATTCTCAAAAAGAAATAATAGCAAAATTTGGAGGATGGGTAGGGTTAGGGGACTGGGCAGGGGAGAGGGGAAGGAAACAATTCTCTTTTTTCACATTTGAAGTTTGAGATCCCTATGGGATATCTAGGGGACTTCTGTTGGACTATATGGCTTTTGAGATAGGTTCCTTCCAACTCTACACTTCAGTGATTCTAATAGTTTTTGTACATTGACCCTTACTTGAAGGAATTATTGATGGCAGTGGCAGTTACTTGTTTTTGAAATGTAAGTGTATTCCTAAGGAATCTTTGGTTATTAACTAGTAATGCATACTATAGAGAAATGAAATACTGCTTCTTCTACCCATGTCTATGTTTGCATATAAATTTGTAGGAGCAGAGTGTATCTGGTGCTTGAATTTTTCCCTATATGAGCGTATTTCTTAGGCACATTTGACCCAGTTTGAGAACATTGATTTCTAGATGTAAGGAGAAGTTAACTGGAAATGAGGGGCTAGATAATATACAGAGGGAGAAAAGATCCCTAGTTTTTAATGATAGGAATGAAACATTAAGAAAGTAAACCCAGTCCCAATAACACTATGGCCTCAGCATAATGCATAAAGTTTCTGTATGGTGATCACTTTAATATAGGACTTTATTAATGGTTTTCTATCCCATTTTGGAGAAGGAGATGATAAGCCTCTCTGTTGTGCCAAACTTTCATATTAAGGAGGATTCCATTAAGATGCTCCTTTCTGTCTTGCAGCATATCGCACAGATGATTGCCAACCCTGGGTTTTGCCAGTAGTGAGAAAGGTGGAACAGCAGATTGCTAGAAATGAAAGTCTAAACCATGAGTACTTGCCTATCTTGGGATTGCCGGATTTCCGAAGTAATGCTTCCCGAATTGCTCTTGGGGATGACAGCCCAGCCATCAAGGAGAAGCGGGTAAGTTTTGGGTAAGGAATCACTTATCCTTTAACAACTTGTGAAGGAAATTCATATAAATGATACTTTGAAGTAAACCAAATGCCAGTGATGAGCAAGACCAGAGCAGATGGCCGTAGACTATTCCACGGAAAGCATGTTCTTTGGTGTATATTCTTGGCTGATTGCCTAGCACTTTAATATGAACTAACTGATCATAACACTCCTTTCTAATTTGGCAATCATCCAATTCCATTTGGTCACCTAGTTGTATTCCAATACATTAGGGAATTAATAATCAAATTACAAGTATCTGATGAGCCCCTATTTTGTGTTTCCTGTGCTTAGCACTAAGGGGCAGCTAGATGATTATAGTTCTGGAATCAGGAAGACTCATCTTTCTGAGGTTCAAATCTGGCCTCAAACACAAGCTGTGTGACCCTGGGCAAGTCACTTAATCCTCTTAGTCTTAGTTTCCTCATCTGTAAAATGAGCTATAGAAGGAAATGACAAACCACTCCAGTTTCTTTGCCAAGAATCACAAAGAGTCAGCTATGGCTAAAAATAACTGAACAACATTACAAGTTCTAGAGTGGAAGAAATCTGTAAGAGCTGATTAAAAAGAGATAATACAAGTGCAACTTGAGACCCTTTGAGGATGGGCAAGATTTGAAGAGATGAAACAGTCATGGATAGAGGGCCAGACTTGGAGTCAGACAGATCTGGGTTGAGTTCTGTCTTTTATACATATTGTGTGATTAACAGCAACTTCTCATAACAAATCTACTTTCCTGGATGGAGTTTCCATACTGGGAACTTCCCATGCTGACAAAATAACGAATCCAGGGACTCCCTCCTCCCCCCAATAAATGGAAAGATTTGCATAGGAAAAAGGAGAGCATTTCCAGCGAGGGGAACAGGACAAATGAAGTCAAAAAAGCAGAACTAAACACAACATAATTGTAGGCCAGTAGAGCATGTTACCGCGGTAGTTTTGGGAAATAAGTTTGGGCAGGTAGAATAGTGCCAAGCCTTGAGATGAGCTTTTGTTTTTATAACTCTTGTGCCCAGTCGTGTGCCTTGTGCATAGTAACCACTTAATAAATGTTTATTGAAGTAAATTTATTAAAGAATTATTAACTGAAGGTTTTTTAATTAATTGAACAGGGTTGTTAAATGAGTTTGACAGTACTTACACAGTTCATTGGAGAAGGGGAACATGGGAGTAGAGCTAAGAGGCTTTTGCAATAATTGAGTTATACTTGTTGCCATTTCTAGGCTGCCCTTACTTTTCTTTGTATGGGATAGGGAGGGGTTGAGAAGAGTTGCTGGTTCTATGATGCAACATCTAGCATTTTCCAGGTCATAAGTAACACCTAAAAGAAGGAAACAGACCTAGGAATCCTGCATTTGGGGCACCAACATTCTCACAACTTTCTAGTTTCCTTCTTGATAGACAGGTGTCCACATGACTAATAAGCAAAATTTCAGGGTAGAGTTATAATTTCCTTCCCTGAGGATCAGGTAAACTCTGAGGAGGGGGAGGGTTCTTGGGAACCAGGGTCAGTGAATAAGGAAGTTTATTTCTTGCTACTTTGAGTATTGACTTAGTTTAGATGCAAGTTACTTGTCTCCTGATTACAAGATAATACAAGTAAAAGGTGATAATGCATGATGGATGAGATAAAGAGGTTGTTATAAAACATCACTGCCTTAGAAGCACTAGAAACCTAAAGAACCAGATTGTAGATTGGGCATCTTGGCTCTTTTTTGCTTTGGTGACAATTACTAGGTAGCTTTAGAGAAATCACTTCTAGTCAGGTACAGGGCATCAGCCAATAAGTAAATACGTATTGAGATATGTTGATCAGATTGTTTCCATAGCCTTAATTTGAAAGCAGCATCGTTATTATAAGGAGAAATCAGAGAGCATATAATCTGAAAAGGCGTATCAGGTTAAGACTGTGGCCATTGCCAATAGCGAATTCTGCCGAGTGTATTAAATAGTCTTGGAGCTGGTATGGCCATTTCAGGTCCCATGGGGTCAGTGAAAACTAGTGACAAGGGAATGAGCTGCCTGATTTTTGTTAGTATCTGTGTACTTTTCAATACAGGCCTATCAAGGGGCTTGAATGTGTGTTGTGAGAATCAGTTTTATCTTAGTTCAGAGAACCTTATTACCACCTTAGCCACAGGCTAAGTTTTTTTCCGCCACAGCAATAAAGCCTTAACAATTAAAAGGTAGCAATTTAACACACATGCATGCATCAATATAAGGATTTATAGGCTCAGACTCGTGCTTTGGGGCCTACATTGTTTGTCTTTCAGGTTTTTTTCCTCCTTGTTTTCTGTTAAAAGAAAAATTTTATCAATATCTTTTCGTTTTTATATCACTTACGTGTTCTCTTCTCCCAGACCCGTCTCCTTATTGCAAAAAAAAAGTTCAGCAAAGCTATCTTACACATAAAAAAAAGTCTCTAACTTAAGAGTATTTCACATTCATAGTCCTCTACTTCTGTAAAGAAGAAAGGGAGATAGTTTTCCCCTACTTAGTGTAATCTGTACAGCAATTGTTTCTTACAGAACACTAATGATCTGTTTTGTTTCGTGCCCCACAACTTATTTAGCCATTTTCCAGTCAATGGGTATCTGCTTTGTTTGCAGGTCTTTGGTCCTACAAAAAAGTACTGCTATAAATATGTTCATGTGTATGGGGTCTGTTTTTTTGTCATTAGCTTCTTTGGGGTCAGGCCTATCAGTATAATCTCCAGGTCAAGGGATATGGATGTTTCAGTCACTTTTCTTCACATAATTCCAAACTATTTTCCAAAAGGATTGGACCAATTCACAGCAGAGCATTAATATTTCAGTCTTTCTGAGACCTCTTCAAGATTCTCTTGCCATCTTTGCCAATTTGCTGGGTGCTAGATGAAGCCTCATAGTTGTTTTCATTTGTATTTCAATTATTAGTGATTTGGAGCATTTGTTCATATGGTTGTTAATGATTTGCAATTCTTTTGAGAACTGTGTGTTCATATTCTTTGACCACTTGTCAAGTAAAGAATGACTTTGGATCGTCTTTTCCTGTCCAGTCATTTACTTTGCAAATACTCTGATTCAGGTTTGTTAGCTTAAAGTATTAGCTAGACTTAGTTCTTAATTTGGTGTATTCTACCAGTAAAGATATACTTTCTTTGTTAAATAGTTATCTCAAAATTACATGATGCAAGCATAGATAGGAAAATGTGTTTGTACATGTGTGAGGATGCTCAGTCTGAAAACTAATCCACCCTGTATTTCACTGAATTGATGTGATTTGTGGTGTGACTCTTAAGAGGAGATGAAGTTGAGCAGAGGAAAGGATTGAGTATAACATATGATATCAGAATGTTTCTGAAAAATAACCTCAAAGATCATCTAATCATTCTGCACAGAAAGAAATTAATTTCTAGAGAGAATAATAAGTGGCTTGCCTATCTCTGATCATTTAGGTAGTAACAGAGCTGGCTTTTGGGCTCTATACCATGGCTCTTTCCAGCCCTACTTGTGCTCCCTTGATACTGTGCCTCCTATTAACCCTGGGTCACCTCCACTTCAGGATGAGGTATTGGAAGAGGAATTCATTATGCACTAATAGTATAAAACTTTATCTCCCAATAAGATGTGCAATTAAATTGTCACTACAGTAAGAGAACAAGAATATATGGTATTGTGATTGTAATTGTCCTCAGAGGAATTATTATGTTAATTAAAGCAAAACTCTTCTGAGCTTACCAAATTGAACCTTGGAGGAAGCCAGGTGGTACAGTGGATAGAGCACCAGTGCAGGAGTCAGGAGGACCTGAGTTCAAATCTCACCTCAAGTCACTTGACACTCACTAGCTGTGGGGCCTTGGGCAAGTCACTTAACTCCAATTGACTCATCCTGGGTCATCTCCAGTCATCCTGATGAATATCTGGTCACTAGATTCAGATGGCTCTGGAGGAGAAGTGAGGCTGGTGACCTACACAGCCTTCCCTCACTCAAAACAAAGTCAAGTGCAAGTCAGGTCATCATTTCTCTGATGGCATGGTCTTCTTCAGCAATGAAGGATGAACACACCAACTGAAAATAACAGACTGGTTTAGAAAGATGAGACATATGACTTAAAAATGGATTAATCTGACATCTGGAAACCATTTCATTTCATGTATTTTCTAAGGAATTGACAAATCTTAGTTCAGATTCTGCAGCAGAGAAGTATCCTACAGAGATGTTTAGTCTTTGGAAAATAGAAATAAACTTAATTACCCTTGAGCACTGATCTTCTATTTCAGATAGGAAGTGTGCAAGCTTTGGGAGGAACAGGCGCCCTTCGAATTGGAGCTGAGTTCTTACGCAAGTGGTACAATGGAACGAACAATGCAGCCACTCCTGTCTATGTGTCTTCTCCAACCTGGGGTGAGTTTTTCATTGTCAGGGAAGGATGAAAAGAGAGAAAAGGAAAGAATGCTATTTTTGACTTTTTTATTGATCACAGAGAAAATACTGACAAAACCTTGAGTTGACTTGTGTTGTGGGTTAACCTTATGCTAGACTTCAGATTTCACCAAGAATAAATACTAAAAATTTGAGGTTGGTAAATTGGACGGGCAAATAACTTGGTAGCAGGACATACCACTACAAT
This sequence comes from Notamacropus eugenii, assembly GCF_028372415.1. NCBI lineage: Eukaryota > Metazoa > Chordata > Mammalia > Diprotodontia > Macropodidae > Notamacropus > Notamacropus eugenii. The sequence goes on along the minus strand of NC_092872.1, from coordinate 216,294,098 downwards.
AAAATTCAATTGCAATTGTATGGTGACTAGTAAAACTTATATTTATATCCTCTTGTAAATAACCCTATCTTATAATAGGAAAGATGTCTTCGATAAAAGGTCTGTATTCACTGTGGAACTTGAGTTTGTGAAACACTTGAACTTTGTATTTTCAGAAAATCATAATGGTGTGTTTGGTGCTGCTGGCTTTACGGACATCCGAACGTATCATTACTGGGATGCAGCTAAGAGAGGGCTTGACCTTCAGGGCCTGCTGCAAGATATGGAGGTGGGAGACTTATTCAAGTCATACATTTATCTATCTGTCTACCTACCTGTCTACCTATCTATATTTATCTGTTACATAATAGAAAATTACAGGGAGCCTTGTGGCTTCAGGAAGGAAAAAGAAGAGATCTTTAGGTTGAGGAGGGCTGGAACTACTTTTCTCAAATCAGGTGGTGTTTTCTGGGGTTTAATTACATGTATGGAAGAAATCCAGCTTCCTTATTACTTTGATTGGCTTACTAAAACAGTACTGCTTCTCTTTCCTGATATTTCCTGTTGATGCCAGTCAGAACTGATGTGTATTACTTTTCCTCAGAATGCTCCAGAATTCTCTATCTTTGTCCTTCATGCCTGTGCACATAACCCCACTGGCACTGATCCAACCCCAGAGCAATGGGAGAAGATTGCTTCTGTCATGAAGGTAACTACCACTTTAAGACATCTGTCCATTATGCTGTTGATACAACCAAATACTTTTTTAATGCATGTACTGGTATGATTCCAAAACCCACTTGATTGAGGGCATAAAGGCATCAATCAATCCAGAGAATCATCTCTCAGCAAAATCCGTATTAATGTTTTTAGAACCCTGCTGCACTGGTACAGTTGGCATTAAAAATCAAATGTTGAAAGATGTACCTTGTGCACTAAAGTTGGGATTGTGATCATTTCCTTCTTAAGAGCTCTTGAGAAACATAGTGTTAAAATGTATTGACTAAGAACTATCCAACTGGAATCTCTGAAGAGATTCAGTTGTAAAAGCTCAGAAGATTTCCCTTTAGTGTTCTCATATTCTGATATGTAGTGGGATAATCCTTGGTTTTGAATAGGTTCACACATGGTAGACCCCTTTCCCACATTGCCCATGGACCTGTCCAGCTCCTGGGTTCTGGCTTGCTACTCTGCTCTTAGATGAGCAGAGAAGGAGAGCAGCACTTGCACCTATCAGGGTGTAGAAAAAGACCTACAAACATCTTAACTGATGCTCATTCTGAGAAGATAGGTTGTTTTTGGTTAGGGCAGGAGGATGGGCATATTAAGACCAGGACAAGTTCTCCTCTAACTCTCCTTTCCTCCTTGCAGCGCCGATTTCTGTTCCCTTTCTTCGACTCAGCCTATCAAGGTTTTGCATCTGGAGACCTAGACAAGGATGCCTGGGCTGTCCGCTATTTTGTGAATGAGGGCTTTGAGCTCTTCTGTGCTCAGTCCTTCTCCAAGAACTTCGGGCTCTACAGTGAGTGCCCTCCTAAATAGACACCTTTAGCATGCTGGGCCCATATCACATACGTCTTGGCTGGGTTTGGAGCTTTTGTGTGTGGGAAGGATCATTGGATTTAGAGTTGATATATGTCTTTCTCTTTAGATGAGCGGGTGGGGAACCTGACCGTGGTTGGGAAAGATGGTGATAACGTCCTGCGTGTCCTTTCCCAGATGGAGAAGATTGTGCGTGTCTTGTGGTCCAACCCTCCTGCTCAGGGAGCTCGGATAGTGGCCACTACCCTTTCCAGCCCTGAGCTCTTTACTTTGTGGTAAGGTTCCCAGGTAGAAATAAGAGAACTAGAGGACTAGAGGCTTTATATACATAACCTATCCCATTGCATAAATGAGATGGTTTTGTTTTATGTTAATAACTAATAACCAGACTAATAGCTGAATTCATTTATCAAATATTTATTGCCTACTGTTGTACATGTAAAGTACTAAGTACCTGGTCTAGGGTAAGGTTGGGTTGGGGAATAAAGATGTTAACATGCTTCTTGCTCTCAGGGAGTTGTGCCTTTTAGCGTATCTGTGGACCTGAGAATCTCTTAGGAAGTTAAAGCAGGGAAATGGATTAATCAGACTCTCAAATTCCCTTTCATCCTAAAATTGAGTATTCCAGAGAATAAAAGATGCCTGAAACATCCTAGCACTTCATTTCCTACAAAACAAACTTCTTGACTCTCTTCTTCTTTGGCTAAATATCCATAATGGGAGGGATGTTTTGAACAAACATGTAATCAAATTTTTAAAAAGTGAAAATATTGCCTAAGTCAAATATTTGTTGTTGTTCAGTCATGTCCAACTCTTCAGGACCCCCCTTAGGGGTTTTTTTTTGGCAAAGATACTGGAGTGGTTTGCCATTTCTTTCTTCAGCTCATTTTACAAATGAGGAAACTGAGGCAAACAGGGTTAAGTGACTTGCCCGGTGTCACACAGCTAGTAACTGTGTAACTGGATTTGAACTTAGATCTTCTTGATTCTAGGCTCAGTGCTCCATCCACTGTCAAATGTTACTACAAAGTTAATATAGGCATTTGGCTGTGGGACCTAGCAGGAAGAACTTTGGTGGTGGTGTGTGGACTTGGTCTGTTGAAAAATAAATAAAATATTCTAATTATCTCATGGTATTCCACTACCTCTGGTAGTAATACTGATTTATTCTTTTGGTCTGTGCTTGGTCCATCCATGCTGTTGTCATGGAGTGAGAAGTCAGGAAGAAATACTTTAGTGGTGCAGAATATCTAGCTTTATCACACGAGAGTGATGATATGTAGGATTCTTTCAAAGTAAGTAAGTGATCAAATGGTTCTTAGCTTGATTAGTGCCCACTCTGAGATACAGAGTATTATACTTAATATTGCATTAAGACTTTTGACGTGCTCTATATGACCATTTTATAGAGTCAATAGATGTTAATGGTTCCTGTTTAATCATTTTGATTAAACAGGATCACATGTCTGATTAAAATCATTAATGATTTTATTTTTACATCTATCTATCTCTATCCATCCATCCATCCATCCATCCATCCATCCATCCATCTATAAAACTATGTTAGACCTGCATGAGTTAATGCATTATCTTTACAACAAAGCAGACCAGTCCTTCTCTGAACCCATTTTTATAGCTATTTTTAACATTTGTTAGCTAATTTTTAGTTGGTAGGAGTGTTTAATATGTTTCCTTTTATCTAGATAATAATTTACTTCATTTCCCACTTGTACAGGAAAGAAAATGTTAAGACAATGGCTGACCGGGTTCTGTTAATGAGAAGTGAACTCAGATCACGCCTTGAAGCCCTTGGCACCCCAGGAACCTGGAATCACATCACTGAACAGATTGGAATGTTTAGTTTCACAGGGTTAACTAGTAAGTACAAAGCAAACTTGCCTCTTGGGTTGTTCATTTGTAACTATTGTTCTCTGAGTCTGACTTTATAGGAAATAAGTTTGCTAAATAGCTATTGTAACTTACCTCCAATTTTGTTCCTCACTTAACTTTTATCCACCTCTTCCACTTTCCTTTTCATTTCTTCTTACACACACTTGTCGTTTATTCCAGTACTCCTTCCGTTATGAGTTCTTATAATTCATCTCCAATAGACTGCCTTTTAATTGGTCATCAATTAAGCCATTAAAGCAGCCTAGTTGGTCAGTGTAGGTAAGCTGTAGGGAACTCAGTGACATAGAACAACTATAATTTTCTCTGTTTGCTGCTCAAATCTTCTGAGACCCTTGAGGGTTCCAATAGCCTGAGTTGGTATCTTAGCAGCTGACAGATGGTTGGGCTTTTTTTAGCCATATGGGCTTGGAATAGGTGTAAGCAAAGGATATAAGCAAGTTAGGAGGGATATCAGATTTTACTTCTTTCTAACTTTCAGGCCAAAGTCTAATGTTGAACCCTTGTACATGCTTTCCATTAATTTTAGCTTCACCCCAATTCTCTCTAAAATTTGTTTGGAGAAAAAAAATTCATGATGGCACTTCACTGGTCATAGAGATTTTTTAACTATCAGCTGTATGGAATTTTTGCCCACTGATAGATAGAAAGTGACTTCTATAAATTCTAGAGATTCTTATGATGTGTGATAGGAGGGAAAGAGTTAAGAGAGTTAATATAGACTTGCCCTCAAGACACTCAGTGTTAAAATGGAAAGAAACTTGGATTTGAGAATTGGAAAGACCTCTGCCACTTACCAGTAATATGATCCTAAGCAAGTTCTTTACTATATCTGGCCCTCTGCGATCCTGGGAAAGCAGTTTCACATCTCTTAAGACTGTTGCTTCATTTTTGATATTTTGATTGTTGTGAGAAATATGCGTTGTGAACCTTAAAATACTAAAACTGTGCCATTTATGTTGGATGTATGGTGGTGTAACAGAAAGTGTGCTGGACTTGGAGTCACAAGACTGAGATTACATTCCTGGCTTTGCTACTGATTTCCTGTGTGACCTCAGTCAAGCTGCTTGAAGGACTCTAGTTTACTAATCTATTAAATGAAGTGGTTACACTATCTCTACCCTCCCTTCCTAGCTCTAAAATCCTATGATCCTTTTAGCAATAATAAAAATAGTGAACAAGATTTTGTAGAAAATGCTTCATAAGGTATTACAGAAATCTCAGTTCTATTTTAAGTAATGATAACAAGCATTTCTAAAGGAAGTGGATTGTAGCTGCCAGTGTTCATAGTTTTCTGGAAGATAATGGATTCAAGAAAAGAGGAATATTGACTAGAAGAGGTTTAAATTTAAAGACTCAGGGAAAACTTAAAAAAACAATTTTGTTGTTATAGGTCACAGGAAGTATTTTGCAGCCTTGAACCCTTCAATACTTTGTAAGCTTTAGATAAGCATTTGTTAAGGATAGTAGTGACCTATTTCCAGGGTTTTCTTTTCATCTGAAAATTAGGGAGATATAGAGAAAAGGGAAGTATTTCATTAATATTTGTGCTTATAATACCACGGTAGGATTTTTAGTGTCTATTTCAGCAGATTCCATCTTTGTTTACTTTTCTAGAAAAATTGTTAAAGTCTATACAATTGGACATTTTTTTTCCAAAAGTTATGTATAATTACATAGAACTATACCTCCCAGGGTACAGTATCACATCACTTAGTGTGTATAAAGTGAGTACTAAGATCCAGAGGCTTCTGACTCCTAGTCCAGTGTCATTTTCTGCTAGCCTGCCTTCTATTAGTACTTACAGTACTAATTACAGCACTTACTAGAAGCTTGATGTGACTTTTTGACATCTTCATTTTCTTTTTTTTTCTTTTAATTAATTTATTTAACTTTTAACATTCATTTTCACAAAATTTTGGGTTCCAAATTTTCTCCCCATTTGTCCCCTCCTCCCACCCCAAAACACCAAGCATACTAATTACCCCTATCACCAATCTGCCCTCTCTTCTATCATCCCTCCCTTCCCTTGTCCCCATCTTCTCTTTTGTCCTATAGGGCCAGATAAGTTTCTATACCCCTTTACCTATATTTCTTATTTCCTAGGAGCAAGAACAGTACTCGACAATTGTTCCTAAAACTTTGAGTTCCAACTTCTCTTCCTCCCTCCCTCCCCACCCATTCCCTTTGGAAGGCAAGCAATTCAATATAGACCATATCTGTGTAGTTTTGCAAATGACTTCCATAATAGTTGTGTTGTGTAAGACTAACTATATTTCCCTCCATCCTATCCTGCCCCCCATTACTTCTATTCTCTCTTTTGATCCTGTCCCTCCCCAAGAGTGTTGACTTCAAATTGCTCCCTCCTCCCACTGCCCTCCCTTCCATCCTCCCCCCCACCCTGCTTATCCCCTTCTCCCCCACTTTCCTGTATTGTAAGGTAGGTTTTCATACCAAAATGAGTATGTATTTTATTCCTTCCTTTAGTGGAATGTGATGAGAGTAAACTTCATGTTTTTCTCTCACCTCCCTTCTTTTTCCCTCCACTAAAAAGTCTTTTGCTTGTCTCTTTTATGAGAGATAATTTGCCCCATTCCATTTCTCCCTTTCTTCTCCCAATATATTTCTCTCACCACTTAATTTCATTTTTTAAAGATATGATCCCATCCTATTCAATTCACTCTGTGCTCTCTGTCTCTGTGTTTGTGTGCATGTCTGTGTGTAATCCCACCCACTACCCAGATACTGAAAAGTTTCAAGAGTTACAAATATTGTCTTTCCATGTAGGAATGTAAACAGTTCAACTTTAGTAAGTCCCTTATGACTTCTCTTTGCTGTTCACCTTTTCATGCTTCTCTTGATTCTTGTGTTTGAAAGTCAAATTTTCTTTTCAGCTCTGGTCTTTTCATCAAGAATGCTTGAAAGTCCTCTATTTCATTGAAGGACCAGTTTTTCCCCTGAAGTATTATACTCAGTTTTGCTGGGTAGGTGATTCTTGGTTTTAGTGCTAGTTCTTTTGACTTCTGGAATATCCAATTCCACGCCCTTCAATCCCTTAATGTAGAAGCTGCTAGATCTTGTGTTATCCTGATTGTATTCCCACAATACTTGAATTGTTTCTTTCTAGCTGCTTGCAATATTTTCTCCTTGACCAGGGAACTCTGGAATTTGGCCACAATGTTCCTAGGAGTTTCTCTTTTTGGATCTCTTTCAGGTGGTGATCTGTGGATTCCTTGAATACTTATTTTGCCCTCTGGTTCTAGAATCTCAGGGCAGTTTTCCTTGATAATTTCATGAAAGATGATGTCTAGGCTCTTTTTTTGATCATGGCTTTCAAGTAGTCCCATAATTTTTAAATTGTCTCTCCTGGATCTATTTTCCAGGTCAGTTGTTTTTCCAATGAGATATTTCACATTATCTTCCATTTTTTCATTCTTTTGGTTTTGTTTTGTGATTTCTTGGTTTCTCATAAAGTCATTAGCCTCCATCTGTTCCATTCTAATTTTGAAAGAACTATTTTCTTCAGTGAGCTTTTGAACCTCCTTTTCCATTTGGTTAATTCTGCTTTTGAAAGCATTCTTCTCCTCATTGGCTTTTTGAACCTCTTTTGCCAATTGAGTTAGCCTATTTTTCAAGGTGTTATTTTCTTCAGCATTTTTTTGGTTCTCCTTTGGCAAGGTATTGACATGCTTTTCTTTCATCTCTCTCATTTCTCTTCCCAGTTTTTCCTCCACCTCTCTTACTTGATTTTCAAAATCCTTTTTGAGCTCTTCCATGGCCTGAGCCCATGATATATTTATTTTGGATGTGTGGGATACAGAAGCCTTGACTTCTGTATCTTTCCCTGATGGTAAGCATTGTTCTTCTTCATCAGAAAGGAAGGGAGGAATTATCTGTTCACCAAGAAAGTAACCCTCTATAGTCTTGTTTTTTTTCCCTTTTCTGGGCATTTTCCCAGCCAGTGACTTGACCTCTGAATATTCTCTTCATACCCACCTTGCCTCCTGATCCTCCAAGCCAGCGCTTGGGGTCTGAGATTCAAATGCTGCTTCCCAGCCTCAGGGCTTTGGGCAGGGCTGCTATTCAGTGTGAGATTAAGTTCAGATGCTCAGGTGGGGGCAGGGCCACCACACGGGGCTCAGTTCCCTCAGGGGGTTTATGCTGAGACCTTCAACAATGGATCTGTGCTCCTGCCTGCTTGGGGAGCCCCTGCTGCTGCCTCCACTGCTGCCTCCCTAGGGGGCCTGAGTTATGGGGACACTCCACTCCCCTCTCGACCAGCCAAAGAGACCCTCTCACCAACCCTTGTCACCTGTGGGTGGAGGGACGTGCTCGGCCACTGGAGATTCTGTCCTTGAAGCCTGCTCAGATCTGCTCCTCTTGGTGCTCCACGGCCAAGGCAGGGCTGGGCTCTGCTCAGGGTCCGGTGCTGGACGGACCTTTTGTGTCAGGTTTTCAGGTCTCTCTGGAACAGAAATCTCGTCCACTCTGTTGTTCTGTGTCTTCTGCTGCTCCAGAATTTGTTAGGAGTTCTTCTTTACGGATATTTTATGGGCTGTGGGTTCGGAGCTAGCATATGTGTGTCTTTCTATTCCGCCATCTTGGCTCTTCCCCAAATGACATCTTCATTTTCTAAGAAGAATCATAGAGCTTTAGATGTAGAACTAGAAGAGACCTTGGAATTCAACCTCATTTTGTAGATAAGACAACAAAAGTCAGGGAGTGCCCAAGGTTATATGGTATTTAATGGCAGAACCAGGATTTGAAATCAGGCCTTCTGACTTCAGAGCTAGCATTCTATCCATTGCACCAGGAAGTATCAGTGGAATAGTCTTTGATTTCTCCTTCTCCTTGAAGTCTCCTTCTTCCTTATACTTAATTCCCAATTATTCAAAGACAACAAGAAACAAAAATCAAAGTTCACACATATTTTACCAAAGATATTGAAGGAAATATTTCTACCTAAAAAAAAAAAATGACATCTATATTGTTCATTATTTTTGTTACTACTTGCTCTTGGATGCGTTTTGGATCCCAGTGTTGTTTTGAATATTAATGATGCTTAAATGAATAAGTGAATTCTTCTGGGTCTTAATTTCACATGATAGTTTATAAATGGTTGAATTTTATAGTCTCCTGTTTTAACGAATCTTCATTTTTCTATATTTTAGTGAAGTAGTTATTGAGTATCAAAATTAGACCTCCTGTTATCAGATCATCACCAACTTTGACCAATGAATTCTGTCCTCGGAAACAATTCGTTTCTTCAAATGCAAATCTAGGAAATACATTGGAAATACAAAGGAGCCACTGGAAGTATTTTATCCTAAAATGAGGTGCCCTGCCACTGTCTTAATGAACATAAAACTTGAACTGATACTGATAAAATAGCTTCTGTTGTTTTGAATCTCTTAAGATGGTAAAGTTTGTATGTAATTAATCAGAATTCAGTTTTAATATCTAGGGCCCAACTTAAATTTAACTTGTGAAAAACATTAAGCAGCTATACAAGTAAATAGGAAGAGCAGTTCATTTATAATAAATTTTCTAATAAAAGGGAATTCTTTGGGACACAGAGGCTCACGTTTGAGTACATCTCAGGGTTCTGAGAAAACCTAAGAAGTATTGGGGAGCTTGTTATGGGAGAGAGAGGACCTAGTAGTTAGTTGGAACAGTACACGTTGATACCATATCTTTGCTGTCTATAACAACTAGTCTTATACTATGGAAGAAAATTCACCCTTGTGTTTTCTGGAAGACAAGTCTAAGGTCAAGTAAGCTTTGGACCATTTTCAGAAGTAGCTCAAGTGTAATGGAGGCGATCTCCACCTTAAAAATAGCTTTGTATTCCAAAAGCTAACATGGAAGTCAATTGCTTTGAATTCAGATCATAGTTTTCTATGTGCAGGCATTTATCCATGGTGACTAGGTTCCTAGACTGTCCTACAAAAATGTATTTAACCCAAAGTGTGGCTGAAACACTGTACTTCTGTAATGGGGAAAAAATTGTTGCAAAACTAGTAAATGCACTACTCTGACCCGTTTTGATTGATAGATGAGATTTTTTTGGTGAGCCTGAAGGGTATTTATGTCTATTTCTAGACTACTGGAGGTTGGTGGTACTGCCTCTCAGGTCTTAATTCCCTGTTTCCTTGATGCAGACCTTATTTTTAGCAGTAATTTTATGCTTATGACCACAAATAAGGTAGTTTGGGATTCACAAATGGAATAGAGGGACAAAAGGTGAAGAGCTTTTAGTAAATTCAGGAGCTGGAAATGGGGGTGGGTGGAAAGCTCACCTGACTGTATCACTAACTTCCCTGAGCAAGTAAAGACAACAGAGAAGTGAGGAAATTGATACTGGGTTATAAACGGCCACTGCATCATCATCATCATCATCATTACATTTACGTAGCACTTCATAAATATTATCTGATTTTTATCAAAAACTTCACAAAGAACAAGTCATGCCAAATAAATCTTATTTCCTTTTTTTTTTTTTTACAAGATTACTTAACTGGTAAGTCTTAAATAAGCTGTAGCTATCTATAGCTTATCCAGATTTTAGCAAAGCATTTGATAAATCTCCCTATGAGATAGGAACTGAACCATGATTTATTTTATATAGATAACTTAAAAAAGGAAACTCCCTCTAGTGACTGGGGTTGTCCACTTTTCTGCAACTTAGAGTCGTAGGTAGTTTCCTAAAGTGTGGAGGTGGTGGTGGGGTGGGGTTTTAAGTGACATGCCCAGGGTCATACAGCCAGCATATGTCAGAGGCGTGTCTTGAATCTCAGTCCTTCTGGCACTGTACCACGATGCCTGTCACACCCTATCTCATGTTTGTGGAAAAGAAAGAAAGTCATGGGACTAGATTTAGATGGAAATAGAACTACTTGAAAATGACCACACAGTGTCAACTTGGCAGGAGATCTTCATTGAAGTATCCCAGAAATATACATACTTGGCCTTGTGTTTTCTAACATTTTATCAGGGACCTGGGTAAAGCCTAAATGGCGTGCTTGTCAGATTTGCAGATGGTAACAAATCTGGCAGGGATAATATGTGCAAAACAAAATTTTTTTTGTTCCAGCCCTTTTTGTATTAGCAAAAAAAAAAAATTGGAAACACAAGTGGATGACCATCTATAAGGGAATGGCTGAACACATTATAATGTGTTATATAATGTTGTAATATGTCATGGAATATTATTGCTCTGTATGAAACAATTAATACAAAGAATTCGGATAAGCTAGTGTGAACTGATTAAGAATAAAGCTAAGTAGTTCCCAGAAAATAATTTGCTTAGATAATCCAGTAATGTAAAGGAAAACAACACAAAAGATACCAGAACTCTGAACAATGTGATGACCAAGTTTGACTTCAGATGACAGAGGATTAAACCTGTTTCCCTCTTTAGGTAGCAAAATAATGGACTATAGATATGGGATAAGACATTTTATCAAATATGGTCAATGCATTGGCTTTGATTAGCTGTACTTTTTTGAGGGGGAATGACAAGTCTTATTAAAAGGCATCAATAAAACATGTTTTTTTAAAAGCTGGATGAGGTAGTTTTTCAGTTATTCTAACATTTTTATTGATCTACCTTTTATAACAAAACCATTCACAGTGAACTTCTTTATCACAGAAACAAACTGGCTCATAACATAGCACTAAGTTAAGTTAAAATTCCAGTATCCATCCCCAAATTTCAAAGTAGGTTGCTTATTTTCATTAACAGTACCCTAAGGAAATATTTGTATTTTGAAAGAACTCACAAAAATAAATATTGGAAATGAGGGGAAAAAAACTCAGCAAATGTTTGGGAAAGGAGACAAGGAAGTCCTTAACATACAGAAACTCAGAGGGAGAATGAGCTGTACAAGTCAATCTGATTTTGTTCTGTGAGAAAATTCAGGTTCTGAGCTATGTTTCTAACTGCCCCCAAATCAGTAGAAAGATGTTGACTAGTCTAGGTAGAGTGTTGGGCAGAATCTAATAAGAGAAAATGTAGTAGTGATAAATTTGAAGTCTTACCCTTGGATTGGGAAAATCAACTTCACAAGTATAATATAGAGGAGACACTACTAGGTACCAGTTTGTCTGAAAAAGTTTTCATGAACTACAGACTCATTATGAGCCAAAAAAATTAACCTTGATCTTGAACTGCTTTAGAGGCACAGCTTCCAGGAAAGGGAGGTGATAGGCCCTCTGTACTCTGTCCTGGTCACCTAAATCTGGAGTAGTGTTTTCTGTTCAGGGAGCCTTAGTTTAGGAAAAACATTGATAAACTGAAGAGTGGGAAGAAGGCAGACAAGATGGTAAAAGATCTTGTGGTCATGTCAGGAGGAGAGGTTGAAGGAAGTGGGAATGTTGGACCATGGGGAGGCCTAGGGGATGGGGAACCTGACAGCCATCTGCAAGTATCCGGAGACATACTCTGTTTGGTTCCATGGAACAGAACCAGGAACAATAGGCAGATGTTGCACAGGGTCTAGCTTAGACCTAGTGCAGAGAAGAGACTTTTAATCATTAGAGTTATCTGGAAGTAGAATAAGCCAGCTCAGGAGATGTAGTGGGTTTCCTCTTATTGGAACTCTTCAGGCAAAAATCTCCATGTCTACTTCTTGGATCTATTATAGCAAAGGTTCCTTTTCAGATTTGGAAGCTGACTAGATGTCCTCCTGAGGTTCCTTCTAATTCTAAAATTTCTGTGATCCCTTGGGGAGTAGGGGGTAGGGGAGGAGAAGGAAATGATGGGGGAATGATGGAGGCATTGGTGCGCTTAGCTCAGTATAACTGGACTCTTTCTAGTTCTGTGAGCTAGGATCTGTGGCATTCCCAGAGAGGCTAAGAAGATGGGTCCCATCCCACCTTCCCTATGCTGGCCAGTCATAGGACTTGTATTCAACAGAACCATATCTACCCTTCATTCATTAGAGCCTAACACCCCCCCTGGCTCAATTCCTGCCTTGGAAGTACCCTACCTTTTAGCTAGAAATTGGCCCTTCAGGACAACTTAACCTACCCCTGATGAAGGCCCACAGCAGATGTCATTGAGAAAGTCACCCTTCTCACACCTAGCACATTCAACAAGAAAAAAACAGCACGTACTGAGAGGGCACATAATCAAAAACATTTAGAGATTATTGTTCTAGAGGGAAGGCTATAATGACATTGCAATAGGTGTAGGGCGGGAGGAGAGGTCCAGGGAAAGCTATTCATTCAAAGATAAGGATGCTACCTTAGAAGACTTCCAACCTCCTCATTTTTCTTTTTTTTGTTGTTGTTTTCTTTATTTTTTTAATGTTCTACAATCACTTCCATAAAACTTAGATTTTTACCCCCCCATACCTACCCCCCCCCCACCCTCCCTCCCCAAGATGGCATATAATTCTATATAGGATCTACATATACTTTCCTATTGAATATGTTTTCACTATAGTCAAGCTATGTAGATGAACTAAAATAAATGGAAGAAATCATATAACAAATCAAAACATAACACACACACACACACACACACACACACACACAAACACGAACATGATCTACATTCTGCAAATGAATTCCATAGTTCTTTCTCTGAGTGTGGAAGGCATTTTGCCTTAGAAAACCATTAGGAATTTTTTTTTTAAGTTCTTGCATTATAACGAAGTTCCAAGTCTACCAGAAAAAACTCTCTCACACTGTGGTCGTTGCTGTGCACAAAGTTCTCTTGGTTCTGCTCCTTTCACTCAGCATCAGATCATATAAGTTCTTCCAGGCCTCCCTGAAGTCTTCTTGTTCATCATTTCTTATACTACAATAGTACTCCATTACATTCATATACCATAATTTATTCCGCTATTCCCCAATTGATGGGCATCCCCTTGATTTCCAGTTTTTGGCAACTACAAAGAGTGCTGCTATAAATATTTTTGTACATGTGGGACCCTTTTTTATGATCTCTTGGGGATACAGTCCTAGAAGAGGTATTGCTGGGTCAAAGGGTATGCACATTTTTGTAGCCCTTTGGGCATAGTTCCAAACTGCTCTCCAAAATGGTTGGATGAGCTTACAACTCCATCCACAATGAATTAGTGTTCCAACTCTTCCACATCCTCTCCAACATTTATCGTTTTCCTGTTCTGTCATGTTTGCCAATCTTATAGGTGTGATGTGATACCTCAGAGTTGTTTTGATTTGCATCTCTAATCAAAAGTGATTTAGAGCATTTTTTCATATGATTATAGATATCTTTAATTTCTTCCTCTGAAAATTCATATCCTTTCATATCCTTTGACCATTTATCAATTGGGGAATGACTTGTCTAGTTGTACATTTCAGTCAGTTCTCTATATATTCTAGAAATGGGGCCTTTATCACCAAGATTAGCTGTAAAAATTCTTTCCCAATTTACTACATCCCTCCGAATTTTGGTTTCATTGGGTTTGGTTGTGCAAAAACTTTTCAGTTTAATGTAATCAAAATTATCCATCTTGCATTTCATAATGCTTTCTATCTCTTCTTTACTAAAAAATTCTTCCCTTCTCCATAATTCTGATAAATACACTATTCCTTGCTCCTCCAGTTTGTCCATGGTATCAATCTTTATGCCTAGATTGTGTACCCATTTGGACTTTATTCTTGTGTACGGTGTCAGGTATGGGTCTATGCCTAATTTCTGCCACACTGTTATCCAGTTTTCCCAGCAATTTTTGTCAAATAGTGAGTTTTTATCCCAGAAGCTGGGGTCCTTGGGTTTATCAAACAGGAGGTTGCTATATTCCTTGCCTACTGTGTCTTGAGTGCCAAGTCTATTCCACTTTTGTCTACCCTTCTATTTCTTAGCCAATACCAAGTGGTTTTGATAATTGCTGCTTTATAGTGCAATTTCAGATCTGGTAGCGGTAGGCCACCTTCCCAAGCATTTCTTTTCATTAGTCCCTTTGATATTCTGGACCTTTTGTTCTTCCAGATGAACTTTGACATTATTTTATCCAGCTCTAGAAAATAATTATCTGATAGTTTAATTGGTATGGCACTAAATAAGTAAATTAATTTAGGTAGAATTGTCATTTTTATTATATTAGCACGGCCTACCCATGAGCAACTGATGTTTTTCCACTTACTTAAATCTGACTTTATTTGTGCAAAAAGTGTCTTGTAATTGTGTTCATATAGTCCCTGGGTCAGCCTCCTCATTTTTCAACCCAAAACAGAGATTCAAGGTCACACTCAGGTCACCTAAGTAGTAAATGGCAAAGAATCCATGTCCTCTGATTGACTCCAAATCTATTGCCCTTTTCATAGTACCACACTACTTCTCATGTTTTGCTCCTGGGAAATATTCCTAGTCTTCATTTCAACAAGTATTTATTAAACAAAAAAATAAAAGTAGATCTTGACTTTAAGCATCTAGTGGTATCCTGTTTGGGAGGATAGACAGCCTCCAAATAAAGTTTCTCCTAGGAATGTCTTAAATAGGGAGTTAATCCTGAGGTTTAATAATTTTTTTTAAACAAAAACTATGGTTTTTTTTCATTTTTTTATTTCCTCAACTGCCTTGGCACAGTCTCATTCACAAATATGGTAGGTTTACAGTACAGTTTTAAAAAATGTAGTTGAATATGAGGGTCTTCTACATGTTAGGTACTATAGGTACAAAACGAGTCTTAGCTTTTTGTGCATGTGTCTTATCTCCGCTACTAGACTGCAGTTCTATTCCAGCACAGCATATAATGTGGTATCTTAAGTATAGTAGGATTTCAGTGAGTATTTGTTGAATAAATGGTAAAAGCATTTATGTACAAGACAGTCTCAGCTTGCTAGAAACTTAAAGTCTAATAGACAACTAAAAGTTACAGTTCAAATCGGTTTGAACTGCTTTTACTGCTAACATAAGCAGAAATACAGTATGTAAGCTGCTGGAGGGCAGGCATTTTTTCCTTTTGTTTTGTGCCCTCATGCAAAAAAATGCACATTTTTAAGCATTTAAAAAATTTTTTTGAGTTTGAAGTTCTCTTACCTCCACTCTCTCCCCTACCCACTAAGAAGTCAAGGAATATGATACCCATTACACATGTGAAATCATGAAAACCATATTTTCATATTAGCCATGTCACTAAAAAGAAAGAAAAATAAAATGAGAAAATATACTTCAGTTTGCACTCAAAAGTTCATCAGTTCTCTTTCTGAAATGAATAGCATTTTTCATCAGGAGTCCTTTTTAATTGTATTGATCAGAGTAGCTAAGTCTTTCACAGTCTCAGTCATCATTGCTGCTCTTATGTACACTGTTCTCCTGGTTCTGCTCACTTTGACTTTGCAATAGTTCATTTATAGGTCTTCCCTGGTTTTTCTGAAACTGTCCCTCTTGTTATTTGTTATAGCACAATAGTATTCCTTCACAGTCATAGACTGCAACTTCTTCAGCCCTTCTTCAACTGATGGGCATCACCTCAATTTCCAATTCTCTGCCATGACAAAAAAAGCTGCTATAAGTATTTTTGTACGCATTGGTCCTTTTCCTTTTTCTTTGATTTTTTGGGGTACAGATCTAGTAGTGGTATTGTGGGGTCAAATCTACGTACAGTTTCATATCCCTTTGGGTACAGTTCCAAGCTGTTTTCCAAAGTGGTTGGACCAGTTCATAACTCCACCACCAATTTATTAGTGTACCTATTTTCCCACATTCCCTCCAGCATTTGTTCTTTCTGATAAATATGAAGTGGTACCTCAGAATTGTTTTCATTTGCATTTCTCTAATAGTGATTTAAAACATTTTTTCACAGAAGTAAATGACTTTGACTTCTTCTGAAAACTGCCTGTTCATATTCCCTTGTCCATTTGTCAATTGGGGAATGGCTCTTATTTTTATAAATTTGACTCAGTTTCCTACATATTTGAGAATCAAGGCCCCAGCAGAGAATCTTAGTGTAAAAATTTCTTGCTGTAAAAATATTCATTGTCTGTGGTACCTTTTAGCAAAATGGAGTTTCCTGGGAATTAAAAATGAACAAAAGGCTACTTCTTCAGAGCCCAATGCCTTCAGTTTTGTTTTTTTTTTTTATTATAAATTGAATAGAATATCTCTTTTGTTATCTGGTATCTTTTCTGGGGAATAGGGGAAACAAACGTGACAACCTCCATTGTGACCCAAGTCCTTGCTATTTTAACTGTGACTTTTGTCTTTCCAACAGCTAAGCAAGTGGAATACCTGGTCAATGAAAAGCATATCTACCTACTGCCAAGTGGCCGGATCAACATGTGTGGCCTGACCACAAAGAATCTGGATTATGTGGCTACCTCCATCCATGAAGCTGTCACTAAAATCCAGTGAAGATGCACTAACCCAACCAGTACCACCAAAGCTGCTGTCTATCATGTGTGTGTATCCCCTGCTTGCACAAACCCATTATCTATATAGTGTAATAGTGACAATCAAAGGACTGAAAAGACTACAGTGGCGGGATACCAGTGTTTGGAGTTGACATGATTTGAGATTGCTCAGGATTAGGGCACTTCTGCAGACCCATGCAAAATGAACATTTTTGATTTAAAAGCAAAGAAAGAAAAGAAGAAAAAAATCCCATATTATTTTGATCATTATGTGAGTTAAGCATGTTGACCCACCCTTCCCCAATGAGTGTGTTCATAGTTCATTTGCTTCTGTATGAGTATTGTAAATGATAGATCATGTCAAATCATTTATTCTTGGAGCAAAACCTAACCCCAAAGATCAAGTCAGCAGAAGAGCTATGTGATTGTAGCCATTGGCAATGCCATTAAAAAAAACAACAACAAAAAACAACTTTTCATCTCTGTAAAAGCTTTCTTTCTGTTTCTTTTCCTATTGTTTTCTCCACTTGGTTATCCCTGTGCCCTAAACTCTGGTGCCTTGGTGGTTTTCCAAGGCAATAGTAGTGTTCTCTCCTTTGTCTCTTTAGGACTGTGCATTCTTAAGCCATGTCAAGACTCAATTAGTCAAGGAATAGAGTACACTAAATTATGGTAGCTCTGTGAATTTCAGTTGATACAGGTCTGATTTCTTTGTGTAAATTAAGATACTGAAACCAAAAGAAATGCTATACCTCAAAGAGTCCCTTTTGGGGCGT
This sequence comes from Notamacropus eugenii, assembly GCF_028372415.1. Lineage (NCBI taxonomy): Eukaryota > Metazoa > Chordata > Mammalia > Diprotodontia > Macropodidae > Notamacropus > Notamacropus eugenii. The sequence continues at coordinate 216,276,567 of NC_092872.1, read as the reverse complement.
TCTTGTCTAGAGAAGGGAACCCTCTTTCCATTGAGAGCCTATGTATTTCTCCTAGAGACTATGGCACCACTTGTTACCATTGACTCAAACCCAGTTATAGCTCCCTAACCCACAGGCCAACACCATAATTACATTGGGCTCCACCAATCTCACTCGGTCTAATCTTTATTCTAACTGATCAACCTTCCAACTCTCTAGGGAATTATAGAATTTGTAATAAGTGGAGTTCTTGGAGAGCCAAATTACCCTCATTTTATAGATGAGGGTATTCAGTCCCAGGGATGAAGTAAAGGCCATGACCATATGTTTAGTAAACAGCAAAACCTGTGTTCAAACCTAGATCTGATTCCAAATTCAGTGCTTTCTGACTCCAAATTTTAATTTGCATTTCTCTATTCAATAATGATGTAGAGCATTTTTTCATATAACTAAATAGCTTGGATTTAAGTGCTTTTCTCATTCTTACCAGGTTGTTTCTGAAGACAGCCATCTTCCCATTACCTTCCTTTCCTTCCCATTCTCTCCTCTAGACTAAACATTTACAGTTCCTTTAACCTTTTCTCACAGGATATAATTTCTAGACAGGTCACACTAATTTATCAATGTTCCACTTAAAATATGGCACCCAGAACAGAATACTCCAAATGTAGTGTCATCAGTGCAGAGTATTGTAATTACCTAATTATCTTCCTCCATTCTACATTCATGTACTTTTTTTATTTCTGAAAAACAATTCTCAAATATTACTCTTTAAAGCAGTGCAATTTCACATACAACATAATTATTTTCTTAAAAACTAAATTGAAGATTTCACACTTTAACTCTTAAAATTTTATCATCTGCATTTTAGTCAGGCATTTCTACCTGTTGATCAGTTTGAATCTTGGCTTTTTATTATTTCCCTATCTAATAAACATGTCTTTAGGTCTTTATTGTTGGTAAAAATAATGCCAACAAAAAATTCTACACCGTAAACTCCTTATATGTAGGGATTATGGCATGTGTCTCTGTAACACCTTCTAAATTTAGCACAGGATTATGCACACCACCTTTTATTTCTCCTCTTCCCTATTCTTGCTAAACTTGTCTAAAGTTGTCTACACTTGCTGACTCTACTTGATTACCATGTACTCAATTCTGAACCTCTGAATCTGGCTTCTGATCCCATCACTGAATTTCAGATTTACCAGTGAGACACAGCGTCTCTTCTCAGTTTTTAATTGAGCTTTTAGCTGCTTCTGATTCTGTCTTTTCCTTGGCTTCTATGCTATTGCTTTCTCCCAGTTCTCTTCCTATGTGGACCCTTTATCCATTTCTCACCCCCTAAATGTGGGAATAAGAACAATAATAAATAATAGACCAGCAGTGAAACAAGGATGTCTATTATCACCAATATCCATCAGTATTGTACTAGAAATATGAACAATAGCAATAAATAGAAAAACAAAGAAATCAGAGTAGGTAATGAGGTAATAAAACTATCTGGTTTTTGCAGATGATATGATGGTATACTTGGAAAATTCTAGAGATTCAGCCAAAAGGTTAATGGAAACAATAATTTTAGCAAAGGAGCAGGATATAAACCAAACCCACATAAATCATTAGGATTTTTATGTATTATCCACAAAGCCCTTCAAGAAGAGAATTAGTTCATTTAATATAATCATAGGCAATATAAAATACCTGAGAGCATATCTGCCAAGACAAACTCAGAAACTAGATGAACACAATTATAAAACACTTTATACAAATAATCAGATTTAAATAATCAGAGAAATATTAATTGTTCAAGTGTGGGCTGAGCCAATATAATAAAAAATGACTTCTACCTAACCTCACCTATTTAGTGCCATCCCATTTAAGTTACAAAAAAATTATTGAGCTAGAAAAAAATAATTCTTTTGGAAGAACAAAAGGCCAAGAATGTATCAAAGGGAAAAAACATAAAGGAAGGAGATCTAACAGTACCAGATTTAAAACTTATAAAGCGGTAATTATCAAAATTATCTCATTCTGGCAAAGAAATAGGAAGTAGAAGAGAGTAGATATCTAGTACACAGTAGTAAATAACCTTATATTTGATAAATTTTGGGCTAAGAATTCACTATTTGGTAAAAAAAAAAAAAAAACTTGGGAAAACTGGAAAGCAGTCCGGCAGAAACTAGGTGTAGACCAATATCTTGTCATATATCAAACATAAGGTCAAAATGGGTATATGACCTAGATATAAATAAATTAGAAAAACATGGACCATATTACTTATCAGATTCATGGATAGAAGAATTTATGAATAAATGAGAACATTGTGAAATGCAAAATGGATAATTTTGGTTACATTAAAAGGGTTTTGTACAAAAAACTAGCCAAGGTTAGAAGGAAAGCAAAAAATTGGGGGGGAGGGACGATGGGAATTAGTTTCTCAGATAAATATCTCAAATATATAGAGAACTCTGTCAAATTTAAAAGACTATGAATCATTCCCCAATTAATAAATGGTCAAAGGATATGAGCAGGCAGTTTTGGGGGGAAGAAATCAGTTATATACTCATATAGAAATGTTCTAAGTCATTGATTAGAGAAATTAAAACATCTTTGAGATACCTTCTCACACCTATCAGAGTAGCCAAAGTGGTAGAAGGGGAAAATGACAAATGTTGGGGATATGGAAAAATTGGGACATTAATACATTTTTTGTGGAACTGTGAACTGATTCAACCATTTTGGAGAGCAATCTGTAATTATGCCCAGAGTCAAAACTATGTATATCCTTTAACCTAGCAATGTCAGTATTCTGTTTCCCAAGGTGTTCAGTGAAAAAAGAAAAGAACCTATATGTTCTAAAACATTTATAGCACCTCTCTGTGGTAGCCAAAAACTGTAAATTGAGGAGATGTCCATCAAATGGGGAATGGTGAATAAGTTGTTTATAATCATGACTGACTACTACTGTGATGTAAGAAATGATAAGCAGGTTGATTTTAAAAAAAGACGTGAAATAATGAAGAGTAAAATGAGCAGAACTGAGAGAACGTATACAGTAACAGCAATATTGTTTGAAGAATAACTGAATGAGTAAGGTATTCTGAGTAATGTGAATATTAAAATGAACTACAAGAGACCTATGAAGGAAGATGCCATCTACCTCCAGATAAAGAACTGATAAATGGAAATGTGTATTGTATGGTTTCACATACATATCTGTGTCAAATGTTGACCTTCTCTAGCTGTTGGGAGGAAGGGAAGGAGACAGGTCAGAACTCAAAATGTAACCAAAAAAAATTTTCTTTTAAATAAATTATCATGTGAGCCTCACAACATCTCTATGAGGAGGTGGTTATTACAGTTAATAAAATTTTCCATATTTTAGATGAAACACTCAGGTTTAGTGACTTCCCCATGGTCATGTAGCTGGTGTGGGAGGTGGGATTTGTACTCAAGTTATTTGTTCCAAGACTACTTCCCTTTGCACTATAGTGGATGAGTGACAAAGGCCTAGGTTGTCTTCTATCTTCCTTGGTGATCTCCTTTGTTGCCAAGATTATGTTCAATACCCTCTCTTAATTAGATGATGCTATAACCACTTTAGTGCCACATTGCTTCCTGGGTGTCCCATAGATACTTGGTTTCAACATAATGACGCTAGCTAACATTTACACAGTGTTTCAAGATTTGCAAACTGCTTTATACATAGTATCTTATTTGATCTTCATATAGCTACCTTGTGAAGTAGATGTTATTATCCGCATTTTACAGATCAGGGAACTGAGACTGAGAAAAGTTAAGTGATTTGACCAGGATCACATAGCTAAGTCAGAGATAGCATTTGAACTTAAGGCTTCTTGACTTTAAGCCCAATACTTCATCTATCATGCCACCTAGGTAAGTGCCCAAACATTTCCAAGATAGAGCCACTCTTCTCTAGCTTTATTAATTCCTTCCAGTCACCCAGGTTCATAGCCTCACTGTCGTCTTTGGTTCTTCTTTGTCTCCCAACTGCTATGTATAATAACTTGCCAAGTCTTGTTGATTTTAACTCCATAACATCTCAATACATCCTAGTTTATACCTTCATCACTTCTTGCTTAGACTATTATAATTGCAATTATATTGGTTTTCTTTCCTGTCTTCCATATAGCTGTCAAAGTAATCGGAAGGCCAATAGGTTGGACCATGCCACCACCTGTCTTAAAACCCTTCAGTTTCTCGTTGCTTCTAGGATAAACTATGAATTAGTATTTAAAGTCCTGTACAAACTAGTTCCAATTTACCTTTTCAGTTTTATTTCACATTATTCACTTTAAAATTCTGTGTCAAATAAATCAAACGTACAGCTGTTCTCTAAGCTCAATTCCATTCCATGTCTCCATGCATTTACACAAACTTCTGCCTCTCATAATCATCATTTTCCTTATTTATGGCTCAGTTTAGGTGTTATCCCTTCTATAAATTCTTTCTTGATATCCCCACTGATTAGTGTACTCTCCTCCCTTAAGTAAACTTACTACATTTGCTTATCTCTGCATACTTATAAATTTCCTAGCAAAATATAAGTTTTTTGAAGCATGATCTGCTTCATTTTTGTCTTTGTTACCATTCCCTTGACATAGTAGACACTTAATAAGTGAGTTTAATTGAATAACTTTAATGAATGATGAGTCTCATAGAACTTTGTCTAAGTTGACAATTACATTAATCACCATTTGAGTGTGGTTAGCAATTAATACATTCAGCACATTTATCCAATCCATATTCCTCCATTTTGCCTCCAAAGATATTACATTTGAATGAAATAAAAATTTACTATGTCTTTAGCAGTAGCCTGATGTACTAATCAGTCCCGGTAACTATCTAAAAAGAAAATTAAGTTATTTGATATGACTTGTTTTGAATGAACCTACGCTGATTCCCAGTAGTCATCACTTTCTTTTCTGTGTGTACACATCCCTTTTCAATAACGTAGTCTAGAGAGTTTGCTATGATCTAGAATTGGCACCAGCCATACTTATCTGTATTTTTTTCTTCATTTTTTTGGTCCTGTTTTGAAAACCAGCAATACTTGTTTTCTCCATTCTTCTAGTATTTCTCCCATTCTTCATGATTTCTCATGGTACTGTGATTAAATCCATCTGCAATTTCTTTGAGTATTCAGATTTAATATGTCTAGGCCTAGAAGTTTGAACTCCAAATGTTGTAAAGTGGCCAGGTGATTTAGCCAAGATCCAGTCACCTTTCTCAGGCTTTAGTTTTGATTTTTAGTTTTTTTCTACTTTTCCAGATTACAGATTGTTTTCCTTGCTGAAGAAAATGGAAGCAAAATAGTAGTTACATAATTCTGCCCTCCTTCCATTTGAGAATACTACATGGACTTCCTCCAAATAACCAATCCTTGCGCCTTTGTCTTCTCTTTTATTGTTCATCGCATCTCTAAAAGTTTAGACTTAGCTCACTGGTCCTTGAGCTTAGAGCTTACATCATCTTTAGGTGGGTCCATGCTACCATTTTGCATTGGTCTTAGGCTGTAAGTTCCTCTTTCCATTTCTTAAGAGTGCTTTTTTTTTTTTTTAAAATCTGAGCTCATAAGAGAAATCTCCATGTAGCTATATTAGTTTCTTTAGATTTTTCTGTTTTTTCTTTTTGCATTAGGATTATCCACAATTGCAGTTCTTTTTTTTTGAGCCCATCTATTTCTTTTAGAGGCAGCTAGATGGTGCAATGGATAGAATGCTGGGCATATACTGGAAGACCTGTGTTCAAATTCTGCCTCAAGACACTAGCTGTGAGACCCTGGGTAAATCACTTGAGCTGTGAAACCTCAGTTTCCTCCTCTCTAAAATGGGGATGATAACACCCACCTCACAGGGTCATTATGAGGGCCAAACAAGACACCATGTAAAGTACTTTGCAAATCTGAAATGTGCTGTATAAATGCTAACTAGCATTTTAAGCAGAATTCCCTTTTAGAGACATTGGCCAGGAGATCAGTTTCTATGAATTGCTTGCCACCTGCTTTTTTAAATCTGAGGGTACACACGTAACTATACCCAGTATTCTCTTCAGTTATGAATCCCAAGGAGATTTAGTGATTTTGTCTTAGAAATCTCATTACTTTCATGACACCAACCTTAATGGTCTGAATTTTAGGGTTCCTATTGAAGAACCTCTCCCAATTTGGCTTGAACATAAAATATTCTGTACTTGAATGTCTTCTGACTTGGTAGGACTTGTCAGAGCTTCATGGCCCATTGGTCTAAATTTTGAGTAGAGAGGGGCACCTTTTCCCCTGACAGTGCTGGGATAGGACTGGAGCAGTTTCTCCACACCAGTGCCTTATGGAGCACATTTTTTCTTTTCATAGAATCTGGTTTTGTAATTTGCCAAATAGGATCTTCCCATTCTTCAGGTTTACTATGTTTGCACATGACCCAAAGTTAAGGAAAGCTAATATGCCAGATTTCAGAATCAGAATCCAATAAGATCTCAGCAGGCAAGATCACTGGTTCATATCTTTATAAAGATTAAATTTAATAAATATAAAGTCTTTAACTTTTTTTTCCCCAAAAACATTTTCACAGGCACAAGATAGTGAAAGTATGTCTAGATTGCAGTTTGGCTGAAAAAGATCTGGAGATTTTAGCGTCCTTGCAAGGTCATTATGAATCTAGAGGATGACAGGGCCACCAAAAAAACTAACGCAGTCTTAGGCTACATTCAGAAAGCATAGTATCCCAGGACTAAGGGAGAGCAATAATCCTTCTGTGTCCTGGCCAGTCTACATCTAGACTACTGGGATCTGTTTGAGGCTTCATGTTTTTGGTTAGGAACTGACAAACTAGAGAGAGTCTAGAGGAAGGCAATTAAGATTACGAAGGTTCTTAAGAAAATGCCACATAACGATTGGTAGAAATTTGAATACTCTCTGGATATCCCTCCTGGTTCTACCTGTCTATTCCTTCTCAGTCTCCTTTGCTGACTCATCCATGTCTTGTCCCCATGTATGAGTTTTTCCTACCATTCTCTGGCCAGGGCTCTTCTACCTCTATATACTCCGGATTAGTAACTCATCATCAACCATGGGTTTAACTATCATCCCTCTGAAGATGATTCAAATCTATATGTTCAGCCCTGGTCCCTTCTAAGCTTCAGTAGTGAGTCATCATTTGCCTATTGGACATTTCAAACTCTCAAATTCAGCATGTCCAAAACTGAACTTATCTTCCCCACTCCTACCCCCATTTCTTCCTTCTAAACTTCCCAATTTCTGGCAAAGGTGCCACTATTCAGTCTTCCAGGTTTGTAACTTTGATAGCATCCTTGATTCCTCATTCTTCCAAACCCCAACATGTTGAAACAGTTTCCAAATTCTGCCATTTCTATCTCCACAATTTCTTGTATCCAACGCTTTGTCTATTCAAAGAATTAATACTTTAGTCCAGACCCTCGTTATCTCTCAACTAGATTATTACAACAGCTTCCTTAATAGTCTCACTATCTCAGCTTTTGTACCAGTCTAGTCCATCCCAAACACTGCTGCCAAAATAATCCTTCTTAAGCAGAGATCTAACCACATTAATCTCCAATTCAACAACAGTGGCTTCTTATTGCGTCCAGGATAAAATAGAAACCCCTCTCTTTAGTTTTAAAGCCAACTTACCCAACCTGTTTTTTTAGCCTTGTTAGACATTCTCCTTTGCATATTCTACAGTTTGGCCAAATTGGCCTTTTCTGTTCCTCAGACAGAACACTCCATCTTCTTTCTGTCTTTGTACTTTAGCACTAGTTATCCCACATTCCTGGAAAGCATGACCTCCTTATCTTAGAGAACTTCTCTTCCTTTAAGACACAGCTCTGGCAAAATCTGCATGAAACTTTTCCTGATTCCTCCAACTGCTAATGTTCTTTACCTGCATTTGAACTTTTTAAAAAATTTATTTGTTTATATATGCACACATACACATATATACATATAAATGTCACATGTCATATATGTATGTGCATGTGATTTTCTCCTCTATTATAATATAAACTCCTTGGGAGAAGGGATTGTTTCATTCCTTATACTTGTATCTCCCAATACCTAGCACAGTGCCTGGAACGTTGTAGGTGCTTAATAAATGCTTGTTGATTGACTGAAAAGAAAAATTGTAGTAGAAAAGTCTTATTTGATAGGGTTTGATAGGGCCCATGATACCTATTTTCAAGATTTTTAATTTGCCCTGTGGGAGAAGGATTAAGCTTCTTCTGTCTGCCCAGAGTTCACCATTAGGAGTAATGAGCAGACATATGGTGAGTCAGGCATAGGATTGTGGGAAACTAATATCTATCAGTTATCAAAGAGTGGGACAGCCTGTCTTTGAACATTTGAAGGCTGAGTGGCCATCTGCTGGATGTTGTAGAGGGGTTCTTATTCAGATATAGATTGGAAAATGCCCAGGCCTCTGAGGTCCCTTCTTGATTCTGTCTGTTCTCAAATATGTGTGTGTGTGTGTGTGTGTATGTGTGTGTGTATGTGTGTGTGTGTGTGTGTGTGTTTAGCCCCATCTTGGGTAATGACTTTGGAAAGACATTTCCTAATAGCAAAATCAAGTCTCAATTTGACCACCTCTGTGCACTCAGTGGGGTCATGATGAGATTTGGGGGGAATTTTTCAACCCAGAAGGTCTAAGGCCCTCTTGGGGAATAATTACTCCTATGTTGGTCCATTTGGGTGGAGGTCAATCAATCAAAAGGCAGAGCTAAAGGATAATAAAATGGGTTTTAATAGTATAACCAGCTTGGTAGACTGTTGCCAGTTGAGTGGTAATGATTGTGAGTCAAGAAAGAATGCTCACATATATAGGCTGTCACACAGCTCTGGGGTGACATTACCCAGGAAAATGAAAAGTTTAAATTGGCCTATGAGGTGGTAAAATTCTGTTACTTTATTTTGGAGGCTGAGTTATAGGGACAGGATGTCAGGTGATTTGGTGGAGAACATGTTAACCTTGGTGTCATAATGTTAGTTAACTTTCAGGGTCTTTAGGAGTTCCCAAAGATTATGTCTTTTCCATTTGGGGATACTTTCTCTGTATTTAATCTCATCAGAATATCCTGGTAGGGCAGGAGATGTCTAAGATAGTAGAGATCTCTCTCAGGATAGAAATCCATGGGGCTCATCCTAGCGCTTGCCAGCCTAAGAGAGTCTCTTTTTACACAGCCACACAATCCCATTTCTTTGATCTCCACATTCGTTTTCTTCTTGAGAGATGTTTTCCCCAAACTCCTAGTATCCATACTCATCTAATTCTACAAAGTATCCTATCTTCCTCTTGAGGTTAGTTGCAAGATTCCTTAGTTTTGCTAGTCACTGTATAAATTGTGATAGTGTCTTACAAAGTATATGCTGCTACTGTTGCCACTTTAGCAGGATCTCCACTATGTCCCATCTCCCTACTTTTAAAAGTGGTTTAGATTTCCCTCTGTTCCCTTGTAATCCTTTTCTTTCTGGATTGCTTTTTATATCCTGAGAAGCCCTGGTACCTGCTAATAAATCAGAGGGTTAAGAACATTTTTCACCCTTTCACCTAACTGGTGACCATCTCAGGAAGGAAAAAGAAAGAAAAGCTTCACCCTTACCTTACAAGTCACTTGAGTCCCTCTTTACACATCCTTTGTGGCTCTTACACTCAGTTGGGGCCCTTGGGAATCCTTTTTTAGTTGGATTGGCCAGGACAAGTTTTCCCCTTCCCCTTCCAACTCTCCTTTTTTTTCCCTCCCCTCCTCTTCTTCTCCTTCACTCCTCCCTTTCCTCTCCCCATTCCTTTCCCCTTCCCCTATTCTTGTCCTGTCCTTTCTTCCCTCCCCTCTCCCTTGGTAATTAACTCAGTAGAGTATTAGCAATTAGGACAATTAGCAGGTGTTACACTTCACCCAACAATGGCAAAAGAACTGAAGAAGACTCCATCCATCTTCAATTAAGGAGGTGGATGGATCCATTCTAACATTCTCAGGTGTCCTCACTAGAAATGGAATTAGAGTAGCTGCATGTGCCCTTTAATATATAGGAACTTGATGGAACCTGAATTGTTCTAGAATGGTCAGAGCATGGAATTGCTTTAGGAAAACACTGCTTTAAGAAATTCAAGCATAATCCCTTTGTGGAATATTGGGAACATCCAAATTACTTTGTCATTTGGGAATCTTATTTAAAGGTACACACAATAAAAAAAAAAAGACATTCCAAATCCTCCCGTAGATTGCAGTCATGGACTTTTCCCACCAGTGTGGCCTCCTAAGGTTGCATAGTTTATAGTGAAGAAAAATCAGCCACAATCCAGGGAAGACATTTCCATTTTATTTAAAAACTATTTACAATTTATTTGACCCTTCATAAATACTTTATCTAAAATCTTCACACAGAATACTTTTACCTGAAGAAAAATGAACTACTGGCTGGGGATTTGGGGGTGAGGAATGAGGTTGGGGGAGGGGATTGATGACAGGCTCTCCCTCTGATTTCTTCAACGGAGTAGAAGCAAAGCCAAGAGCTGGGAGCCAAGGCCTGACTCATGAGGGGAAGGAGGGAGCAAGGAGCCAAGTGGATGGTGTGTGAAGGGAAGAATTTTCAGCCTACATCTAGATCCCTCTGGCCCATGCATGAAAGGTAAGAAGAATAGGTAAATAGCTGCTCTGACTTAAACCACCTGACAGACCTAAACAAGGTTTTCTGGTCTTGGCCGGTGGCACTGAAAGCCCTGGGGTAATTATTAGACACTACATATATTCTTATGAGGCAAGAGGGTTTATGTGAGGTCATGCACCACTGGGCTGCTGGCCATGCTTGGAAGGAAAACGGTCAATGCCACATTGTGTTGGGCCATAGCTCACACACTGAGGCTCCTAATTCTCCTTCACCTCACTTAGAGGTGAGGCTTTCGTAACACCCACTTGACTGGGAAATTGGTCCTGGTTTGAGGGAAGAGAGAGGGAGGAATCTGGCAGTGAGCAGGCTTGTAGCCACTCTGGCATTTTCCAGGAGTCTCTGACAGCCTTTAAGAGCCTGACTTTATTCATGGGCAAAATGGGTGGCCATCTGTGTGGTGAAGATGGACATTCCTCCTCCCCCCCCATGCTCTTTTCCCAAACTTTCCCTCAAAGCTGATGAAATCCTTTCCTTCACTTTGCTCCCTGGTTTCTGAGGTCTAACAGTAACATTCATTTGGGTGAACTTGCGCTCTTTTTAAAAATGCAAATACCCACTTTACATTTTAGTATGAACTAGAAATCTGATTGCTGTCCTCAGCACTCAGCTGAGATCGTCTCTGAGGGAATGAGAAGTTTTGAGTGGGTGGGAAAAGAAGTAGGGAGAGGCAATCCTGGAAAATAGAGTACTTGAGGGAGGGCTAGTGTTGGTGAAGCACCTAAGGACAGGGTAAATTCTGGGTACCTTGAGGGCACCAGGCCCCCAAGGCAACAGTTAGAAAGGAGATGGGCCAGAACAAAAGAAGGGAACCAAAGACAAAAGACCTCTATAGGCACACTTATTTCTGACCCAGGATGCCAGGGCATCCCAAGATAGTCTTTGCACCACTATATACCTATTTCTGAAAACTGCTCTTCCTCAGGATCCCTTGAGAAAGAGCAGAAAATGAGCAAGGCTGCTAAGCTGGCCAGCCAGTGTAGCAGTGAGAGGAGGAGGGGGAGGAGGAGGAGGGGGAGGAAGAGGAGGAGGAGGGAAAGAAAAGGAAAGAGAGTGTGAGAAGTGATCCTCCAACATTCCTGGGGATGCAAGCTGCAATTCCTTGAGAAAGAAACATACCTATAGGTCACTCTCTTTGACTGACCTGGCACTCTTTGGTTTCTCACATAGCAAAACTCATTCCCATAACTGTTTACAAGTTTCTTGCTACTTTCCTTAAAGGCTGAAATTTCATCTCTTGGCTTCCTTTGGCTGATCCACATAAGCTTGTCTTCCAGCACAGATCTGTAAATTGATTGGTGACTGCTGGGTGCTGCACAAGGCATACAGAAGGTGTGGCCCAGCCCTTTATTCCTGAGAGACAATAGTTACTCAAGGATCTTTTGCTACCATGCCCCAAACCAGCTTGGATACCTGCATGCCTCTGCCACCAGAATCCTTTGTGAGCAGGAAATGGACCACTAGAAGAGGTTTTAAGTGCTTGAAGACAATACTGAAATATATAAATATAAATATATATGCATATATGTACACACACACATACATGTATATATGTGCATGTGTATATATGACATGTAAATATGAAATTTATTCAAATAATGCTTTGAAACCTCCCTCTCCTGGGCCAGTTCTGTCACCTGCCTCACCATCCTCTGGCCCACCCGGAGCTGAGTCATGTGCAGATGTTTCATTTGGGTCAACAATGGCTTTCTTTCCTAGAGAAAGGGCCAATGAAGTGAAAACAGATGGCCTAACCCAGCACCAGGGGATCCCAAAGATCCACCAGGGAACTGGAAGAGATGGGTGTCAAAGGGAATGCTGGTAAGCTGTGGTCACTTCTTTACTGCATGGTGTCAAAACCATTTCCATAATGTTCCATTCAAGGCACTGGTTTCCTTTACAACATCAGCAATGCTCTGAGCCAGAATGGAGGTGAGAAGAAATATTTGCTGAAATTGACAGCTAGGAAACATGGAGAAAAAAAAACAACATAGCGCCTTATTGCCTTTGGCAGGTCTCTGGGGATGGAGGAGATGATAGGATGGTCTTTCCCAAAGCATGTGGAAATCCATCCACCCACCTATTGTTCAAGCATCCCTTCCTGTCATGTGATTAGAGGTGTTAAATTGGAATTCTCCTCAGGGGTCCTCTCCCCATCTGGCGACCTCTTCCTTTTCCCAACACCTGAAAAGACATTATAAGATTCAGGATCCATTTGTGAAGCATTTTAAAACCTTGTATTATTTTTAAAGAACTCATATCTATTACAATACATTTCACTTCCCTCAGAAAATAAATAAAAGAAACTGTCAGGCCTAGAGGCCTGTGTAGGCTACCCGAGTCTTTCTTACCTCACCTCCCGAGGTCTTCGGCTGGCCACGCCGGATGCACATATGAGAGAAAGGACGTTCCAGAGTCGAACAAGGGTTGAGCTTTATTACAGGGTCTAGTTACAAGTGCAGGGGGATCTTCCTTAGGAGGAAGAGGGGGAGATTTCCTAAGGAGGCTAGGATCTTAAGGGCTTGGAAATAGAAGTACAAGCGGGGAGAGAGGGGGAGGGGAGAGAGGAAAGAAGAGGAGCGGAGCCTACTGTCCTCTTGGCTCCACACGTGCTAAGAGAGCTTTCAGGCTTCCTCAATCCTACTTAACCTTCAGCCGCACAGTTTGCATCTCAATACCATGCTGTTAGGTAACTAGGTGTGCTCCAATCCGGGACAATCTCGAGGGCAGGGAGACTCCACCCATCATGTATCTCCCGGGGAGAGGCGGAAATACCCGAGCTAGCCGAGCTAGCTCAGTCTGACCTTCTTGAATCCCCGCTGTTCATGGAGGGCCTCGTAAGACTCTAAGATTTAGAAGTCCCACTTTTAGCTGCCCAAGACCGTCCACACGGAATTGAGCTTCCAATCCCAACACATATCTATTACAATACATTTCACTTCCCTCAGAAAATAAATAAAAGAAGTAAAAACATGACAGGTTGGACTACAGTGAAGTAATCCCAACTTGAGGAGGAAGTTAAATCCTAGTTCAGTGAAATAAGGGAGCAATCCTCACATTTGCCATTATATAAGCATTTTGGACAGTGATGGAGGGTTTCTTCTTAGAAATAATAAGGTGCTTCTGTCTGAAAAGGAGGTGGACAAAATGAAATGACCCATGGTTCGAGAAATGGCAGCCACTGATCACTGAACTGAAATTTCATGGGGAAACTTAAAGCCCATGGTGCACCTTGTAATACCTATTTCCCTCCCAGTTATACAGTAAGCTCCTTGTGATCAGGGATCGTTTGCCTTTCTGTACCTACCGAGGTTAGCACGGTGCCTGGCACCTAGGAAGCTTGCTGAATTGACTCTCTGTCAGAGATTATTTCTCTTTTCTTAGCCTTCACATTCCATGTTGCCCTTTTAGGGTAACTGCTCTAATATATCTTGCTAAACCAAGAGTCCCTTGTGTTGGTGGGAGCAGCTGAGACTCAGGTCCAGTTGCCAGGAGTCTGCCCAACGAGCAGTGCATATAAGGACAGTGATTGGACCAGAGATTTCCGTGGGAAAGGGAACTCCCTTTAAGGGTCAACAATACTGGTGAACACATTCTCTGCAACATATAGCATTATCAAGCTGCTTGAGTCACCTAGAAGTTATTTGTCTTGCCCAGGGAGTATCAAAGCCAGAATTAGAACCCGGCTCTTCCTGACTCCAAGGCAAGCTCTATCCACTATGACAAACTGTGGGAATAATAAAGTAAGATCTCTGAGGAAATGAGTAAGTGCTCTACTAAAAAAAAATCAATTTGGGTCAGGGGTAACTTTCTTCATACAGTGGACAGAGTGCTGGCTTTGAAGTCAGAGGGGAACCTGAGTTCAAATCTCATCTCTACCACTTGCCACCTGTGTGATCTTGGGCAAATTATTTAACCTTTCTGGGCCTCAGTGTCTGTATCTATAAAATGGGATGACTGGACTAGATTACCGTTAAAGTCTCTTTGAGTTCTAAAACTGTAATCATTATTTATAGGTATGGACTGTATCTAACCTTGGCTACATTGAATTTATTTCTTTTAGTTTGTTTGGCAAGTTAGTTAATGAATTCTGGGTACTTACTGAATGGAATACTTTCCCAATGGGGCAGTAATAGTCCTAAGGCCACTGGTAAAAATAACAGTCCCAGTTCTGGCTCCTTCAAAGTCATCCAGTGACTGTCTTGGAGACAGATCCTACTGTGCATCTCCTGGGCTTTCCCAACCAAGAGACTTTCCAGTTGGGTGGGGATCTACTCACTTAAAGTTCTCAGCAACTTCTTGCCCAGCGTCTCCTCAAAGTCACTGCTAGAGGGGCTGGTCACACTCCCCAGGTTGCATTCCTCTGAGTCCAAGATGAGATTACAACATTCACTGTCTGTTTCTAAGAAATGAGGAGGGAGAAGGGAAAATGGGAAATAAATTTAGGATTGTAGATTTAGTGCTAGAAACAGTCAATCTTAGAGAATGCCTAGTAAATCCCCCCTCTCTTTACAGATGGGAAACAGACCCAGAGGGTTGAAGTGACTACAGTCACACAGTTAGTAAACAGTAAGGATGAAATTCGAAACCAGGTTTTTTGATTCTAAGTAAACTATATTTTTCACTGTACTACACCAAACCCACTCCACATTGGGAACCAAACAAAATTACCTGGTTCTCTTCTGGTCTTAGCAAGGTAGCTTACTACCTAGAAAAATGTTTCTCAGAGCTACCCTTAAAATATAAAGGGTCCCATTCCACTGGGGTTTAGGGATTGGCATCATTTTCAAAATGTGAGAGAGATGAAATCAGGCTCGTAAGTTGAATCCTAGGATCTGAGGCCATGGGGTTAGGAGTCCCAATAACAATGAGGCAGATTTTGGGGGTACTCACCTGAGGAGAGATTGGCATAACATTCATCACAAGAAGGAGGGGAAAATGACTGGCCAGAGCGAAGGAAAAAAGGCTACCTGTTGTAAATCTAGAGGGTTGACCTATGGGTTGGGTTGAATTATTCTGGTGGAGAAAACTTTTGCTGATTCTTTCCTATCTTCTCAAAGATTTAATATCAATGAAAGCAGGGTCTTGTTGAAATTTTCTTTCTCCTCAGGACATAGCAATAGCCTGTATTCAGTATGAGTAATCAATGTTTACTGAATGAATGGTTAGCTAAGTGCTCATGTAACAGCAATATGAGTGGAGTACCAAACCCCGCCATTAAGTCAGGAGACTTCCTGTTTTGCTGAGAGGGAACCTGGGATTAGAAGAATGAGCCAAAGATTTTGATCTAAAGAGTCCAGGTGGGAGATTTCTGTATGGGGGTCATAAGGTCCTTTCAGGGGGTCCATGAAGGAGAAACATTACGATATTTTAATGTCCATAGAGTATAATAACAATAGCTATAACACATATAAACAAAAACTCTTTGCAGGGACCCCTCAATAATCGTTTATAGTATAAAGGGGTCCTGAGACCTAAAAGCTTGAGAACCACTGCTCTAGGTGAATAGATCACCTCACCTAGAAGGGATAGATTAGGGTTGGGTTGGATGATTTTAGTTAATGATAGAAACTGAGGAACCTCTCACTTGAATTATTCAGATTTATTTTATAAACTATTGTACTTCCATTCTCCTGATGTATTATTTCTGAGTATATGTATATGCATATATAGACACGTATGCATGCAGGTATACATTTATATAATGCAACACAATATGTATATGGGCATATGGATATACATCCATCCATACCTACATGTTTTTCCTTCTAAATAAGCTGCAATTTTGTGGTCTGGATCTTTATAAGGGGGTAGAATGTCAAGGAGGAGGTGGACACTGGGCCAGATATGGTGGCGATGTTGACATCGTTGATCTCAAAGTGGCTCAGGGACCAGGTAGACCCAGGAGGCTTAGTGTCTTAGGTTAGGGTTCTGTGATTATGGTCATTCAGAAAGTAGAGGTGAAAAAGTCCTCTGGGTTCATTAGAGTCAGAGGAGCTAGTGCCTGGGAGGTTAAGTCTGGGTGGAGTTCCACAAAGTAGCCTTGCCACAGGATCACTAAGAGCCTGAAGAAGGTCCAGGACTTGGAAGGTCAGGATAATAACTAAAGCACCTACAGAATGAAGGGAAATGAACTTCTCATCTGGGAGAAAGAATTAAGTCAAATCCCAATGTTCCCTTCACTCAGCCTCACTGGCCACTCTCCTACTAATGGGTAATCATTCCCATAGTCCTTTTGTAATAGAAAGACCACCTCCCCCCAGGTTCCAATCACTGTTCTGCCACTTACCAGACAAGCAGCATAGATTGGGTAGAAGGTTGGACTTGGGGGTTAGGAAGACCTGAATTCAAATCTTGCCCCTGACACTAACTAGCTGTGTCACCTTAGGCAAGGAACTCAGCTTTTTTTGCCCTCAGTTTCTCCATCTTCTAATGGGAACGAAAACAACACCTATGTCACAGGGTTATTGTAAAGATCAAATGAGGAAGCAAGCATAAAGTAAATAGGAAACCTTAAAACACTACAAGACATCTGTGACCTGAGAAAGTCATTTTGTCAGAGTCTTGGTTTCCTCCCCAGTAAAATGGGAGAGAACATGGTACATTAGACAGTCTCTAAAATCCTCTGAACCACTGCCCATCTGACCTGGTCTTGCTGGAAGAGAAGTGGCTGGGAGCACAAACTGAGGGCTTCTGCTCTCCTCCTTGGTATTCAGCTCCTCCTGTACAAAGGAAATCTCTTCCATCTTCAGGTACACTGCTTCACAAGGACTCTTCAAACCATCTGTCCGGCTGCCTGTAGAAGACACCAAACCACTGCATTGATCCAGAGTGGTCCAGAGGCCCTGCTTGAGGACATGAATGGCAGTGATGGGTTGGCAGCCAGAGAGTCTGGCAACTCCTAATTCCTTGGCAGTTTCCTGTGGATGCTGCCCCCAAGACCTGCCCCATTAACTTACACTGAAGGCTATTCCTGTCATTGAGAAGTGTGATGGCAGGGTCATCCTTAGGGGTCTGTGGGGTTCCACGAGAAGTTGGTGCCTTGGTGGAATCTCCATCAGCAAAAGCCTCCATATCTGGAGATTGAGGGGAGCTGTCCATGTGGCAAGCGGTGAGTGCATTCTGATACTGTTGTCGAGTGATCTAAGAGAAAACAGAGAGAGGGACAGACAGTTCAGGATGGGCTACCATGTCATCCTAGGCCAAGAGGCAGCACCATTTAGAATATCTACCACCTGGCCTCTGAACCTACACAATGGGATGACAAATACCCAAAAGAGCAGGGACACCCTGTTCAAAAACATCCCTTCAACGCATGAGAAATTCTTCCTGAGCTAGTAGTAGAATTTCAAGCAAGCCTTAAATAATATTTTCTGAGCCTGTTAACTCAATGTCAATACCAGCCTTTAATACTTTCATGCCAATTAACTGAACAAGCATTAGAGGAACACAGGGTTCCTTAGGGTAATAATATAAAGTCTAAAAAGAAGGAAAAGGACCCTGAGAGCTGGCTTCAAGGGGCTCTCTTCTGGAGGAAGGATTAGACTTTTCTGTTTGGCCACAGAAGGCCAAACCAGGAGGAACAGGTGGCCATTGCCAAAAGATAAATTTAAATTTTATAAAGGAAAACTTGCTAACAATTAGGACCATCAAAGAGGAACATTTTCCCTCGGGAAGTAGCTGGATTCTCACTCACTAGAGGTCTTCAAGCTAAGGTCAGATGATCACTTGTCAGATATGTTGTATACTTACATAATATATCAATCAACCAATGCTGATTGATGGATTGATTGATAAGTGCTATCTAACTGTTCAGGTCTATGGGTTGGGTATGGTGAATGTAAATCGATTAGCACAGTACCTGGCAGGTAGTAAGAATTATATAAATTTTAGCTGTTATCATTATTATTATTCCACAAAATCTAATTAAGAAAAGAAAATGGGCGAGAGGCTAATACGTAGACAGTCTATAGAGAATCTCAACATTCCAAAGGACCTTAATGTCCATCCATTACAACCCATCCCTGAAAAATAATCCCCTCAGTATGACACCCAACAAGTGGTCATCTAGCCTTTGCTTGAAGACTTGCATGAAAGAGGAATTAATACCCTCCTGAAGTACCAGGTTCATGCCTTTTAGCACTGAGATTCTGTGATTCTGCTCTTTCATCTAAGTCACCGCTTAACCATAAAACACCCAGGCCCCACCTAGTCTGTGGCATATGTCACCCTTACCACACCTCCAGAAACAGCCTTGTTTTGGGAAATCATTTTGGTATGTCTCAGATCACAAAAAATTCTCACAGACATAAAGAAATGCCAGGGCTGGAAGGAACCTTCAGTGACTGACCTAATCAAACTCTTCTAATTTTTACAGATAAGGAAAATGAGACTCCTTGGGAAGAAGCAACTTGATTAAATGGCCAGTTGTAGCCCAGATGGGAGATGAAACCAACATGGCCCCCTTCAGGTTATCACCCCATAGCTACAAAACTCTAAAGTAACACATTTATATAGAGTTGTACAATAAAAAAACAAACCTTTCTTCCTTATAATCACCATACTAATAGAAAGGGTACAACAAGGCCCATTTCCCTATAACTATTCCTCATTGTGAAAATATTAGTCTCCCTGTTTTGCAAATGAGAACACTGAGAACCCAAGTCATGTCAGAGCTATGACTCAAACCCAGGTCTTTCCTAACTCCAAGAAGAACATTCTTTTTCTATTATGTCCCATGTGTTTACAGATTTTTTTTTAAACTTGAAATTTTTCTTATAACACATTTTAATACATAATTTCTTTCTTCCCCTTGCAGTTTTTGGGGGTACAATTTTTGATGTGCAGTATTTCCAGATCCAAAATGGAAACAACAATGGAACAATATCAGGCGCATAGTAGGCACTTAATATATGTTTACTGATTGATTAAAGTAATGCTTATGTCACAGTGCAAATCTTGAGTCATCTGAAAGAGAGACATGGAATAAGAGTGAGCCAAGGCTTTAATCTGGGTGGGGAGCAGTTACTGGCACCTGCGTACCAATGTGGCACTTGTTATCCATGACTTTGACTATTATTTGGCACTAATTAGCTATATTACTATAGGTAAATAACCTCTCTGAACCTTAGGATTTCATAATTCTACTCGATTTCTCTGGGCAAAACGAAAGTCACACTGTTGAAAAGTGGCAAGTAGCAGGTCACCCTCTGGGACACTTTTGTGTTTGAGCTTGTTTGATGCTGGTTCCATGTGAAAGGACTTTCCTGAGTCAGAAAATGAAAGAGAATAGTTTTCAACTGTTTCAGGAACCTAGGTGTGGTCTTTCCTAGGAGTAAATGAAAGATTTTCTGGTTCATCCAAATCTGAGTGGTTTCTTACTTTCCTGTGAGTCACTGGCTGCTTTCCTGCTGTCTCCATCTCTGGCTGAGAGTTCCTCATGGGCCAGAGCCTTGGCCTCATCCCTGAGCAAACAGAGATGCTGGAAATCTCTAGTTGCATAAATTCTGGTTAGGGAAAAACTGAGTCACATTCCTGTTCAACGTAAGTTGGGATAACCGTTTCTAAGGAAAAAATTTATATATTTTGAATGTGCATGACTTTGCTAACAAGCAAAGCTTCAGGGAAGACTTTTCCCTATACTCACAGCTTCCTGAATGGGTAGCAACACCCTAGGCTCAGAATCCTCCCCAAACTCTACAGCCACACAACGTGCCTTTCCCTGACTTCTTCATCTGGGTACACAGAGCACAGGAAACGCTGAAGGGTAACTGGACAGGGGTCAAGGAGGGAGACAAGGTGTGACAAAAATTAGAGCTGAAGGTGCCCCATTAGGCACTTTCAGGTTATACACAGGCTGTCTGCTCCTCAGAACTGAATTCTCAGCCCTCACCACAAGTTTTTTCCATTGCTTTCTTTTTTCCTGCTAGACTGTATTTGCTCAGACTCAGTCTTGAAAAAGGCAGCTAGGTAGAAGAATGGATATAGCGCTGGGCCTGGAGTCAGTAAGACCTGAGTTCAAATCTGGCCTCAGATACTTACTAGCTATATGACCCCAGGAGAGTCACTTAGCCCTGTTTGCCTCAGTTTCCTCATTAGTAAAATGAATTGGAGAAAAAAATTGCCAACCATTTCAGTATTTTTGCTAAGAAAACCCCAAATGTGGTCACAAAAAGTCAGACACTACTGAACAGCAACAGCAAACTGCTGAGAAAGGAACACACAAGATGGGAGTGCCATCCATGGCCTTTAATCAATTCAGCATGGTTACAGGAAGTCTGGTTAGTAATTAGGAAGCATGTTTTATGAGACAATGAGAGGCAGTACGGTACATGAAACTCAGGATTTGGAACCAGTGAGCCTCAGTTCAAATCCCCATTGTACCACGTGATTTTTTTCCATAACTTCAATAAAAATTACTTCACCTCTTTGGACTCATCAGCATAATGGGAAGGGGGCAGACTTGTTGGCCTCAAAAGTCTCTAGCAGCTCTAATTTTTGCTCCTATGAATTCTTCCTAGGGAAATGAATGCAGTGAATCTCCTTGGACCTCAGTGACTCCATCTCTAAAACAAGAGGCTTGATCTAGAACTCTAGATAAACTCCAAGGGTCTTTGTAGCTCCCCAAATCTGTTACTATAGCTAAACTTGCATGGAATGTTGTTGTACCTGGAATCATATCATACGATTTTAATTTAATTTAATTTAAATCTGGAAAAAATCCCAGATGGCCATTTTGTCCAATCTCTTCATTTAACTGATGAGGAAACTGAGACCTAGGGAGTTGGAGTGACTTGCCTAAGGTCACACAGGTAGTGGGAAGTGTCAGCAGCAGCATCTGAACCAAAGTCTTTTGAGGTCAGAAGCAGTGCTCTTTTCTACTATATTATCTCAGGGTGAAAGGATGTTTTGTAAACAGGTTTCTATTTTTCAGCTCTGGTGAAATCTCTTATCACAGAATAGTGGAGATGAAAGGGACCTCAAGAATCATCTGTCTCAACCCCCTTATTTTACAGAGAAGGCATCTGAGAAGCCAAGTGACTTGTCTAAAGTCAAACAGCCTTTATATACAAATAATAATAACAGTGCAGCTAGGTGGTGCAGTGGAGAGAGCCCCTGGCCTGGAATCAGGAAGACTCCTCTTCTGATCTGGCCTCAGACACTAGCTGTGTGACCCTGGGCAAGTAGCTTAACCCTGTTTACCTCAGTTTCTTCATCTGTAAGATGAGCTGGAGAAGGTAGCTTACATTTTTATAGCACTTTAAGATTTTCAAAATGCTTCCTATGTATTATCTCGGGTGTGTTGACTCCTAGGTCAGTATACTTTCCCCTCTACTGTACTGCCTCTCTTGGTATTTACCAAATTTGCATCTTTCCCACCCCCTTTCACTTGTCTTTGTTATTTTCTGCTTATTTTTGTTGGAACAAAGGCTATTTTTATGTGGGATACTTTAAGAAAGCCTAGAAGGACTTCTTTACACCAAATATCTGCCATACCTATTATGCCTTTATTGAAAAAGGCCAAACGCTTCCACTAAGCCTGTAGCCCTGTGAAGCATACAGATGAAATGGCAAGGGAGAAACGGGGTGATGCCCACCTTGCCAGTCAGATCAGATAAATCAGCTCTCTAAAACATACTGGCTGGGTGACTCTGGGCAAATCACTTAACATCTCAGTGTTTGGGGCAACTCTCTAAGACTATCCTTTGCAGAGAAGGTGCCAGCATGCATTGGTAGAAGGAATTCCCTCTCCTGGGAGTTGTTTATACCAATAGAATCATACGTCCCATCCCTATCTCTATTGATTATGCCACGAGGCCTTAACTGATTAGTTGGTTTTTTAGATTACAGCACTGAAAGCTTCTTCTAAAATGGAACCAAGCGGGATGCAGGACTAATAAGTTTGATGTCAGCAAGGCCGGGTCTGGTGATGTTTGGAGTTTGGAGTCTTACTAAAATGGTGGACTTGAGTGGAGCATCAAAACAGGGCACCCCAACCAAAGAGGCAGCCTGTGCTTCTAGAAGATAAAAGGGTGACGAAGACAAGTCTTCTCTACTTTCATTCACCTCAATAAATGTTATTGACTGTCTACTACGTTCAATCTTCAAAGCTCACCAAAACCTCCAAAGTGAAGCAGGCTTTCAAGGAAAGCTGGCACTCACATTTGGGACACCCTGATAGATCTGGCAATGTGGCTCCCCCCCACCAGGTAAGCACTACCACTCAGATAATTATTAGGAGGTGGAATACCAGAATTTTCACAGCTGGTCATCCGTACGTCCCTTTCTACTGGACTGTTTTAGGTACGTCACCTTTACTACTCCTTTCCCAGTAAAAGCATCTAAGGCTTTTCTCTCCATGCTACCAACGTACCTGGCCACATTAGGTTGCCCTCCATAATCCCACTTAGGTGGCCTTTCTCAATCTCTTTAGGGGAGGTGACTCAACGGGACTCAGTGCTCCAACTACTGCTTTATAGTGTTGGGCTCACCTTCACCTGGTTGGCACCTCTGGACATCTATAAGACAGAAAAGAAGTCTGGTACACAGGCATTGAACCAAAGCTCATAATCAAACCTGCTTCCAAGATGGAACGAACTGATTTTTTCCACAAGTGAAGCCTTTCCCTAGTGCCTCCCTGAAGTGCATAATTTAAAGTACATTTCCTGACCTCTACATTACCAAACTAAGTATGGTTCAATTTTAGTCTTCATTCAAAAAAAATGACAGACTTGTAATATGGACTAGGCTTGCAAACAACCAGGGAGAAAACAGCTAGTTCTGGGCCCTGATATTTATACAGCTCAAGGATTGTTTTTTCTCTTTCTACTTTATAATGGTCAAGCCGAAGTTTAGCAATTAAATCTGAACTACTCTCCCTGTGAGGCCTAGATGTCTAAATTGTCAGCAACACATCATGATTAGAGTTTTTAGAGAGAGGAGAGGTGTTCTTTTTCATAATACCATAGACATGGGGCCCAAAGGTGATGGGAATGCTGGTGCGGGGAGGAGGCTTTTGAAAGGTAAATGCTTGATGAAGAAAATCAAGAAAAGGGAAGTCAAGAAAGAAAAATAAGGGGAAGAGATGAGGGGAAAGGAAATGAGAGTGGAGAAGGAGAGGGGAGGAGATGGAAGGAAAGGAAAAGGAAGGAAGAGGAAAGGAGAGATAGAGAAGGGAAAGGGAGGGGATGAAAAGTCATAAAGGATTTGTATAAAAAGAACTAGTTGAAGTGTTCAAGGCTGGACCTGACCAATAGATGTAACTGGTTATACAAGCAGGGTAGGGTAGGGGGACCTTGGAGAGAACTGTTGCAAAGGGTTTTTTCCAGAATTACCCAATCAGGCTTTCCCAATCCAATTTATTTCCAACAAACAGAAACAGTTCCTGCTTCCTTTTCTCTTTCCACAGAAGCAAATACTAGCTAAGCAATCCTTTACAATTTTGTTGGGGGGCTACAGGGCTGCTGTTATTTTGCAACTAAGAACAAGAAAGGGGCATTTTCAGGAAATTTAGTTTGACAGCTAGAAAGACCAGAGACTAATCTTAAATCTTTGGGGAAAAAAACAATCTTATTAAGCTTGAATACCTTTCTTATATTGTCTGTTAGTATATAACTTTAAGGTTGCAGCTTTCAAGGTGTTTAATCAGCCTTATAATAAATACATATTACTATATAATGAAATAGACACTACATTATAAACAATAATAAATAGTAAATAAATATACCCTGTAATAAAAATAGACCCTATCATATTAAGTCCTTTTATACTAGGTGATGATAAAATAAATTCAAGGTCCTGTGGTTTAAACACAATGGCTTTTTATATGTTTTCTTTTATGGCTAGGCAAAGATTTTGTATCCTTCTTCTCATAAATGACATATCTCTTTATCAGAAGACCTAAACAACAGTAAAATAAAGCAATTAAAGATATAAAGCAGAGATCAGCAAATTACATATGTGTGTATACATACACACACATATGTACATATATATTGTATAAAAATACAATAAAACTTTATTTTAAAATGTAAAAACCAGTTTGAGGTCAGAGGTGGCACAAAAAGAGTCTGGGGTTCAGATCTGGTATTTTCATCATAGTTTGCCGACCCCTGAAAAGTATGGAGCCGTCTTTTAAAGTTATATAAATATCTAAGTGCTCTTTGTAAATTACGTGTTAATTCTCAACTCAAATTGATCACAGCTTAATCAAACACTATTGTTTGTGCCAGATAAGGATTGTGTTCCTTCTGAACTCCTGTAGAATCCTATCTTGCCACTTCCAGAGGCACCAATGGGACTTCTGGGCAATAATTGGGTATCAAGAGTCCTTGTAACTAATTCTCTCAGCAAGTCACTATGGACACTCCAGTTTATGGAATCATTCTGGTAACCACCCTCTTTCACTCTTCTGCTGTCATTATCCGCAGGTTCCCTCAGGGTTCTCCTTCCTCCCTTCTATAGGGCAGAAGAAAGACTAATAAAGATGAAGGCAATGTTCTGTTTCATTCCCAAGGAAGAACAAAAAACAGTCTCCAGCACACGGTAAGTGCTTAATAAATGCTTGCTGCCATGACTTAACTCAAACATCCTTTCATCCAATGTTTACTTCCTGTGGTAGCTGCTTGCTGGATAGAACTTGAATCTACCAAAAAGTAATATTTTTAGCAATAGCACGAGCTCACAAGCTGCCTTCTTTTGCAAAGTGTTATTATAAATCTTATAATAAAATAGAGCATTTCAAATAAAACATCTAAAGAAGCAGATTTGACCAGTTTCTGCTTTTCTCGAGTCCCTCCACATGTGATACTTTGTCTTAGATTCCTCAGTGGAAGAAAACATTTTAGCTATTTGGCTATGTATTTGTAGTGGAAGGGTGACCCTGAGATTTGAAAAAAGGACATTGACCTTCATTGTTGGCCTGTGACTCAGTAAACATTCTAACAGAGCTCTTCCAATACTTCACTGGTCTTAAGCAAATTTAATAAGGGTAAACTGAGGTACATGATCTCAGCAAAATCAGTTTATCAACAGTGACGCATATTACTATTAACAAAGTTGGTCAGATTGGTTGCCTCAATAAAGACAGCAACCCCATTGAGAAGTAGGGGACCCTATTTATTGACATACAAGAAAGAAGGGGTTTTGGTAGTTGTGGAACATTATGATTGGCCATACTAAGAAAGGTGGGCTGACATTCAGGTGAATTTCAGGTGACATTCAATCATGCCCCTCTCTGACAATTAAGAAATGTTCATTGTTTTTATGGGACCTATCTGCATCTTATAATCTTTGCTAGGGAATCAAAACTACTTGCTGTCTCCTTGAAAGAGATAAGCTCTCCCCTAAATTCACAAGGATTGTCAAGGACAGACAAAATATCTTTGGGGACCATACCAAGTTAACTCACTGGTATGAAAGATAAAAATTTTTCTTTTAATTATACTTTTAAACTAACTCAGAAGGAAAGTTAAATTCTTGAGCTTAACTTAAGGAATAGCAATGTGGTTTTAGGCAGATGCAGACTCAATTATAAGATTAATACATCATAAAATCAATTATAGAATCAATGCAAGTAGAAACTCAAGGCAATATTAATTTTGATCTTTTCATACCTGGGCTTTTTGTGCTTCCATTTCATTATTTGCAAAATGAGACTTATGCCAACACTATCTTTCTTCTCACCCTTCCTTACATGCTATAGTAATATCTGTGTCTTTCAGAAATTCTGAGGTAGAATCTGTAGGTCTTTCAGAAATTCACTAAGAAAGACACCTAGTTAAGAGTTATTTTTAGATTATCTGGTTAACATTTTTTTCCTAAGGATCTATAGTGTTGTCCCATGATAAACGTTATGGAACAAGCCACTGGACTTGGCATTTTTTGAGGAACCACTGAATTCCTATTCCCCATACATCCCCCAGGCCTATAAAAACTTCATGCTGCTCAAGAAATCTCTTGGCTTACAGTACCAAGAGCACACCCATCAAAAATGCCTCCATGAACATAGGATGATCTACTCCAAGTAGCCGACAAACTCTACCATGATCACGTCTTGATCACCAACAATAGTGAAGGAGAGAAAAATGGACAAAGCCCTCAAATAATCCAAGGACTTCTTGTCTTTATTCCCAACTTCCCTTGCTGCCAAAACTTTTACCATCACTGCTAATAAATAAAAAGTATCAGCAGCTCAGATCTTATAGATCTTATTGTCTTCCTTTTCTCTTATTCAACTCTGACAAGGGTTTGTATTAACAGTGAAATGGTTCCAGAGTTGGGAGGGCAGTCATGGAGAGTTATCTCATGAAGAAGCAGATGCATTCTGTAATTCAACTATAGTTTTAATTTTTAAGTGCTTCCATGTCTATATGCTAGCCTCCATACCCACTTTTTGAGGATCCCAGTGGTTGAGGCATCGGTGTGGTGGAAATAGCACTGGTTTGGGAGTATGAGGATCTGAGTTCAAATTTCAGCCCTCCTCCCTGCTAGATGTGTGATTGTAGACAAATCACTTTACCCCTCTGGGTCTCAGTTTCCTCATCAGTAAAATAAAGGGCTTGATGACTAATTCTAAATCGATGTTCCTCTGTTCTGCTACATGTACCTTGTTTCTTTTCATACACACTCATCCTCTAACCTCTCCCTATACAATGTGGTTTGAATAACTGATTGTGGTTTTAATATGGTGTTTCCCAAGTTTCTGGCTGTTATGCTCAGAGATATTCCCAAGAGACCACTCTCCTTTGTAAAACAGCAGACATTGCCTATTCCTTTGCTGCAACAGGGTAAGGTAGTTCTTTTCCTTCTTATATCTGTGATTCTGAAATGCCTCCTTTGAAACCCTGATATGGGAAGCGTGTGGTGAGGGCTACCCCATGAGTGAACACCCTGGAGATACTTTGCTGCTCTAAGCCAAGCTGGTTCAAAAGGTCAGCCAAGCACAGTGATAATGATGTTACTGTTGCTGCTGCTGCTAGCCTCAATAACTTGGATTTGTAAAGCACTTTCCAGTTGCAAAGGGCTTTGCCATCGTCAGCTCTTTTGATTCTCACAATAACCTTGGCAGCTAGCTCGCATAAATCATCCTACTGCCAGTATACTGATGAGAAAGTAATGGCCAAGAAAGGTTAAGTGGTTTGCTCTAGGCTGGATAGCTAATAAGGATGCTAGAACCTTCCCTTTTAAGATTATTTTCCATCACCTCTGAATATAACTTTTACGTACCTAATTATTTACACATTCTTTCCCAGACTCACTTGTAAATCCTCAAAGGCAGGGACTACCTTTCTTCATATCCCCAGTGGTATTTGGCATGGTATCTGGTACCCTGTAAGTGCTTAATAAATGTTTGTTGATTAATCAATAGTGGATCTAAGATCCAAACTCGTATCTTCAGACTCTTCAGTCCAGTGCTTTCCCCTCCTATACTATGCCCAGATCAGCAATAGACTTTAAACCATTTGCAGAATATAATTTCAAGAAAGCACGGTGTAGGAGGTTAAGGGGGTGTTGGGGGAAGGAGAAGGGAATAGGAGGAGAAAAAGGATATTTACTGAGTAGTTTTTGTATCCATGTCAACTTGAAATAAGAGGCATCATAAGCCTTGTTTTTATCTAATTACACATATATCTGTGGTGGTAATTTATTTTATGTGACATTTGAAGAATACACTTTTCCCCCATCATAACATGCTGATATGGAGTAATACCGGTTAATAAAAAGGGTTTTAGGCAAATATTGTCAACTTCTGCTTTAGATTATAAATCTTAAACCATTCTGATTATGAAATCATAATGCCTTCTCTTCCATACATGTGAACCTGAACACACCTGTTTTTATTATTATTGATAATGCTATGGTTATTTCATCCAGACTTGTTATTTAAATGGTATAGGTATTAAATATCTATGTGCATATATATTTCACTGGTGTTGGTATCAATATTAAATATATTTAGCTGGCATATTTAAATTGGTTTTCTAGTGACGAATCTCCCCTTGTCAATGCATGTCAATACCTACTCTGCAACTTACAGTCTTAGAGAGTTGCCTATGGCCTATGGAAGTTAATGACTTGCCAGGGGTCATACAGGTTGTATATGTTAGAGACATAACTCAAACCCAGAACTTCCTGATGCTAAAGCTGGCTTTCTATCCCCTAGGCAACATGGTCTCTCTTTAAATTTACAATACTGAAGGAACACACCCAAGCAAAACTAAACCATGTTGACTATGGAACCAAAAGTTTGGAATTCTGTTGTGCCCCAAGGAAAACTATTTTACCTTGCTTTCTGCCTTAGTTTCTACGTGTGGAAGAAAGAGAAAAGAGACCTACCTTATGAGAATGCTGCTGGGTGTAACATGAGGAATAATGAATGTTAATGAAAAAAGATCTTTATGAATATAGAAAATTACTACCTCCTAGCTCATTTCTGGAATGTGGATTATTTCTCTGCTTTCTTGTTTATTATAGGGTAACCCAACCTAGGGGACAAAACTTCAATGCTTGATTGTCTTCTCTCTAGCTCTGGACAGCTACCTAGCCTTGTGGGGTTTGTACAAAATGGATGGGGGCCAGGCAACAGGAATGGAAAGCCCTCCTGGAGGGTTACCTTCACAAACTGCACATCACTGAGGATGTGGACTGAGTAGTCAGGCGTGTAGAGGTTGTTGCTGCTGTACAGCTGGGTGGCGCTGCCCCCATAGTCACTGCGCTCTCGGTTTGGAGACTCAGAGCGGTTCAACCCACTGCAGCGAGAAGGGGATCGGTTTACTGCAGAGGTTGACAAAGGAGAAGAAGGAGGAGGAGGAAGAGGAGAGGGTGTAGGAAGAAGGAGGAGAAAAGATGGAGGTGGGGTAGGGTGGAGAGAAAGGGGTGGAAAATGGAAAAGAGACAAAGAGAGGCATTTACTGAGTACCTCTGGACTTTTAAGCAATGGTCACACTGGGTAGTGCTAATATGGACCTTTTACTTTCCTCTTAACCTGAGCACAACCTTGGGGGAAGTGGAAGCTGGAATCGATAGCCTTAGAGAGGAATCCCCTGACGTAAACTGAATGGGTAAACATTCTTTCCTATCTTTTGTGCTCCTTCCCTTTACAACTTCTACAGAGAAGAAGTTGGTGCATTTTATCAGGAAGGATGCTGAGGCTATCCACAGGACTACAATCATCCATTGTAGGTGTCTTGTAGCTTCAAAGATGACCAGAATAAGAAGATGACAGACAGCGCTGGGAGCACTAATCACCTTACAGGACCAAGTGATTTTTTTTATTAACTGGAATGAATCTTGCACCAGGTGTGGCATTTATATTCTCATAGACCCATCATTCCCAGCATACAGAATTACCAACTTCTCAGTGACTGATCATTTGGTTATGGTTACCCATAGGCCTCCTGTTCTAATCCCCTGATTTCATTGGCTCCTAACTTTCCAGAAGATCTCCAGAAGTTTCCTGTGCAAAGATAAGTTTGTTGGTGAGGAGAGATAGGGACCAGACTTGTAATCTCACTGGTATGTGGAACTCCGTAGTACAGGAACAGTTAACATCATGTGTACAACTTCTAAGATGGAGAGGTGTGTAGAGAACTGAGAACTTGAGTGGTATGCCCAGGACCATGTGTCAGGGGCAGTATCTGAACTCATGTCTCAGCTCTAAGGCCAACTCTCTTCCCATTAGCCACACTCTACCTTTCTTGCTGGGGAGCTCCAAGAAAAAGAGTCAGCTAGGTGATCCAGTGCATACAACACATGACTTGGAATCTGGGTGACCTTTGTTCCAGTCTTGCCTTAGACACTTACTGTGTGATCCTGGGCAAATCAATTAACCCTGATTGCCTTCAAAAACCAAAAAGGAGCTAAATGAAAATATAGTCAGGTGGTTTCAAAACTAGTTTCCTTGATCTAAGCACCATCCCAAAGTCACCCAGAAGGTGAAGATAATTATATTTATTGTATTTATATACTGTTTTAAGGTTCATGAAATACTTTACAAATATCTCATTTGCTCTTACTGTCCAGTGAGATAGGTGGGTGCTATTATAATTCCCATTTCATGGAAGATGATAAGTGTCTGAGGCAAAATTACAACTCAGGTCACCCAGAGTCTAAAACATGTGCTCCATCCACCACACCACCCAGCACTCTGACTTCTCCAGGTGGCCCTCGGATTTCCATGACTATGAACTTTTACAAATACTACCCTGATGGCTCAAGATAAGATGGAAGTGACCCCGATTTCTCCAAGACTAAGCCAGCAGGGCACAAGCTCTAACTACGTGCCTGCTGAAGAGTCTGCTGTCTGAGGCTCAGCCTACCTGACTTTGGAGAATCTCATCTCCAGAAAGTTTGTCCCAATCAATCTAGTTTTTAAGCTACAGTTACTTAGGAGGACTGTCTATTGTGGCACAAGAAGGCTTACAATCTGCTTCAGTGAGAATTTCATGAAAGTGATAAAGTATAAAGCAACCCATAAAAGACAAAGGCAAGTCTTTCCCCGTGTCCATCTGAAGTCTATCCTTGGGCCCTCCTCAAATGACTATAAAGGAGGAGCAAATAGCAGCTAACAATAGCACTTAAAATGAGGGGCATTTATAATGTGGACTAAGGATGGGTCAATCAGAAGCTTGTGGATTCTGGTCCTACTTCAATCAATGAGTAATCTTGGGAAATTTAATCCCTGTATCCCAACTAACCAAACCACAAGCGAGGGTGGTTATCATCCGATTAAAATGTGTATTGTATTGAGCACCTACCATCTACAGTAGCCTAGCCCCCTGATGAAGTGGACTTGAATCCATTTGGCAAAACATGCACTGGAAGTAATAGTAAAGTGCAGTTGGAATTCCTTTCTTAGCCACATTCTTACACTCACTGAGACACATATTATTTAAAGGCATTAGCTCTAATGGCTTGGACCCAAGTGAAAATCAGCAGGTCACATTGTCCTAATAGTCATGAAGACCTAGAGTAAATATCTTGGGATAAAATTAGATCTTTGTTCCTAAGAGGGCTTTAGGGCACAAATGGCTCAAGGGTGAAGATCTAGGATTTCCCTGAGATTTGGCTTAGAAACTTCCAAAGAGGACTGCCCCTGGCAATCAAAAAATCTCTATCACTGGCCTTCGTTGTTATTGTTCAGTTGTGTCCACCTCTTTGTGACCCTATTTGAGGTTTTCTTGGCAAAGATACTGGAATGGATTGCCATCTCCTTCTTTAGTTCATTTTACAGATGAGGAAACTGAGGCAAACAGGGTGAAGTGACTTGCCCAGGGTCACCCAGATAATATGTGTCTGAGGTCAGATTGGAACTCAGGAAGAAAAGGCTCGGTGCTCTACGAACTGCACCACCTAGCTGCATGTTCACTGGCCCAGGAACTTGGATGAAGATCAATATTGTAGATATTTTCCAGACCTTAACGCGTTTTTCTCTCTCACTGGATGAAGGTAACCTAGATCTTTCTTCTAAGGCTTAATTTTCCCTTCCCACCTCTCACTTCCTCCTCTTATAATCCTCGTTTTCTCTCAAGACAGTTCATGAAAACTTTTCTGTTAGCTCTTACGGCTTTCCCCTCCAAGACTACCTGGAAGCTACTTTGTACATACCTCTACGTGAGCGGAGGCAGCAGGGTTTAGTGAAGAGAGGGCTGGCCTTGAGGCCAGAAAAACCTGGAATTCTAGCCATGCTTCTGACATTCACTGGCCATGCAAAGCACAACCTTTGACCCACACTCACTCTATGGATACTAAGTTGCAGAGAAGGTGTTGATTTATCTCGATAGAGGGAGTTCCTCATCTGGGAGTACCTTACACTAGTGAAATCATTTTTGTCCTTTTATCTCTAGCATCTAACATGGTACCTAAAACATAAAAGTATTTATTATTAATAATAGCTAGAATACACACATATGTAAACATATGTATGTATATATACATATATGTATGTGTGTGTATATACATATATATATATGTATAGGGAGAGAGAGTGTTCCTATTTGGTCTCACAGCTGCCTTAAGAGGTAGGGCTGTTATTATCCCCATTTTAAAGATAAGGATATTGAGTCTGAGAGAGGCTGTGTCTTGCCCAAGGTTACACAATTAGTAAAAGTTTGAAGCAGGATTCAACCTCATTTTCCTGACTCCAAGTAGCTGCTAATAAATGAGAAGCTCATCACCAGACTGGAAGAATGATAATGAAGAGTTCAGCCACAATAGCTCTTAACAACCATCTACCGTGAAGGAGCCACAGTCTGCACAGGTGGAGGAAATCCCCACACCAAGGAGATCCTAGTTCCAAAGCTCCAGTAGCGCTCATTTTTCTCACCTGCCTAACTTAGTGATGATTATAAGGCCTGAAGGGAGAGCAGCTCATTGGTTCCTAAGAACCAGTTTAGATTTAGATTTAAGTAGATTTCAATTCAGATGCTGAAAGGCCACTCAGATGACAGGATTTGAACTTAGATCCTCTGACTCAGAAGATGGTATCCTTTCCACTGTCCCATGCCACCTCTCTAATAAGAGAGGTTAATAAGAGGGGACTGGGATACTGGAGGGCATTCTCAAGGACTCTATCAAAATTAGCGTATTAATGGCAGAGATATTCGGTAAGTTCATTTTCTGTTAGGGTGCCCTTTTTTGGGCAGGCCCTGCTCCCCAGTCATGACTGATTCAGCAAGGACCTATGCTTATGTCTCCACCTAACTCAGTCTTGTGTAACTATGGAAAGTAGGGCAGTCTGTCCCGGAGAAGCCTCTCTGTCAGTGTGGTATCTGGATCTAAGCCACCAGGCTCAGAGTAAGGGTCTTGACCCCAACTGATATGTACACAGCCAATGGAGAAGGAGGGTGTGTTACGGGCAGTGCCTTTAAGAAAGCCCTCGATCTGCTTGATCACCTCTGCCTTTCACTAAGTTAATATGTGACTTACCCAACCATAGGTTGGGAAGGGCACTGTGTTAGGTGTTGTTCCTTTATCTTCTGGTTTGCAATAAGGGAGATACAGTATTTCCTTTTTCTGTGAAAGGATGGGGTTGAACTGGCTCATTTCCCATGTCCCTTCCAACTCTAAAACAACTCTTTCCACTTGCTTCTATGGCTACTACTGGTTCCATCTCTTTACTCCCTGTAAACAGGTAATCACTCTATTCGCCATCATCTCCTCCCACCTCTTCCTAAAAGGTTTTCTGCCCTGTGACTCTGGAAGCTAGGATCGGCACATTGTGGAACCAGAGATCAGGGTGATGTTACAACACAAGTCATGTGGTGGATGGGCAGCAGCACCCACCTCCAGTTACAAAACAAATTTCAACAGATTGTTAATTTGTCAGCAGTATCATAGATGAGCCCCTTGGTCAGGTTTGGGTTGGATTGTATCAGAAATCCTGAACCTAGGGTTCATTAACTTATTTTTAAAAAATATGTTGATATGTGGCTGTATGATTGATTTCCTTTGAAATTCCACGGATTCTATTTTATCCATTTAAAAATATAATTCTGAGAAAGGGTTCATAGGTTTAGGCAACACCAAATGTGGTGAAGTATCATTAAATAAGTATCAGTGGTTTCTGAGGTCCCTTCTAACTCTTGGACTTCGTAAGTGTGAAGCAGGGCATGGACTGATCAGATCTCTGAGACCAGAAAGCCAGTCCTCTTTTTTTTTTTTAAAGGCATAATTGATACCAACTTTTCTTTTGTGGGGAAATTATTTTTAAGAAAAAAATTGTTCCTTTTGATGAGACCAAGTCCCAGCTAGTCTGAGTTCTGTGAAAAAGTCTATTTTGTTTCTCCAGTCTGACATTCCTCACTAGACAGGACACTGATGACTCTGCATTCTAAGTATTTGCCTACTCTTAGGGACTTCTGAGCAAGGGACATGGTAATGCTTTTAATAAAAAAAGAAATTAAGAACAGCCCAACATCATGAGTATGGTAAACAACTTCACCTTGTCTAGTTCCCTTTGATATTTCCTCAGAACACCAAGACACAGACTCAGGAAATACAGCATGGAGAGAAAGCCCAGTACATTCCAAGGAACTTGGAACAGAGCCCTGATTAAAGGTTTCAGTCAAAGGATGTCCAAGTGCCTACCTGTTATAAGCAGTTATGGCTAAGCTGGTGAACATGACCTGCTGTCTCACACCTTAATGCTGGAAGGGCATTACACAAAGTAGAAAAGAGAGTTCTGTGGGTTCTGACCAAAGGAGGTAAGGTGGGATTAAAAAACATGACAGGCACAATTGGTGTGTGAGTGTGGATGAGGATGCTTCAGTGTTTCGGAAGGCCTCCCCACAACAGTAACAGGTAGGAACTCGAAGATCCCACAGCAATTATCACTCTTGTTTTAGCTGTAGCATCCGTATCCACAAGCTAGGGATGAGTAAAAATGAAAAAATGATGGTTCTTCCCAACTGTGTTCTAGGTATAGAATCAGTGAGTCCCAAAGCTTGGGTGGTACAGAGGTGGTACTTTCCCTTAGTGTGCACGGATGGGGATGTGAAGCAGAAGTCTGGCATGATGTCCATTTGTTATACCTGCTTGATCCTCAGCAGTGGGGCCCATGATCTGTTAGTGATTACAGTTGCTGACAGTTGTTGTAGAGGGGATTTTTGGGTCAGGAAATGGATGGACTAGATGGTTTCTGAGTTTCCTTCTAATTGAGATAGGAACAGAGACAGAGTCAGAAGGACAGAGATAGAAACAGATGAAAAGAGGGAGAAAGAAGTGGAGAAAGAGAGAGAAGAGAAGGAGAGAGGGATAGAGAGGGAGAGGGATAGAGAGAGAGAAGGAGGGAGGAGGAGGAAGAGAGAAGGGGAGAGAGAGGGAGGGAGGAAGAAAGAGAGAGGGAGGGAGAGAGAGGGGGAAGGGGCAAGAGAGAGAGAGAGAGAGAGAGAGAGAGAGAGAGAGAGAGAGAAAGAGAAAGAGAGAGAGAGAGAGAGAGAGAGAGAGAATGAGAATGAATTGAGTTTGGCTATTGTCATTGAGCTATGCCTTCTCTTCGCCAAATTGATTGGGATTACATATAGCTACACGACCCTGAAATAGCACAAATTAGAATATTAGGACCCATTATTTGGTGGCACAAATATACAGAACTGCAAAAAGAATCTGTCAAAACATTCTGGTAAAGCAACTTCTGGCCATAATCTAAACGCTGCAAGTTGATCCCAGTTATAACCCTAGATCAAATCGCTCACATACCAATGTTCACTCTAGCAGAACTGATGAAAACAGGAACATTTCTATTGATCATATTTCACAAAAGAAAAAAAAAACATTTGTTTTAAGCTACTCAAATATTCAGAGAATCTGCTAATTAATAACACTTTATCTGAGGATTTCAAAGCACTGAATCCAGTCTTGGAGAAAAGATCTAGTCCTGAAAGCTATTAATGTGCCCAGGGTCACATGCCTATTATTGACCAGAGGCAAGCCTTGAACCCAGGTATCCTAAAAGAAACTTGAAATACAGTTGTCTGCCTCTCCTGAACATTCTGTTTTTGTTTTGCTTCCATAAGGCTCTGTATCTGTGAAGGACTCACATCTGTCATAGATAGATACTCTGCAGGACAGGAAAAGAAAGGGTAAATGGCTAGGAGGGGCAATGACAATGCAGAAGGTTGTGGGGCCCATACAACCCTAGCAAGGGCATGAGAAAATCTGGTCTTAATGGCTTTCCAAAAATATTTGTAAATTTTTTGCACCATTCCACACCATTCTCTCTTAACTCAAACTGAGGGTCCTCTAGAGAAATAAGCATTATGACCAACATGGGCAGGGTTTAACATTCTGTGGTGCAACATTCTATGATGTGGCCATGAACATCCCCATTCCAGACCCTGGACCCTCTTCTTCTGACATCTGCACTTGGCACTGGTCCAAGAAGGGGAAAAGATGATTGAGAACTGGATTCTTATACCTTTGTGAGCAGAAGACTCATATAGGAGGAGAGTTCATTTTCAAAAATAAATGCTGTGCATACCTCTTACTCCCACCCTGCAAAGGGAAACAGCGAATGAAAGTATAAGATGACATTTCCAGACTGCTGTCAGTCAAAGAGGGAGCCCAAATGGGAATGAGCCTTCTTATATAATCTACTGCTGGTCTCAGGTAGAAACATAGTAAGAGTGATGATCAATTAATTGTTGTGGTTGGGGAACCTACTTTAGATGCCCAGAGGAGGTGGTTGGCTAAAATGAGGCAACAGGAAGGAAGACTGTAGGAAAGAAGAATAACACTTCTACATTTCTTCCTGTTTTTCTTCTGTTGCACTCATCATTCCTTACTTCTATCACAGAGCATGGGGGAAACAACTCATCCTGCTCCAACTCCTGGATATCTCCCATTTCTTTCCATGTCTCAACATCTAAGATCCAAGTTAAGGGTGAAGAATGGGGATGAAAAATTGAGATGGGAACTCACAGACATGCATCAGCCAAGCATTAGTGAAGAGTTCTGTGCAAAAAGGACCCTGTGATTTGGAGGCCCAGTCTGACCCTGACTGACTGTGAAGCTTATACAGTAAAATGCTGATCAAATAGAATGCCTGGAGAACATTTTAGTTAATAAACTTTCCTGGTTGCCTGAGGGTTAAGCAGACAATCCTTTCAATTTCAGTCCTTACTGATGAAAATTCTAAAACCTCTGAGTTCACTTTTCTAATTTCAAAAAGTATGGTATTCCGTGACCTCCTTCGCTAATGTGTGAGATTCTTTCAGGGAATCCAGAGCAGCCTTCTGGTTAATATTTATAATCGTAGGACCTCTGGAGATACAAAGGATTTAGAGATTGGGCTGAATGTTAAGTAATCCCCAGGCATACTCTAGAATCTGAAAGTTTCTTCACTGCCTGCCCCCCACCCCGCAAAGTCCAGTCCATTAAAATTTCTGATGAATTGGATTCTGGTTAATCAAAGGTTTACTGAAAATCATGTATTTGTCTCAGGTTTACCTTATTTGCAAAATAGCAATAAGCATATTAATGTTTAATTATGTTATAGGAGACATGGAATGATTTGGAAAGTTGCTTCAAGGTTTTTTTCTTGTGTTCTTTTTGATCTGAACCTGTGGCTTTATTGGTTCAGGGAACTGGTAAACTTCCTTCATCCTTATGGATGGGACAGTCAGGAGCTTCATTCTGAGCATAACTCAAGGCAAGAGATGCTCTGTGAATACAGAGCGTTGCCTGAGAGGCTGAATGATTTGTCCACAGTTACATGGCTAGTAGGTGTTAGATGCAGGTCTTAGACATGGCTTCTCTTGACTCCATATACATTATTCCATGTTACCTAATATACGTTATTTAGGACTTTGTATGTATATTTCACAGATGTACTCCACAGAGTCAAGTTTTTGAACACCATCATTATACTGGTAAATTCTGGACTACATTATACTGGCAAATTCTGAAATGCATATGAAAAGTATTATGCTTCTGCATGTATGAGCATGCAGCATTCTATGATGTGGCCATGAATGTCCTCAATCCAGACACTGGACCCACTTCCTATCTTGGTATAGAGGTACAGACCAGTTTCTCATGCAGGGCAGGGCAGGGCAGGGCAGGGCAGACCAACCAGCGCCTTCCAGTCCCCTAAGTTCCACAGTGTCCCCTGAGACAGCCATGCACGATTACCTGGGGAGCCTGCCAAGGATTCCCCTCTGCTGAAGGCGAAGGTACGGGACACTGAGACAGGCACTAGAGAGGCAGTGGTCAAGGAGATGTGGGTAGGAGAAAGGAAAGATAAACACAAGGAGAAAAACAAAGGAAGAGGAAAAAGTGTAAGACAGTCGTGTTCCTGGAACTTCACAACATTACATTACTCTCTTTGAAGTAAGCCTGTCTCTGGATTCACCAATAACTCACCCTCAGCTAGAACCAATGTTCCCCCAAACAGAGAAATGGAGAGGGGATTGCCACAAGGG
Organism: Notamacropus eugenii; assembly: GCF_028372415.1. Lineage (NCBI taxonomy): Eukaryota > Metazoa > Chordata > Mammalia > Diprotodontia > Macropodidae > Notamacropus > Notamacropus eugenii. Next base: position 216,237,972 of record NC_092872.1, on the reverse strand, counting down.
TCCAACAGTTAGAGGTAGGTCTGCTATTACCATATTTTTAAATGAAGCCTTTGGCTTCTAGGTCAGCAAATAAGCAGTCTTCAATGATGTAAATAATCCTGGTGATCAAAGTGGAAATACCAACTATAAAAAAAGATAATGCCCTAATGGAGGAAATTTATGAGTAGAATTCTCTCAGAGGTCCCAACTCTGGGGCATCTCAGACCTTAGCACCTTGACACTGGATTCTAGCTGCCACACAAGCGCTTCACTTCTCTTCCTAACTGAGGGGGCTCATATCGTTTCTTAGAGTCTGTAAGAAAAAAACAGTTATTGAAGGTGGTTCCATTAAAGAGATAAATGAACACTTTTTGTAGCCCAGACAAGCTAGACAAAACACACCCCAGGCAAGTGTCACCAAATGAACTCTCAATTCAATTAAGTTAGAAGACACCCTAGAACACCATCAGTCTGGCTATTGATAAAGCTCTAACCTAGGTCACCTGGTCTGGGAGGAAGGAAACTACTCTCTATCAGGTTCTTAACTAACAATTCTTGGTAACCTGGTGCCAGACTCAGTTGTTTCTAAGTTTCTGAAGGGCTAAACATCCCTAGTGACTCCATCTAAATTCTGGCCCATTGCAGGCAGGGCTCTGATCACCTTGCCCTAGTTACATCTGGTACCCATGGCTCTACAAGTAGTAACTTGTGTGGGAAATATATTAAGTAGGTGTACCTTCCTTGTATCTGAACTAGGAGTTCCTTCCCCATGGATAATAGTGCTATTTAATGAATAATGAAGGCTAGAAGTTGGAGTGGAGGATCATTTCTGTTGCAGCCTTAATTCCATGCATTTACTTCCCAACTGGCACAAGCAGTATTCTTTGTCCTAACTGCCCCCCAACTCTTCTCTCCCGTTTTCATTTCTCCCTTCTTTCCCACACAATTAAAGAGGGTAAGGGGAACTTGAGACCTTTCCAGGAGTAGATTGGACATTACCTCCAGGTGAGCATACATTGAAACTGACAACCTTTATTTGCCAGAGCAACTAACCAGAGGTAAGTTAATATTGAAATCCCTCATTTCCACACCTGCAGCAACATTAAGTCAACTTCAGTAGACAAGAGGGATGCAGTTAACATCAGAGTAAATGACATCTGAGATACTAAGTAGTATCAGATGGGGAAGCCCCCTTCACAAGTGGACTCACCTGCCTCCAAGATCCCTCTCAGCTCTAATCTATGATCTTATTAAACTCATCATTGCACTGTAAGCTGGCTTCCCATAGGTAGAGGTGTCTTTTAGAAAGTCTCCTGCCCTACATCTATCAAGAAAAGTGAGGTTCCTTATCAAGCCTGATTTTGTGTGATGGCCATGGGGCAAATTCTCCTCCCTCCTTGTCCTATTTACTCCTTAACCCTCATTGGCTGGTATGATTTCAGTCTAGCCATAAATCATAATACAGGAAACCAGGCAAATTAAGGGCTCATCTCCCAGTTCAGTCTTCACTAAGGTCCAACCAAAGCCTCTCCCATTTGGTTCACAGCTTGGCTTGTGAAGGGAGATGGCTTTGATGGGTCAGATTTTCAGTAGATGCTTCCTTCTAAGCAACCTCCCCATGAGTAGGTGTGTAAACATTTTATTCACAGGGTGGTGATAGAGAATATATTCTTCATCTTCAGTGGCCTATAGGTTTTTTCCCCCTAAAGGATTATATAGAGTTTGGGGTTTTGTTTTGATGGGTTATGCATTTACTCAAATCAATGGTGCATTGCTACTTGCTAGGATTTCACTGAGAAAAAGCAAAGTAATCTGTCATGCTAACACAACAGTGACTTCAACAGTGACAGAATCTTTCATCCGGTCAGATAGTATTGAAGATATGTTCTTGCCTCACTCATCATTGCTGTTGGAAGATGACCAAAACGCCACACGATGTCGATACCAGGGTCACCCCGTACAAAGTATCTAACTGTGGCTGATCAGACCAATGTGACAGGCTCAGAAGGTACCATACAAGTCAGGCACAAATATTCTTCTTTCTCACTAAGTAAGTGGGACAATACTTTTAAAACAGGACAAAACTTTTAAAAACATGACAGAGGAAAGGAAGAAACTAGAACCATTATATCTTTTCTCATTAGTTTTTGAGAGAATGAAAGTAGTCTGGGTTGAAGGGAAGAGAGGAATTCTGTACTTGTCTCTGATTGCTCCTACCTACTCAGGAATTTTGGGATCATAACAGTTTTGGGAAGACCTCTTTTATAGCTCATTAGATTTTGAAAGGTCACTCTTCCTTAAATTCCACAGGTCTTCAAGGGGAAATGAGCTCTGGTGCTCACCGTAGGGGAACAAAGTTTTTCTCATCTCTTCCTGACTGCAGTCTCCCTGAGCATTTACCCCCCATTACAACTACATTAATAAGAGCAAGGTGTCAACCATTCCACTCATAGAGGACTGGAAGTACCTATGGTGCAGCTCCCACTGGAACATGACCTCACCTAGATGGCATCATAGCTTTCACTGTGTTCCTACTTAATGATTCCATTTTTCTCAGCTGGAGACTTCCCCAACATACTTAAGTTTTATGACCCTCACCTACCAAATTAAGCAAGACTGAAGTGTTCGGTCCTCACTTTAAGTATCTCCTACATCTACTACTCTGCCATGAGCTCAGGGTGAACCTGTGGGAAATTCACTTTCCTTTCCATTTCTGTTATGACTGTGAAGTAAAATTATATAGTAAACGATTCTGTGAAAAATCAGTTTCCTGATGCAGAGTAAGGGACATAAATTCTGAATCTCCCTGATGCAGTATTAACGAGTTAGAGCCCTGTGTTGGGCTCTAGTTCTGGATGGGATCTTGACTTTCTGTATGATTTCAGACAGATCACTTTTTCAATTTCTCCCTACGGAGTAGGTTACAATACCCTAGTTATTAATAGTAAAGCAATAGCATTGTAATTCATAGCAATGTAAACACACAGAGGAACACACTCACCAGGAAATATGATAGTCAAGTGCTTTGGGATCCTTTGATAAAACAAAGTACTATTCTTTTTTTTCCTAATGTTAAAAAAAAGAAACAAAGGAAAAGAAAGGAAGAAAATGTCTTCCCTGGATATATAAATGGCTACAATGATGGTCACTGGCCTAAAGTAACACAAAATTTAGATCAGGGAACCCAAGAGCACATGAGAGAAAAATACCTCCTGGATCACACAGGCCACATCCATGCACCTGTGTCCAAGTATAAGAACGAAAAGGAAGAAAGCAGGCCAACGGTACAGAGAGAAGACAAGCAGCCACCCTGTTATCTGCAGTTTAGCGCCAATCAGCCTCATATCAGCGTTGCCCAGGTGATGGCACATCACTACTTAAGCAGCTTTCACTGAGAAGCAAAGCCATACCAATTCAACAGTGACTTTCTCAGAGTACCCTCACTAGTTCTTATCAAGAACCGAGATCAATAAACCTGATAATGGTGGCTAGTGCTCTTTAGGTAAAAGCCTTATTTATGAGGCATCACAGATTTAGAGGTAGAAGAGATTTTATAAGTCATCTAGTCAAACCTTCTCATTTTACAGATGAGGAAACTGAGGCCAAGAGAAATTAATTCAGGCCCAGGTTTTTGGACTCCAATACTCTTTTCACTACACCAACCATCCATATCCCCATCTAGTACAAAAAGGAAAATTTTAGCCTTTTTTTTATTTAAGCAACACGAACATAACCTGAGTCTTTGGTACTTGAAAATAAATAATGAGAATCCTACCCTTCAGTATTTCAGTGGTATGTAGATACGCAGGGAGCATTTTAGTCACAAAGAAAATAAGCAAGAGCTGCCAGCCACAAAAGGATAAGACAACTTATGTTCATTCCAAGCTTGGGACCTGAACTGCTCAGTCCATATCCCACGTGCAATGTATCTGAGGCAGGTGCACATGGCCATATGTGAGGAGAGCAAGCAAGAGATACATACAAAAGACAGAGGATCCAGCCAGACTTCCAACTTTCCGCACGTCATTGTCTGAGGAAAGAAGCGTGAAATGTAGTCACTGGTAACTTAGAAAACACATTGTGCTATTGAATCCTACTTCTCTATCAACCCTAGCCCCGCCTAAGGCCACAAAAATTGAGAATACATACAGATGATTTGGGGAGAGGGCGCAGGGACAGGGAAGAAGATGGGATAAACTCGAGTCAAACCCCGAGGTCATCACGGGCTTCAGACACTTTTATGCTGAACGGACTGTGGTGGGGGTAATTGAGGTACCTGAGCACACGGTGGTCATGATAGCCGGTACACCATAATAAGTGAAGGCTCCATTTTCAAAGCGAAGACCTTCTTTACCAACCTCCACTTCTACTTTACCCTAGGGAAAGAAGAAAGGACATTGCTTCTATCTTGTTGGTAGCAGCCTAGACAAGTTACTAGATGCAGAAGTAGCAGCTGACCACTTATATTAAGCAGATTTAATGTTTTTTGCATAGGTGTGAATTCAAATAGACCAATATTGACCAGGTGCTCACTACAAGCAGAGCCTGAGTTCAAGGCAGTTGCCAGACTACTGTACAAGGTGCTGGAGGGATATGCAAAATTGAGATAAAGGACAGTACCTGGTGTCCTCAAGCTTACAGTATAAGAAGGGTAAAAGACATATAATATAGGTAATTATCATACATCATGATGATGAGAATAATAGTTGTAACAGCTGATTTTATATCATAGTTTAAGGTTTCCAAAGTGCTTAACATATATTACCTTATATGATCATTATAGAAAGCCTGTGAGGTAGGTGCTGTTATGAGCTCCATTTTACAGATGTGATAATTAAGGATCAGAGAGGTTGAATGATTTACTTAAAGTCAAACAGTAAGTGTCTGAGGCAGAATTCAAACCCAAGCCTTCCTTACTCCAAATGCACCCTATCCACCATGCCAAGTATTTAATCTTGTGTACAGCAGTACAGCATTCCAAATTGCCTAGGTCCGAGTATGTTGTCCCATTGAATCACAGTGAGTTATACACGGCATCCCCAAAATCTTAGGGTAGTTTTAATTTTTGGTAATTTCAGAAATACAAATGCTACAAATTTACAAAAAATGCCATTTGAGAATTTACTTTGTATTTAAGTATCTTTTATACTTATCTATGTTTATGAATATTGAATGATACATTTTAAATTTTAATTTTCACATGACAGTGCAACTTGTCATTATGTGTGTGACAGTTTCTGAATAACACTTTTTCAGGTCAGTGGTTTGGTAGAAAAGGGTCTCTTGCTTGGCCCCTTCAGTCACCTAACAATTCCATCAGACCTTTTCTAGCAAGGTCACATCAAAACTTTCCAGTGTGCATCAAAAACTCATTCTTTGAATTGTCTCATCTAACAAAAGCTTTTATGAAGTGATGCATAGCACAAGACTCTGGTTATGTTGAATTTTTAATACAAACACGATAATAATTAAAAATTGAATAATTAACTTTTCAATTGTTTTTTGTAGCTCTGAAACATTTATACTTCTATGTTATTAATTGTTAACCCAGATTAAAATTGCACTAAGACTTTTGGGACATCCTGCATATTACATGCTACCTGCAGCCAGCTTATCACTAAGGCAGCACCAGAGATTTGTGTCTATGTGTTATTTTGGCACAGAGGAGCTGCATACAATCCTGGAATCTTGTCTCAGTCTGGCTCAGTCTGTGGTGGATTTTGTTTCATTTGAAAACTGACAGATTTCTTATTAGCTCATTTATTTATGAAATGGTTAATATCTGTAAGACATTTAGCCCAGTACCTGGCATATAGTAGGCAATCTATATATGCTTATTCCCTTTCTCCCCTTCTTATTATACATTATCATTGCTCAGTCATTAAGTTGAGTCCAGTTCTTCATGACCTCATGGACCATACTATTAATTTCGTTTCCTTGGCAAAGATAGTGGAGCGATTTGCCATTTCCTTCTCCAGAAGACCAAGGCAAATAGACATTTAATGACATGACCAGGGTCACATAACTAGCAAGTGTCTGAGGCTGGATTTCAAGTCAGGTCTTCCTGACTCCAGGTTCTTATTATGTATAGATGATATTTTATGGCCCTTTAAAGAATTGGAGAAATTTGGAATACATCTCTTCAGCGGAGAAGAGAAGAGACTTTCTGACCAAAAAGACCGATGGAAAGAGTAGCTAAAAGGGGATTTAAGAGGAAGATTGTAGTTCTGGGATGGAGAGTGATCATAACGGAATGATGATATACTATATCATGGCAATTCTCATTCTTGTTGATGTGATCATATTCTTCTCACCTTTTACAAAAGCGTTTGGATAGAAACTGTTGTAGTACAAGTCTCTATTTTACTACTATTCCTTTATGTTCCATGTTCCACAGACTATGGCATATAGGCATATTAAAAACTTGCTTTCTGTAGTTGGATAAAATGATCAGAATGTAAGCTCAACCTCTGGAGGCTCACTGAAAATCTCCTTGGTACACCTCCAACAGCAGATAAGACTCAGGGGATGATGTGGACCTCATCCTATCCCACGTGGCGTTTACCTTCTCAGTCAAGTCTGTATAATTTGAAAATATTTTATTCCATAAAGCTTGAAGAGTATGAGTATTTGGGATGGTGTTATTTATTAAAATGCTATATTCAATTTTTTAATGCATAAATGCTATATCCAGGAGAATGTGGGCAACAGTTCAGCCTGCGATCATGGTCTGGTTTCAATATAGTTTATTGGTTGAGTTCTCCAGGATATTTTAGTGACATAGACTTATTGTCTATCTGTCCGTAAAAGATAGCAGGCTCCTGATGTGGTATAATTCAAACCACATCAGGCCATGTCTGGCTAAGTATTCCATAGGTGTTAAAATTTTGTAGCCAGCAGTTATATGCACGGTCTCCACCATTTTCTTGCACGATCTGCATGGATCATTAAGTCTGGGGTCCTTAAAGGCAATCCTTCTGTAATTTCTTATGGCAATGATTTGGGCCCCTGATTGCCATCATAAAACCCATTTATTTCAACAAGAAAATATGCATGAGTCACCATTTTTGGACGCTTCTTTGTCAACATATTGTGGACTGAGTTCATGTAATGAATAGTGATGAAAGGCCTTTTAATTCCACTCTCAGATCATAATTGTTTCATGGACTCCATCTGGAGGTAATTCATTTTTGGTTACATTTGAAAAATCCATTGTCATCATGTTGCTTGGTAACAACAATAATGCTTGGTATTAATAACAATAATACTACCTAGAGAGGCAGTGTGGAGTAATGGCTAGAGGTCTGCCCTGAGAATGAGGAGAACCTGGGTTCAGGTCTTTCCTCTTACAAACCCTAGCTGTTTAACCATGGGCAAGTCACTTAACCTCAGTACCCTTCACAATTCTCTAGGACTCTAAGTTACAGTTACCAGTCTACAGGCCTGGAAGGAATTTCCATATCCTAATAAAATTAGAGATGAAGATCTTTCCCCCTCCAAAAAAAAAGAGTAAGCTTAACTACACTGAAAATATACTTGAGTATTAGGGCAACAACAGATTCTAGGAACTGTTAGAATCTCATCTAGAACTGGGCAAGGAGAGTTCAAGTAAGGAAATTAGGGAATGAATGACCCTGACTTACAGACCTATGATTTTAAAAGAAATAAGTTTTTAAGAAGTTTGTCAAAAAAAGAATAGTTTTAACATCACTTGAAAAATAATGCTTTATTGAGTTTTCATTTGAATTAATTTTTGGTACCATATTTTCTGCTATGAATAAACAATCTTTTAAAATAAATTTTAAAGAGACTTTTTCTAATTCATGTCTTCTTTTCATGTCTAGTTCAAACAAATTCTCAAAGAGCCTGGTTACTTAGTTACAGGTCTCCAAACATTTGGCTCTTGTGAGTACCTGGAGAGGCTGTAGTAATAATATTCTTAGGTTAGTAAGTCAAGAGGAAACTCACATAAACAAACTATAATGACACCACTCATGTCACATGATGAGACTGCAATGCTGAGATGGATGCTTCACTGCTGGACTTATAGATGAATAGGGCAGTTCCAGGCTCATCTCTTAAAGAGTCCTCTAGATCTTTGAAATTCACTCAAACCTCTGGAATGATCACAGGGATGACAGATGGGGCTGGGACAACTTGTTTGCTGTTGCTGATAACTTCTCTATTGGTAACTACAATTGCCTATCTATCTATCTATCTATCTATCTATCTATCTATCTATCTGTCTGTCTGTCTGTCTGTCTGTCTGTCTGTCTGTCTATCTATCCATCCATCCACACTTTGTAACGCTATGTTGCTGTTCAGTCGTTTGAGTCTTGTCTGACTCTTTAAGTTTTCTTGGCAAAGTTACTGGAGTGGTTTGCCATTTTCTTCTCTAAGCTCATTCTACAGATGAGGAAACTGAAGCAAATAGGGTTAAGTAACTTGCTCAGGGTCGTTCAGCTAGTGTCAGAGGCAAGATTTGAACTCAGAAAGAGGAATTTCCCTGACTCCAGGCATAGCACTCTATCCACTGTGCCACCTAGCTGCCCCTATGTAATGCTATAATATCCTAATTTCAACGTAAAGCAAGAGTGATTACTTACTATGCCACTTATCCTTAAGAGATGATTGAATTAATAATTCTATCATAATATACTTCTAAAAATTAAAGTAGGGCTCTCCTATTTTAAAGGCAGAGGAACTGCCAAAGGTCTCAAGGATTTTTGGTGTAGAGCTTAGAAAGATGATTTGGTTCAGCCTTTTCATTTTATGGATGGGGAAATTGCGACCCAGAGAGCTTATGTCACTTGCCTAAGTTCAGTCAGGTGAAGCCAGAATTTAAACCAAATCTTTTGGAACCATAACCAAATGATATTTCCACAGCTACTGGAAAGGATGGGTCACTAGCCTCCTATGGCTCCACTCACCATCCCTCTAATTTTCCAAACCAAACTACTCCTCCCCAACTACTTACTACCCTACATATATCTGATTATGAAACCTTCAAAGTTTCTATTAGGTTGGCAAATAAAGAACACACCCCCAATCCCAACATTCAATGCCCCCCATGATATGGTTATTGAGTCCTATCTCCTACAAATACCCTTTGCAGACTCTGTGTTTCAGTCAAACTGAACTACTCACCATCCTCCTTTCCTATCTTGTCCCTTTCCTTCTGTGTCTTGGATCAGTCTGCCTTCCATGCCCACATTGTCTCCCCCAAACTCTGTCAAAATATCTCCTCAAGGGCCATCTCATCCATGAACTCTTCCCTAGCCCTGCACCCCACCCATTCACCACAGTGGTGAACATGGTTTCTCACTCCTCAGATTTCTTACTATGCTCTACCTGGTCATCTCCTCTGCATTTACCTCATTCTCCCTTTCATCATGGTTATTTGTATATAAATCTTTCCCTTCTTTACACCATGAGCTACTGGAGATCAGGGACTGTGCTGTATCTACCCTTGAGTCTCCAACATCAAGCACAGTGCTTGGAATATTGAATAAATATTGAATGAGTGACCTCTTAAACCTGTATGCTATGTCTCTGAGCACCCAGTTACGATACAAGGAATCCTGTCCTCTCCCACATGAATGCAATCTCCTTGAAGCTAGGAAGTCTTGTTGGCTTGTTTTTATGTCCCCAATGCTGCTTAGCTAGTACATGATGCATAGTAGGTACATGTGTCTGTACATCTATCTATCTCTGTCATTTATCTGCCCATGTCTGTCTATCATCTATCTGTCCATCTGTCTATCTTTTATCTATTTGTCTGCCTGTGTATCATCTATTTGTCCTTCCATCTATCTATCTATATCAGGACCTTGAGCGATCATGAGAGTGGTGGACATTGATACAATTTTGGCTATCATAGGAAGAACTATACCATCCTTGGCTCTACTCGTACATACTTTTAGCCCCACTCAATGGGACCACCCTTGTAGAGAGATTGTATCCATCGCCCAGGACTGATGCTGAGTCATTTTCGCCCCAAGCTCTGGACTGATACAAGCACAGAGTATTGATCATCTACTTCAACTTCTTTTTTTTGTACAGATAATGATGCAGAAGTCTGGGAAGTATGAGTGACTGACACAAGGTTAGTTAGTTAGTAGCAACAGTCATGGTAACATTTATAAAGTGCTTTAAGGTTTGCAAAGCATTTTACAAAAATCATTTCATTTTATTCTTACAACAACCCTAGGTTATGGGCACTATTGTTATCCTCATTTTACAGATGAGGAAACTGAGGCAGACAGATTAAATGACTTGCCCAAGATCATACAGCAGGTAAGTGCCTGAGGCTAGATTTGAACTCTGGACTTCCTAACTCCAAGTTCAGTGCTCTATCCATTGCACCAACCAGCTGGTTACTAGTAGCACAGCCCATGGCTAGAAACCAGGCCTCCTGATTACCATCTGGTGGTCTTCCCTACTACACCTTATCTTGAATTCCATTCCCTCAGTGCCTTGCTAGGTGACTGGCTGGGTCATCTGAAAATCGAATCCACTTAATAGCGTATTACAACACGGTGTTATTTCTCTAAGAAAACCACTAAACTCTCACAGTGGTCTCCAATCCTTTCATCCAATGGCATGACTAATATGGTCATTTTAAGTACAGTGACAAGACTAGTAGGGAGATATTGTTGGATGTGAGGGAGTGCCTTGTAACATTCTCTATTGGCCTGACTGTGAGTCTACTACTGTCCAACAGAACTTAGCTCAGGTAAGGCCTATGTTCTCTAGCTCTATACCATCGGAACAGAGAATAAAGATACTCTCAGAGGATGCTCTGATAAGTATGAAAGAATTGCAAGAATTTTTTGGTAGTATCCCCAAAACTAGAAACAGGTGGATCTCATCAATTGGGAAACAGTAAAACCAAATGGTGAAATATTCATGAAATAGAATATTACTGTCCTATAAGAAATGATGAATATAAAGACTTCAGAGAAGCTGGGTAAACAGAGAAAAGAAAAGAATAAAAAGAGGTCTTTGTAACTATTATGATCATGCTTAGCCCCAGAGGAGGGAGGAGTGAATGAGGGGGTTGGACTACATGGCCTCTGACCTTCCAGCTCTAAATCTGTGAATCTACGAACCTCCTCCATTTTGTTATTGTTGCAGAAATGGGAGACTATCGGTATAGGATATTCCATACACTATGTGGTCATGTGTTTTTAAAAATATAATTATAAAACTGAAAATATTATGAAATAATATTTCTCCAGTCTTTTCCAGACTTTTCCCTTGGAAAAATGAGGAGAACAAAGCCTCTAGTCTTTTCCTATGAAATGGCATAAGGGTGACAATCAACCTTTTCTTGTCTAGATGAGATTGTCCCTCGTGATTGGTGCCAGGACTCTACTGGAGAAAGTATCTTTTCTTCTGAAAATCTAGGCTAAGATATCGATCATAGGAAAGAACTCTTAAGGGGAAGGGATCCAGGAAAGAATTGAGTGATGGCTATTCTGGAATGTTATTACATGTTAACAAATTATCACCTTTCTCTTTGTTTAAGATTCTATAAATGTTACCTCAAAATTGTCTTGGAGCAGAAATGTCTCTGAGGACATGGAAAAATGTTGCTATTTTGAATCTCCCTCTCTTTCTGTGTGCGCATGTCAGAAATGACTTAGAATTATAATAATCTTAAAATTGTTTCTAGCAGACAGGTGCCTAGACACAAAATACAGTATTAATTTTTTCTTCAACAATTGTCAGGCGTGGGGAAAGTGCTGGCTACTTCTGCTGAACTACCTTCTCTCTCTCTCTTTCTTTTCTCTTTGCTAAAAGGGAAAGGGATATGTTTGGACAGTGAAAATGTAACCTAAAAACAAATTTTTTTAAAAATAACATTAAAAACCAAATATTGGCTTAATTGAATTAAATTCTGCCCAAGTAAGATACAGTCACTGCTGCTGAGCCCGAAGGCCTCTCTCCTCAACCCCGTCCCCCATGCGCCAATGACTCCACAGGAGTAGGGGCAGGGTTCCTCTCCATGCTCAGCCTACTCACCTGCAAAAGAAGGACAAAATAGTCCACGGGCCGGTTGCGTTGGTAGAGGTAGTGCTCGGGTGCTTTCTTGTTCCTCTCATCAAATTTCAGTTCTTGGATCACATTAGGATGTTTCAGGAGTCGAAGCAGGATCTTCTCAGAAAGGTACAGAGCCTTAAAGGGTTCCACTTCTGGAAGAAAGGAAGCTGGGCTGAATTCAGCACAAGCAGGGCAGAGACATCCCATTTGGCCCATCCTAGAAGGAGTCAGTCTATCAATTTCAGCAGCAGCGGGTATGGACTGCACAGTCCTGTTTCTTTGGTTCCCCTTGACAGGCCAGCCACAGGAGCACTGGACCCTCAACTGATATGAATGTGCAGGCTCCCCTAGACATTCATTTTTGGATGTATAACTAGCTGGAAATACAGGTCCCCAGGTTACGACTACAGAAGAAATAGTCAGCCTAGCAAAAAAATGAGTGTCACCATCAAAAGACCCCCTGGAATCCATCTCTTAGCATGAGATCAGGAAGACCTGAGTTCAAATGGGGTCTCAAGCATTCACTAGTTGTGTGACCCTAGCCAAGTCAGTTAATCTCTCTCAGTCTTAGTTTCCTCATTTGTAAAATGGGGATAATAATAACACCCACCTCCCAAGGCTGCTGTAAGAATAAAATTAGATAATATGTGTAAAGAGCTTACAAATCTTAAACCATTATATAAATTCTAGCCATCATCATCATCATCATCATCATCATCATCAATTATTATTACTACCTAGGTGTACAACTGTTATTCCAAATGCTGTGGAAGGGCTACAAGCGTTCTCAGAACCTTTTAAATTTGGTGCCCTTGGTCAAAGTTCCAGTCACCACACCCTAGTTATGGTTTCAGTATTTTCTGTTCCAGCAGCTACCCAAGGCTGTAGCTTCCTGGGAACCATGGCCACCATTGCCAACTATGCTATTTTATGGGGGAGGAGAGAGGGGAAGAATCTTCTAGACTGATCTCTTAATAGGAAAAATTTACTTTTCCTTGGAAAAGCACAGGCAATAGTCATGGTTTATAAAGCATTTTCCTACAAACCCTGTGAGGTTGGTAATACAGGCATTCTTATCCCCATTTTGCAGATAAGAAAACTAGGATTCTGAGAGTTTAGTTACGTGACTGACCCATCATTCAGTGTCTAGTAAGTATCTGAAGCATAATTACAGACCAAGCATCTTGACTTGAGTCCAGCAGCTCAAACCACCAAACCATACTACCCCTCAAAAGGACTTCAGCATAAGTTACGTGGTTGACCAAGGAGCACATATTACTATTAGACCTGGCAGCCCCTTTCTGCCAATAACAGTGGCTCAAAACTGCCTTTGATGTAGAAGACTCGGGGGGGGCGGAGCCAAGATGGCAGAGTAGAAAGATGCACATACACATAGCTCCGAACCTACAACCCATAGAACATCTGTAAAAAGGAACCCACAGCGAATTCTGGAGCAGCAGAGGCCACAGAACAGTGGAGCAAAGGAGATTTCTGTTCCAGAGGGACCTGCAAACCTCTCGCAAAAGGTCCTTTGCGCTGCGGACTGGGCACCGCGGACTGGGAGCCGAGCACAGCCCTGCCGCAGCGGAACCGAGAGGAGCAGATCCGAGCAGGCTTCAGGGACGGAATCTCCAGTGGCTGCACGGGTCCCTCCACCCACAGGTGACGGGGGTCGGTGAGAAGGTCTCTTTGGCAGGTTGAGAGGGGAGTGGGGTGCCCCCATAACTCAGGCCCCCTCGGGAGGCAACAGCGGAGGCAGGACCAGACCAGGGCTCCCCAAGCAGGCAGGAGCTTGGATCCATTGTTGAAGCTCTCTGCATAAACCCCCTGAGGGAACTGAGCCTGTGAGGCAGCCCTGCCCCCACCTGAGCACCTGAACTTAAACTCACACTGAATAGCAGCCCTGCCCCCACCCGGGCAGTTGAACTTGATCTCACACTGAATAGCAGCCCTGTCCCCACCCCAAGCCCTGAGGCTGGGAAGCAGCATTTGAATCTCAGACACCAAGCACTGGCTTGGAGGATCAGGAGGCGAGGTGGGTGTGAGGAGAATATTCAGAGGTCAAGTCACTGGCTGGGAAAATGCCCAGAAAAGGGAAAAAAAAACAAGACTATAGAGGGTTACTTTCTTGGTGAACAGGTTTCTCCTCCCCTCCTTTCTGATGAGGAAGAGTGGTGCTCACCATCAGGGAAAGACACGGAAGTCAGGACTTCTGGATCCCAGCCCACTAAATGGGATCAGACCTGGCAAAAGCTCAAAAAGAGCTCAGAAAATTTTGAAAATTATGTTAGAGAGGTGGAGGAAAAACTGGGAAGAGCAATAAAAGACTCAGAGGGACCCAGGGCTCCAGACAGACAGACATACCTGTGGCCATAAATCGATGTGTTGCCAACAGAAGCTGTGGGGAGACCTTCACTTTCATTTCAGAGTCTGAAAGCTTGAAAAGGGAAAAATCATGTCTCTTCCTCTCCCGATGAGGGACCTGCTGCTTTTTCCGATTGTCTGCTACAGAACCACAAGGAGACAAAGGATGTGTATACCAGTATATAGGCAAACTGCAGCTGTCTCACCAACAGGTCCAGTCCTTGAGAAGTTACATACAAAACTTCTTGCAATGGAAAACAGACAAATAAAACTACCTTGTCATATTTTGGTGCAGTTGTAAAAGCATGGGATTAGAAGGTAGAAGGCAGAGGCCCAAGCTGTATCTTCACTCTGCCACTTACTAGCTATGTGGGGCAGCTAAGTGGTACAGTGGATAGAGCACCAGTGCAGGAATCAGGAGGACCTGAGTTCAAATCTCACCTCAGACACTTGATACTCACTAGCTGTATGACCTTAGGCAAGTCACTTAACCCCAATTGCCTCATCCTGGGTCATCTCCAGTCATCCTGATGAATATCTGGTCACTGGATTCAGATGGTTCTGGAGGAGAAGTGAGGCTGGTGACCTGCATAGCCCTCCCTCACTCAAAACAAAGTCTAGTGGAAGTAATGTCATTATTTCTCTAATGGCATGGTCTTCTTTGGCAACGAAGGATGAACATACACATACTAGCTATGTGAGCCTAGGTAAGTCACTTGAACTCTGGGCTTCCGTTTCCTCATCTATAAAATGAGGAGGTTCAACCATATGGTCTATAAGACCCTTTATAGCTTTAAACCTCTGATCTTATTTTTTTGGGTACAGAAAGAAATGGACATTGAATAAAAGATGGGAGAGGAACCCAAAGCCTATGGGATTTCTTATGACAGGTTCACCATCAGGTACAAGGAAGTCAGCTTACTTTAGAAACTAGTTATTTTTCTTCCCTTTTCCTAAAAAGATCTTTCAATCCTATCCTATATGGTATTTGATAAACCTCCCTTAACTCAGAGGAAAAAGTATAAGACCTAGCCTGAGGCTCACCCACTATGGATGGACAGGATGATGAAGAACTGAGGAACAGATAACTCCCAGAAATCCTCTGCTACTGCTATTTTCCAGACCCTCCTCTGACTGGTGTCCTTGACCTTGGTTCCTTGACCTTTGCTGAACAAATGCTTTTGATCTGAACCTTTCAGTACACTGCCTTTTGATTCCTTTTTTACATTGCATGGATCAAATCTTTGCCAAGACCTTGGTTTAGATAGGAGAAATGCAGTAACTTGGATCTACCTGAAGTTCTCCACATTTATGTTTCCCTCTACATCACTTTTGTGGGCAAATTTCCTGTCTAGAAATAGAAATTGAACTTGAGTTTCCTATGACTAAGCCTTTTTCTCCTCCTCCTCTGTAAAATGAGGATAATAATAGCGCTTGCCTCCCAGGGTTGTCATGGGGATTAAATGAGATAATATTTGTAAAGTGTTTAGCACATAGTAAGGGCTATATAAATTTTATCTATTGTTAAACATTATAATTACTTGGAGTCCCTACAGTGAGTCCAGACTAAGAATTCTAAACCCATTTTGTATCATGGACCCCCTTTGGCACTATCTGGAAAAATCTTTGGCAATCTTCTCAGAATAAGGCTTTTAAATGCACAAAATAAAACACAGAGGATTACAAAGACAAAGGATTACCAATTTTGCTTTTATAGAATGACATAATTACACCAGCAGAGAATGTGGAAGACTCTTTCCCTGAAATCTCTGCTGAAATACAGCTATCAAATAATTTTTAAAAAGTTCACAGCCCCCCGGTTAAGAACCTATGACCTAGACCTTGAACCAGCAGCAGGTTAAAATGGACTCCTCTGCCCCTCCCAGCAACACTGCATTTTTTTCCCTAACTGATTTTCTTTCTAGATACACTGTGTCCTTGGGGGAAAAAATCTTCAGGTTGTTTTGAAGTTAAAAATAAAACCTAAGCTTGTGGGTTGCCATAAGAAGCCACTTCCCCTATCAATCCTAAAACCTCAGAATCTTATAGCAATTTAGCCATAATTAGAGGTGGTTGAGGGCACCTGTCAATATCAGCAGGGGGAGGCATTACCCAAGGTCATCTATGAATGGGTCACTCCCTTCCGTAAAGGAAATTTACAACCACTGGTCTATTCCACCTCCACTCCTGCCTTCACACACCTTAGAGAAGAAAGGAGGCAGGAGGACTAAGGTTTGGTCATAACAGACTAGCCAGAGGCCATCACAGGATATAGAAGACCCCCCCTTCATCTTGTGACTGGGGGTTTTCATTGGCCACAGACCCGTCATTAGATGGGTGAGGTTGCTCACACGTTCTTCTTTGAGGGTAGGAATACAGAAACAAGCTCAACCATCCCCAGGACTAGACTGAATATTACCATGTAGTTCTCATCACTGCTTGTCATAGGAACATAGATGAAAAGTTGGCAGGAATTTTAGAGGTTATTGGGTCCAATTCCATCATTTGATAAATAAAGAAGCCAATGCCCAGAAAGGAAGAGTGAATTGCCCAAGATCATATAGACAGCAGAGTCTGGATTTGAAGTCAGGTCCTTGGACTCTAAATCTACTTTTCCCCCACTGTTCCAAGCTGCCTGCTTCATGAGGAATACTGGCAAACAAGCTCCAGATCTTAGATATGAAACATCTTCACACATCTCTTATCTCACCACACAGAAGGAAAAGTGATCCAACACAAGCAACCGTAGTGCTTCCCTGGTACCCAACATCTCCTCACATTCCTTCATTCACTGGCTCCTCTCATACGGGAAGGCACACTCACTCATCAAAACCAGTGATTCTTCTTCCATGTTCTAATGTTTATAGTACCCCATGGTCACAATCCATCATATTCTCAACTATTCTAGCAACTTGCCTATATAAATCCAATCCAACAAGCTCTCAGCACAGTGCCTGGCACATAGTAGGTACTCAATAAATGTTTATTGATTGATGTGTTTAGTGCCTACTGTGTGCTAGATACTGTGCTGCAGATTTTCAATCAATGGCTCTCTCTCCCACTTGCCTCTGAGATGGTGAAGTCAGGGGGAGAGAAGTATACTTCTCCTACATATGTAGCAGCATGTGTCTCTCTCCTCCTCATAGCCCTACAGCAGCAATGTGGGCCAGTACACATACACCAGCAAAGCCTTTACTCAGAACAAGGACTCAATGGGAAGGCCTCCACTGGAGCTGTTCCATAGATATTCCAGACATCACTGTAGTTCTGAGCAACTGCATTCAGTACTATGATGGTAAATGTTTAATAACCAGCTCTTCGAATAAAAAAAATGCATGCACAATACACTATTAAATTTAATCTTCATTATTAACATTCTTCATCATTTTTCAAAGTTTGAACAATCAACAAAACAAGAAATGAGGTCCTAATCCCTCCTGACTCCAGGTCCAGTGCCCCATTCACTAAGCCATGCTGTCCCAGTCTCTGAACTCACTAATCCTCAATGTATCATACAAGTGATTTACACACTAAATTTTATTGGTGCTTTTTGTTTTTAGAAAACAGCCATTTCTGGAGTAATCCATCCCTTACCCCCACAACTGAACACTCCCTTAAAACAAACCCCACCCTCCAAAAACAAATAATTCAGTGACCATGTCTGCAATGCCTATGACATCCTGTCTTTAAGGTCCTTCATCTCTCTGACAAAAGAAGAGAGGTGTGTTTCATTATATGTCCTCCTGGACACATTTATTTATTAAAATTACTCAAAGCTTGATTTCCTTTTGGCATTCTTTTCACTTACATTATTGGTAGTCACTGAGTATATTATTCAAGGGTGATCATTATCCCATTACGCTAACAATAACTCAGAGAAAGATTCAAATTGGGCCCAGATCTGCCTGAGACACATGGGCCAATACAGCATAGCGTTTTAAGTGGACACTGTCCAGAGTTGAAACAACAATTTTGGCTGACGCCTTTCAAATTCAATGCTTCAGTAACTCTTTTCATGGAGGTTGCAAGGGGAAATAATAGAAAATCTAGACAAAAGCAAACATCTGGCACTTACTATACAGATCCGTTTCATCCAGGATCTCTGATTTGATGATCTCTTCTATGATGTCCTCTAGGGTAACGATGCCCATCACCTCGTAAAAGGGATCTCCTTCTCCCTCGTTATTTACCCTCTGGACTATGGCTAGATGAGACTTTCCTGTTGAAGCAAAGAAATATGAAATGTAGGCACACTGATTTAAGGATCCGGAGATTCTCTTAAATTTTCCTGCAGTCAAAAAGGAGCACGCAGTTTCTTCTTTGGTCAGCTGCTCACCAGGCTGTTACTTTTTATTATTTTTTAATCAATCAATCAGGATGTATCTATTAAGTGCCTAGCTTGGGCTAGTCACAGGGTTAAATGCAGGGGACTCAAAGAAAGACAAAAACCAGTCCCAGACCCCAAGGAGCTCATTTACATTGCAAACATATACAGATTGGCCTTCCCCTCCACTCTAGGAGAAGTCTCCAGCAACAAAACGTAGCAAGTAAATAAAAACCAATAATACAGTAACCTCATCTGAAAATAAATGCAACATTTCACTTCTGTAGCTGTAAAAACAAAAACCAAAAAGCCGCCCCAATGCCTTGGTGCGCTCTGAAGTCCTGATCTGAAATAAACGATCATATGCGGTACTCCATTTTGGGCCCTCTTCCCCTTTGGTAGTTTTCATGGAAGTTATTTAATGGTCCCCCAAGAAGCTGAAAGCAAGTTCTTTTCTATGCCCTTCCATACAGCATGAATTAATGGAAATGATGAGCTCAAGGTACATCCCAAGAATGTTGGGGTGCCGCATAAAATGATGAAGAATAGACGTGTGGGTTCTAACATCCTGAAAGAAATTAACTCAGACTGTCTATAAGTTAAAGAAAGGCATTTACTGGGGTGATCCAAGCGGGACTGCTCCCCTTCAGGCAGAGCCCCAACAAGTTCTACTCCAGGTGGGAGGCACAGCAAAGGCGACAGACCCATGGTCCTGCTTCCCACAGAAGGCCAAGTCAGTTATTGGGGCTAAGTGTCTGGTTTAAACACAGTTTTGTGGAATGGGAGAAAGGGGACATGAGAAGGAGAGGAGGAAGTATGGCTCCCAAATGCCTGGGATATCAAGTAGTCCGGAGGTGCCTTTATCATACAGATAAGCAAAGAGAACAGGAAAGGGGAGAAAGAGGCTTGTTCTGGAATTGAGGGTGCTTTGTGAAAGCACACAGGTAAGTCCCTGGTGGGCAGTTTCAATGCACAGTCTTCTGTGATCACTTTTCTGGCGGCATCTTATCTCATATCTCACATTCTGCATCCTGCTTTCTCTGCCTGCCTCAAGTGCTTCAGTCTGCCTCACCTCATCAGAATGTGTGCTAGATCTGAAATCCAAGGATCTGGATTTAGGCAGGATTCAAACTTTTTAAACTCCTGACTCTAGCTCCAACAACCTTTCCAATTCAAGTCCACCACTCTTTGTGCTAAACCTTTCTGCCTCTAAAAAGAGGTCAAGAGACCAATATCCTGGGCATGTCTGTATTATCTGGCTTCCCTGAGAGCATGAGCATAATGAGTTTTGCTTTTCCCTTCTGTATAGACTCATTATCCTTTCAAAAATATAAGTCTAGTGGCAGGTATCGGCAACAGTACCTAACCTAGGGGTAAGGGAAGGTGAAACACTTGGTGCGAGCAGAGAAACATTTTAATATTTTTTTAAATAAATGCATAATTTTTAATGCTAGAAAAGTCTGTTCTCTGTGGCGCTCTGGGGTTTATTTAATGATATGTCACATTTGTTATATGAAAGTCTGCTAGACTCTAGAAATGAAATGTACCTAGGGGGTATGATTTTCAAACCTTGCCTGACCCAGGGCATACAAATGCCTTGTTCATTAAAAGAGAATCTAAGTAAAGAACTTGTCCAAATATGAATTTAGTAGGAAAAAATTGCAAATTATCCACTTTAAAGTCCTTTTAAGTGGCTGGCCAAGGAAAATCCATAAAAATGCAAAACACAGATGAATAAAAGGCCAGAGCAGTTAGGGACAAAATGAGAAGTGATCATTTAAATATATGAACACCTCTGCCAGAAAAAATATTCTGCCCACTGTCTTTTTCTGTTGTGACATAATGCTTGTCTTACTCTACAATATGAAAATGAGAAAAATGTCGTGTCTGAAGCAACAAGGAATAAACTAAGGCTTGCCTTTGTGCTTATGGTCTTCATGGTATGGGGGAAAGAACACTGGATCTCTGGGTTCTAATGCTAGCTCTGCCACTTGTCACCTGTGAGAGCTCAGAGAAGGCAGTGAACTGCTCTGGAGCTTCAGTTTTCTCACCTGTGAAACAGGATGATTGGGCCAGACACACTCTAAGATTCCCTTCCAGTTCCAAATCAATGGTCTCCTTTATTAGACTTTAGCCTTTAGAAGAACAGGAACTATGACTCCTTTGAATCCCTAGATCCTAACATAGGCCACTGCACATAGTAGGTGCTTAGTGAATGTTTCATGAACTGAAAAATTCTATGTCAAAAAAATCATGGTTACTTTTCTTAGTGATTTTTATAAAAATGTCATATTTCTATGGAGGAGGCAGAGAGGGAGGAAGATGGGAAAAGGTGATATTCCACTGGGAGGAATGAATTCTGTATAAAAACCAATGATTCAGAAATAATAAATCAGTTTATTTAGAACATTAGTCCTGGCCTTACAAAGTCTGTTGTGGAAAGGTCCAGTGAATGAGTTGAACAGCATACATGATCACAGGTTACCCTAGGCTAAGTGAAAGAGCTCCATCTGCTGGCAATCTCTGGTGATGACAACGGGGAAATAAATAATGATCTCCATGCATCTGAGTGGTAAACTTGAGTCCTTGTCGACAGGGTTGGAAAGGTCCTAGGACCATGAATTGTGGCTCTTGGACCCATGACTTTTTCAATCTTTCATTGAAATTTTAACTGGCCTGCCAATTATATTTTACAGGTATTTAGAACTGGAATCTGTGGGTGTCACATTGGTCCTAATTTTGCAAGTATCTTCATTTTCCTTTTGGTAGATGCTGCTTTAAAACACAAATTATTGATTCTCCCAGTTATAACATTTGCATCATCATCTCTTCATGGCAATAATGGGGGAAGTGGCTTGAATCCTGACTGCCCTTTTCTCTCTCCTTTCTTGGGATGGTCTGAGATTTATAGGTATAGAGAGGAACAATGGTACTTCTAGCTGCGTGGAAACCAGCAGAATTTCAAAAAAGCTTCCCGAAGAATATAACTGCATTGATTTCAGCTTCCCCTAACATGATGACCAAGAATATCCCCGGAAAAGAGGGCTGCTCTTTTAGAACCACATAAAGCTAGGGCAGAGGCCCAAGAATCACTTTTTTCATGTCAGCAGGAAGATCTTTTTAGCGCTGATGTATCTATATTTTAAGTTACCTTAGGCATAAGACCATGAAATGAAATCACCATGACCTTATGACTGTAAGCCTTTTTCACTTCCCTATGGAAGTCTAAATACCTAATTTTTCTTGAGACAGGCGATCTGTGTTCTGGTCATAATCCCCTCCTCCATGTGGGGGCCTCCTCCTTTGGCTCAGAAATTTCCATGACGAAAACTTCTATCTCCCATGTACCTGGCTAGAAAACAAAGGTGGGGAACCAAAGAGTATTCACCTGAATGAAACCCACGGATTTTTCTATATCCTGAATTGCTCCTCCAGAACAGGAAGTCCCTGACATAGATTTATAATACACTGGACAGTCCCATCATCAAACTGAAGATGGATGCCAAGCCTCTGGTGATATTATGTTGGAGCCACTCTCTTGCCTTGCCTATCCTTCTTTAGACACATCAGCTGTTTGGAAATGGATACTACCCCTAAAGCCTTTGCCTCATTACCTGGCCTCCATTTACAAGTTTCTAACCTTGAGTATCTCCAGTCAAGCCACATATCCCTTTCTAAATGTGCCATATAAAAACCTATTGATTTGCACTGAATGGCTGGCCTAATTCTATAATGCAATTTAATTAGACAAGCATTTATTAAGCACCCATTATATGCCAGACATTGTGATGGGTGCTAGGAACACAAAGGAAAAAAACCGAGGCCCTGTCAGTCAAGGAATTTATAATCTACTCCTAATTCCTAAGTATGACATATTCTATCCTGGATCCTCTTCTCTCTTCCCTTTTAATTTCTCTCTTAATGTTCTCATCAGTTCCCATTTCTTCAATTTTCACCTCTGTGCACAATTCCCATATGTGTCTATATCTAATCTCTCTGCTAAACTTCAGTCCTATCGGGGTCTGTCTCTAAGTTCCAGGATAATAGCTACTTCATACAAATGATACATTCCCAGGAAATTCCAAGGACCTGGTTCTGATTGAGGGATGAGTCAAGTTTTAGCTAGTCTTTGCTAGTCATTTCTTACTTTGGCTCCAGTGGTTCATTTAAAATGCTCTCTAGGCTCATCTTCAGACCATTGTGACAAAAGGCTCTTCTCTGGCACCAGGGAATTTCAAGTGAGCTAAGAAAGTTACTTTCTTTTACTGTGTTGGAGGAGCTGAATGAGCCATTGTCACTCTGACCCAGAATCCAATGTGAAAATTGGCCACAGCATTATACTGGTCTCTCTTGTAAATTTAAATGATCTTCCTGTTTATTTTTTCTTTTTAATGTGAGTAACTGATAGATGTGCCTATTACTCATTCATCTGACAGAATTTGGGGTGGGCAGATCCGTGTGCTAAGGATGCTGGGCACAGTCATGCCTCTGTTAGAAACAAGGATGATGTCTGATGGGAAGGTCCATCCCACCTCAATAAATCCTCCCAACCCTGGAGAAAAAATCAGACCCTGTTAGGTATTATTTCTGCTTAATTCTAGCAACTGTGTGGTTTCTGCACACTGTTGCTCTGTGAATTCCAAGATCAAAGCTTAGGGGGTTCAGGACTCAAGGTTTGTGGTTCTAAAGAGGAGGGAATTTCACAGAATCTGTAGCTCCCTTCAACATGAACCCAAGAGCCACCCCCACATAAAGCTTTTTCTGATGCCCCAATTTGCTGGTCACTGACTTTCAAATTGCTTTGTATTTATTTATACGTATGCATATTTCCCTAATAGAATGTAAGATTTTTGAGGGTAGGGATTTTTTTCATATTCCCAACACTTAGCACATAGTAGGTTGTTGTTGGTTCAGTCATATTCAATTCTTCATGACCCATTTGGTGTTTTCTTGGAAAAGATGCTGCAGTGGTTTGCCATTTCCTTCTCCAGCTCATTTTATATATGAGGAAACCGAGGCAAATAGGGTTAAGCGACTTTCCCAGGATCCCAAAGCTAAGTATCTGTGGTCACATTTGAACTCAAGTCTACCTGACTCCAAGCCTGGTGCTCTAACCATTATGCCTTCCAGCTGTCCATGGTGGATACTTGTTACAAATGCTACTATGTGATCTATAAATCAATCAACCAGACTAATTCATAAAATAACAACCTAAATTGTTTGGCCAGAGTCTCAGGAGACTGGGAGACTGACAAAGACTCAACTATGTACATATTTATGGTTTCCCATAATGGAGGAAGACCAAAGGATGCTCCACACCATGGAACGTACCTTTGAGCACAGTGGTCATAGGTTTCACAGACTCTCAGCAATGGGAAATGTTCTTGGGGATGTTTAGTTCAAGGCTTTCATTTTGCAGATAAGGAAATCAAGGCCAACAGAAGTGACATATTCTCTTTAAAGTCACATGGAAAGTTGGCCAGAGACATGCCTCCTGATTCCTGGCTGAAAGCCCTTCCCCCTTTCCCTTTTGCCACCCTCATTATAATCTACGCCAATTCAGATCACCATTCAGATTCCATTCCATTAGTTTTTCCTTTTAAGAATACACTTTTCTTGTTGAATGAAGTCTTCTGCTGAGACAGTGTAAAGAGCATTGCGTCCGTAGTCCAAAGATTTAATCTTGGGTTTTAATCTCAGTCCAGCTGCTTCTTTTTAGTGTGACCTTAAGCAAATCACTTCTCTAAGCTACATTTCCTCATTTGTAAAACGAGAGGATTACACTAAATCAGAGGTTCTTCACCTGGGCTCTATAAGCTTGTTCTGAAAATAAGAATTGAAAACAATATTTCAACATAATTTGTTTCTTTTCGAGGCAGCCAGGTGGGCCAGGTAGAAAGAATGCGGGGCCAAGAGTCATGAAGATCTGAGTTCCAACGTGGCCTCAGGTATTTACTGTGTTGAGCAAATTGCTTAACCTCTGTTTGCCTCAGTTTCCCCAACTATAAAATGGAGATGATATTAGAACCAACCTTATAGGGCTGTTGCGCAGCTCAAACGAGATAATATTTATTAAAACACATAGTAGGTACTATAGAAATGGTTACTCCCTTCTCTGATCACGTTCCGCTTTTATAATATTACATATTTTATTTTATGCATTTAAAAATATTTTGAGCAAGTGTCTGTAGGCTTCACCAGATTGCCAAAAGGGGCACAAAATGACAAAAGGGGTTAATTTTCTAACTAGCCCCTGGGTTAGTAATCTCTAAAGTTCTTTCAAACTCTAAAACTATGAATCTATGACCTTGAAATTTGGAAAGAGATGTAGATTTCATTTTTTAAAAGAAATGTTAATTAGGAGGCATCCCTTCCCTTTTCTTTACCATTAATAACCTCTAACATATAGTACTTTAAGATTTAAGATTCACATAGTATTTTGCACATAGTATCTTTCATCCTCAGTGTAACCCTGTAAGGTACAGATGCTATTATAATTCCCATTTTACAGATAAGGTAACTGAGGCTGAAGGAAGTTAAGTGTTGCCACTTAATAGCCACATAGCTATTAAGTATCTGAGGCAGGATTCAAACTCCTTCCTAGAGTCTTCCTCACTCCAGATCTGGCACTCTAGCCACTGAATCATACAGGTAACTATCCTCTATTTTTGACCCAGTACTGGATGCATAGTTCCTTCCTATCTTGTATCTTAAAAAAAAAGGAACAATAGACTCAGCCTTAGAAGATCTGAATTCAAGGACAACTAATTATTAACTATTAATATGTGACCTTGAGCAAGAAACATAACTTAAGTATTCTCATCCATGATATGGATGAATGAATGAAAATTTTTTACTAAGCATTTACTATGTACTACCAGAGGTGAGAAACCTGGGACCTTGAGGTCACTTATGGTCCTCTAGGTCCCTTTGAGGACCACACTTGAGGACCACATGTGACCTTGAGGTCACACATTCCCCACCCCTATTAACTAAGCACTATGCTAAGTGTATAAATGCAAATAGAAAAAAATGAGAGTCCCTACTCCCAAGAAACTCTAATATAATAGGGTTAGACTTATATGGTCTCTAAGGTCCCTTATGTCTTGGGACTTTGGAGCTCTGTTTAAAATTAGTTGATCATAGAATATCAGAGTCCAAACTCTTCATTTTACAGAGGCAGATAATGAGGTTCAAATGTACTACCACCTCTTACCTACTGGTGCTTTCTCCTTTATCTTTAAAATAGCTCGTCTGTGTGTGTGTGTGTGTGTGTGTGTGTGTGTGTGTTTGTATCGTTTGTGTGTGTGGCAGGGAATGAAATGAATAACCTTTAAGGACACTTCCAGATTTCTTCTCGCGGCTATTACTCTCATATTCTAGTCATGAATTTGTCTTACCACATTTTGAAACTTTAAAGTTTAATCAGTCAAGTCATGACTTACTTTCTAATTCCTTTTTCTTTAAGTTTTTAATTAGCCTTCTTGCTCTACATTCTTATTATAGTACAACTAATTATTGATTATCTATGCTAATTCCTCTACTACACTTTACAGCACAGAGAACAATTAACTCACCAAAATAGCTAATTTTGAATAGGAGAGAAGAGAATTAATTTGCTGCTGATATTAACCATAAATAACTAGATTAGAAGAGGTATTGAAAGTTCCTCTACTGTTAATTTCAATTACATGAAATTGAAGAGTTTTCACATGAACAAAATCAATGCAACTAGGATAAGAAGGAAACTACAGATGGTAGAAAAATTTTCCATCCCATATCTATGTTAAGGATCTCATTCATATATACATATATGTGTATGCATACATATATATACACTACATATGTATATAAACACATATGTTAAGAATTTCTATATGAATATAATAAAGATCTCATCTATATAATATTTTATATAGGCATATAGATGAGATCCTTATTCTAGACATGTGATGTAAAGATTATAATAAACCTATACCTTATATGTAATTAATATAAATGCATAATACCAAGAACCATCCTCAATAGGTAAGTAGTTAAAGGATATGATCAAACACTTCTCAAAAGCAGAATTATAAACTGTTACCCAGTGTATCCGGAATGGAGCACTAGTCAGTAGACCCCTGATCCACTGAGTTCTCAACTTACTTCAGAAAATCAGAAGAAGTAATGGGTAGGTAATACCCATTAAGGTACAAAGCTGGGTATCTTCTGGATTTTCAGTTGTTGCATTTCTAAGATATAAGGGGCAGGAAAGAGAAGAAATAAAATGCAGGGATTACAAGGTGTTCTAGGCTGTCCCCTCAACCTGCACTTGCCCTGTAAAAGCGGCAAACAAAATCTCTCAGAATTCTGAAAGGGAAAAACTTTATACTTCTGTAAAAGCAGATTCTGGTAAGGAGGAAGATATCTTCTGTCCTAATTATGCCAGTTGTAGGGTGGCAAGTCCTCTGAGAGAATATTGAGATACCAAAGAAATAGGGGCTCATACCAACTTGGCTATTAATAGGTTTTACTAGGGTTAATTAGGTTAATTGGGGGAGTTTATTCACAAGAGGCCAGTTGTCCTCTTGCTCTCCTGGCAGCAGCAGGACAAAGTAACATTATGGATCTCTGCACCAACTCCAGGTCAGGCTGGACCAGTTTTATATAGAAACAGAACAAAGAAGCCATAGTGCCAGGATGACCCAGGGTTACGTGCAAGTTTTCCCTCAGTGTAAGCTGAAGCTTCTTTTGCTGTTCACATTTACTCAAGATAGTTTATATTTTTCTGTGGAGTCATAAGTCATGTTCCCACTCTGGCCTACCCCTGTACAACTTCTGTTACTTGCCCTTCCCATCCTGCAGTTTCAAATGAATTGGGAAGGACTCAATTGTCCGGGGATTCCCTGATCAACTCTTCACTATACAGTTAGATGAAAGATTGCTCCAGGTCACTATAATAGGAGAAATGCATAGCAAAACAAAAGCAGAAAGACAAGTACACTAATACATTGTTGGTGGAACTGTGAATTGGTACAAGCATTCTGGAAAACAATTTGCAGTATGCTAAGAAGTTTACTCAAATGTTCTTCGATCCAGAAATCCCATTGTTAGACATATATTTTGAGGAGGTCAGAGATAGAAAGGTCCCAAATGCATTGAAAGATTCATAACAGTACGTTTTGTGACAGCAAAGAACTATGAACAAAGTAGGAGCTCATCTACTGGGGAATGGTTGAACAAACTGTGGTACATTAATATAATGGTGTATTACTACTTTGTAAGAAATGATGACTATGAAGAATACAGAAAAGCATGGGAAGATACATGAACTGATTTAGAGTAAAATAAACAGGGTAGCTAGGTGGCACACTGGATAGCGTACTGAGCCTAGAGTCCCCAGTTCAAATCTGATCTCAGACATTTAATTAGCTGTGTGACCCTAGGCAAATCCCTTAACCCTGTTTGCCTCAGTTTCCTCATCTGTAAAAAACTGAGCTGGAGAAGGAAATGGCAGACCACTCCAGTATTCTGCTAAGAAAACCTCAAACAGGGTCACAAAGAGTCAGATACAACTGAACAACAGATGTATCATTTTTATGATGTCTTAGCCTACAGAAGTTTATGTTGCACTCAGACCACTGGCATGAAAGTAAATTATTGTGAAGGGTTTACCACTTAGGAAACAGAACGTCACAGCTACCTGCTAAGTTATTTTACAGATGAGGAAGAGTAGTGAGCTCATTGCCCATCTGTGAGTTTGCTTAGGAGGAGGGATGGTTTTTGACCCTGCAGCATCTTTCCCCATTGGTGGTCCTAGAACCTCCGTTGTAAGGAAAGTTACCAGGCCTGCAATGTTTACTCTAGTTCTCTGGGGGCTCCACTCCTAACTTCTTACCCATACAGGTGCCTTCCCCCTCCCCTTTTGTGTGTTGTCTTCCCCCATTAGAATGTGCTGCAGATCGGAAAAAAAGGAAGTAAATTCCTTGAAGGCAGAGACTCTCTTTCTATTTATACAAGGTATCCCCAAATCTTGGTACACAAAGATTTTGGAGACACTCTGTATTTATATTCCCAGGAATATAGTGCCGAGGATGTTGTAAGTGCTTGATAAATGCTTATTACCTTGGCTTGACTTGTAAAATGAGAGGGTTGGCCTAGTTAGCCTTTAAGGAGACTTTTGACTCTAAATATACAATCCTAACATCTCTGGGGCAGGATTCAAACCTAGATCTTCTGATTCCTTCTTGTATATCACAGTACCTCCCCAAGTAATAGGTGACAGGGGGGTTACCCTGAGTAGCTCAAGGGTAGAATGGTACTTGTAGCTTGCTAGTGCACAGCAATGCTGTATTTACAGCCTCATATCTTAGTAAAGTGTTATGAACTCTCCAAGTGCATTGGAATAGCAGGGAAAGTGTGTGTGTGTGTGTGTGTGTGTGTGTGTGTGTGTGTATGTGAGAGAGAGAGAGAGAGAGAGAGAGAGAGAGAGAGAGAGAGAGAGAGAGAGAGAGAGAGAGAGAGAGATGGGGGAGGGGAGACAAAGACCAAGACAGACAGAGACAAATACAGAGACAGGAAGGGAGAGAGAGATCTGAGACTGTACAAGTTTTAAGAATAATTTTGCCCTGCCCTGCAAAGGGAAAAGAAAGGTACAAATGTTATCCTGATAATCCTCTAACAGTCTGTCTTGAAGAGCAAAGACACACCTGTCTGCTATCCCCTTTCTATCCATTAGGTTGTACTTTTTAGTCATTTCCCTCCTTCATCTGTTAATCATCTGAAGAAAAATTCTTAAGTCACTAAACAGAAAGCAGAACACCCCCCCCCCCAACCCTACCATCAAGGAAACCATGGTTACTAACATTACCAAGACTTGAAAAAATTGCTATGATTCACTGAAGAGAAAACCATAGCTATGTCTGATCATCAGTCTCTCTGGGTAGGGCTATAAAGCATGTTTCAGGAATGTCCCACTCACCCAGGCAGGGTCACCCCCAGCTCCAAACTGAGAAGTGAGGGGCAGATCTCTGAACAACACACAGTTATCAACCCCCCCACACCCAGTAGCAGTGACCTGTCCTTAAGGTCTACCACCAAATTATACTCATATACAATTCTTGAATTTGTCTAATTTCCTAGTCCACAGCTAATTGGAAGCAACAGATTCAGGTGAGGAGGGTAGTGGTAGACAGGCAGACCCACTTAATAGGAGACACAGAACTGGGCTGCCCTATGGCACAGCATTAGAATGGATATTCAAAATGATGACTCCCAGTTATCAAGAAAAGGGTAATTATATTCCCCATTCTCTGTCCAAGAAGGGAGAGATATGTAGAATCTGTTTTGGCAAGAGTTTATTTTCACAGTGAAAATAAACAAAGTTTAGATCCTTGAAGAGGCAAACTTTAGTTATCTAGAAAATGCATTTTTATAGTAGAATATCTTATCTCACCTTATTTCCCAAGATGTTGGATAAACAAGGTATTAGAAAAATTGCTTTAGCATTTTCAACAGAGTTCTCTTCCTGCTACCTTTACACCTCTGCCAAAGGGGAAAGAGTGGAAAATGTTGTAGTTCTGGTGGTGGGATGGGGAGGACTGGTTTGGAGGGAGTGTTAATCTAATAAACGCTGTACTGAATGGTCTTAGTCACAGAACACAAGAGGTTATCTATTCCAACCTCTGTATTTTACAGATCAGTAAACTGAGATCCAGAGAGGGGATGTGACTTCTAGGGAAAAGTCTATTTACTCTAATTCAGTCCTATTTCACAAGCATTTATTAGGTGCCTACTGAATGCAAGGCAATCTGCTAGGTGCTGGGGAAACAGAAACAAGATAAAAACACTATACCTGACCTGAAGGAGTTTATATTCTACTTGGGGGAGACTATAAACAGTAGAACAAACAAGTAAGATAATAATCTGGTTAAACAAATGTACAAATCTGCAAAATTGCACGTTATGACCAGGCTAGCTTGTAGACAGTTACCTGACACTATTTTTAAAATGTTATCCTCCATACAAAAAGATGGTGTTAATATCATTGGATATTAAACCAACAGTCCCTTAGAGATCATCTAATCCCATTCCTTCATTTTACAAAGGAGGAAACTGAGGACCAGAGAGATTAAGTGCTTAAGATTGTACATTATTGTTCCACCACACAAGGGGCATTAACCAGTATTCAAAAGGCCTTTTACCTCATAACATATTACTTTGAATGTAAGGGATAAAATGTCTCATTACACTTGAATGTAGCCAAAAGTCTGAGAAAGTCTGACTTTGTGCAGAGTAGGTGCATTATAGATGTTTGTTGGACTAATGAATGAATGACAAAGTGATCTCAATGTTCCATTCTTAGCTCTAAATTTGTCTATCCCTTCTAAGATTCAATTCTTCCAATGTTATTATAGAATTATTTTTCTCCTGAAAGTG
The DNA here is from genome assembly GCF_028372415.1 of Notamacropus eugenii. Lineage (NCBI taxonomy): Eukaryota > Metazoa > Chordata > Mammalia > Diprotodontia > Macropodidae > Notamacropus > Notamacropus eugenii. The sequence goes on along the minus strand of NC_092872.1, from coordinate 216,206,840 downwards.
CCAAGCCATTGAAGACAGAAGTAATTTCCAAAAATGAAATACCAGGTCATCTTAGTGGAGACACACAGAGAATGTTGGGCCTTGATAATCTCTTTTTATAATGCACTTTTTATAATACTTTAAAAATTTCATTTGATTCTGTGCAACAGCCCATAACACAAGGATTGAGGATGACTAATTAGATTTCCTGGAGAAATGCAGAACATGTCTCCCGTTACAATAAACATTGATCAAGAACGCTGCCTACATAGCTAAGAATTGGAAACTGAAAGGATCTTCAACTATCAACTGGGGAATGGCTGAACAAACTGTGGTATAAGGATTGTAATAAAATATTATTGTGCTATAAGAAATGACAGAATGATTTCAGAAAAACCTGAAAAGACTTACATGAACTGATGCAAAGTGAAGTGAATAGGAAAATGAGGAGAATATTGTACATAGTAACAGCAATATTACACAATGAAGAATCGTGAATGACTTGACTTTCTCAGAAATACAATGATCCAAGACAATTCCAAAGGACTCATGACAAAAAATCCTGTCTCCCTCCAAATGCTGTCCTCTCCAGAAAGAAGTGATGCTGTCTGAATCAGACTGAAACATACTATCTACTTATCTTTCTTTTTTCTTTCTCTTCCTTCTTTCCTTTTTCCCTCCCTTCCTCCCTTTCCTTCCTTCCCTTCTTTCTTTCTTTTTTGAATTTTTTTGCACAAAATGACTAAGCAGGAAATGTTTTACATGATCTCACATGCATAACCTATATCAGATTGTCTACCATCTCAAGGAGAGGGGGAGGAATAGAATTTGGAATTCAAAACTTTAAAAAAATGGATGTTAAAAATTGTTTTTATATGTAATTGGGGGGAAATAAATATTAAAATGTTTTCCATTTAAAAAAAAGAATACTGCCTATATATAGTCCTATCAGGCTCAGCCTCATTGAACCACAGAAATATCCTGAAGCCAGAAAAGGATTAGAGTGCTCCCATTTGGAGATATAGTAGGGGCCTGGTGCCTTCCTTTGGCATTTGATTTTCCCTATTCCCAACTGCTTTTATGATCAACTCTTCATACTAGAGAATCAGAAAATCTTAATAGTTGGAAGGGACCATGGATGTCATCTATCTAGGGCAGGGATTCTTAAATTGGGATCTGTGAACTAAAACTATTTTGATGTAGCTGTATTTCAATAAAATTGACTTCCATTGTAATCATAGATCTACATTCATGCACTTGGAAGCATGATTCTGAGAAGTGGTTCAAAAAAAGGTTAAGAACCATGGATCTAGAGTAACCCTCCCTTCACTTAGTACTTAAAAGGGACTGGGATGTAGAAGAAAGAACACTGGACTTGGTATCAGAAGATCTGGGTTGGAATCCAACACAATGGAAAAACCTTGTGGGTAAGACACACCTCAAGAGCTTCCAGATTCTCATCTGTAAAATGGGGATAATAAGCATGAAACTCCTCTACAGTATCTAAATTATTTTGTTTTAATGGATTTTTGTGAGTATTATCACAAGGCTAGAAGTAACTCAGAAGGTATAGTAGAGGTCTATGCTATGTAGCAATTTTATTGAGGACTTAGGGTAGCTAGCTGGTAGAGTGGATAGAGTCCCGGACCTGGAATAAGGAAAATTCATCTTCCTGAATACAAATCTGGCCTCAGACACTTACTAGCTGTGTGAGCCCGAGTAAGTCATTTAATCCTGTTTGCCTCAGTTCATCTGTAAAAAATGAGCTGGAGAAGGAAATGGCATACCACTTCAGCATCTTTGCCAAAAAAAACCCCAAACAACCAAATAACCCAAATAGAGTCATGAAGAGTTGGGCATGACTGAAAAGACTGATGACTTGGGTGAAGGCAAGAATGGTATACTGATCAAATTTGCAAATGGCACAATGCTTGGAGGGCTAATTAACATCTTGGATGATAAAGTTAGAATCCACAAAATATCTCAACAGTTTAGAATGTTGGCCTGAATCTGATAATATGAAATTCAAGTGTCAGTACATATAACTTCTTACAATTTGGTTCAAAAAATCAACCCCACAAATTCAAAATGGGGGTGACAAGACTAGGTAGTAGTTTTAAAAAAGATCTAAGAGTTCGAATGAACTGGAAACTCAACATAGGGCAATAGGTCAATCAGATACAGGACAGTCAAGAAAATCTAACATGATCCTCGGCTGCATTAAAAGAGGCACAGTGACCAGCACTGGGGAGATGACTGTACTCTTCACCACATCTGAAGTATATGTCCAGTTCTGCATGCCTCATTCTACAAAGACCAGAGTTAGAAGAGGGCAAGAGTTACGATGAGTGACCCTAAGATCATACTGTTTGGAGGAACTGGGGGAGAGGGGTGTTAGCCTGGAAAAAAGAAGGCTTGAGGGGGGGCAGGGATATGATCAGTGCTTTCAAGTATCTGAAAGGCTGTCATATAGAAAGATTACATTTGTTCTTCTTAGACCCAGATAGCAGAACTAGGAAAAACAAAAAGAATGTGCAAAGAGGAAAATTCAGGTTTGATGTACGGAAAAACTCCTTAACCATGAAAGCTGTCCAAATTGTAATGGGCTGCCTCAGAAAGCTCTGCCTTGTTGGAGGTCTTCAAAGGCTAGATGGTCATGCATTGAGTATTTGCAGAGTGATTCTTGTTCAGGTATTGGTTAGACTTAGATGTTGCTGACATCCCTTCTCACTCTGAAATTCTGTGTGTAGTAATGCTAGGCTATAGGTCCTGAAAATAAAGCATCTTTTGTTGTTCAGTTATTTCAGTCATTTCAAACTCATCGTGACCCCAGTTAGAGTTTTCTTGGCAAAGATATGGGAAGTAGTTTTCCATTTATTTGTCTAGCTTACTCCACAGATGAGGAAACTGAGGCAAACAGGGTTAAGTAGCTTGTCCAGGGTCACAAAACTAATCAGTTTCTGAGGCAGGATTTGAATTCAGGAAGATGAGTTTTTCTGACTCCATGCCTGGCACTCTATCCATTGTACCATGTAGGTGCCCCAAAACGTCTCAGTAGTGAATTATCAAAGAAAAGACAGCTCAGAAACTAACCAAAGGGTTCTCCCATAGCGTGTTTGGGTAGGACGTTGTCTAGATGGTCAAGATGTCTCAAGTGGGAGGAAGTGAGAAAACTGAAGGGCAGCCACAAAGGGAGAGCAAGAGAGCATGACTCAGCTCTCCTCCCCCTACTCACAATGGAACCAGCACATAACCTGAACAAAGAGACTGGGCTGGGGACCAGAGCCAAAGAACCTGCTTCATATTCTGTTCTCTTATACAGTAACTCATTGTTACCAGAACAAAGTCCCGCTAAAGGACACAGCAATTACTCTAGTCTACAGAAGAATTCTTTGGAAGTGTATTCGCTGTAATTCAAATCTACACAGCCTGGCACTGGAGTCCTTCACTGCCAATTGACTGTTAACAAAAGTTGCCTGCGGAGGCCTCTCTGGATCTGATTAAGGAGATCTGTCATGGGGATTTCACTGAGGTCTATTCAGTAGGCCAAGAGAAGAGATACAAAACTCAAGATAATAATACTTGTACTATCTAGCTGACAAGATCACTGTGAGGACTAACTGGGATGACGTACGTAATAGTGGACTGTGAAAAGAATGACAGAAATGCCTCAGTTTCTTCACTTCAACAACTCTGCATTTCCCACCAGTCCACTTGGACTAGACTTCATCATGCCCTCCCTTTTCAACTTCCTTTTGCCTCCCTCTCTTAGATTGTAAGTTCCTGGAGGGCAAGGACTATCTTTCTTTTTTTCATTTCTATCACCAGTTCTTAGCATACTTGCCAGGCACATGGTAGGCACTTAGTAACTATTTATCAGCTGAATAACTGACCTGTAGTATGAGAATGGTATTACCATCTCGATTTAGCTCCCGGGTTGTTGTAAGGTCCAGACGGGATGTACGTAGATTGCTTTGCGCGATTTGAAGCACTGTATCAATATCAATGGTTATTGTTACTGCTATAATTATATTTTGTTATAATCATCTTGCTTGGTCCATAGCTACACTGCTGTTGCCCCAGGCAACTAATTCTTTCCTGGTTCTCCTGAAATGCCCAGTTCTTGTTTTCCTGGAGCTCCAAGGCTGCCTTTGACAATTAGGGAGACAGAAACCATTATTCTCAACACTATCCAGCTCAGGCAATGACAGGTGTGGGAGGACGCTGAGTGAGGAGTAATCCTTACATAATACAAGGAAGGAGACTATGTTAGGTTTTGGAAGATGAGAGGATGAAAGGCAAAGAGGGAACAGCAGAAAGAGCTTGAGATTTGAAGTGAGAGAATTTGGGTTCAAATCCCAGCTCTGCTTCTCAGTTCGGAGTGTAACCTTGGGCAAGTCACACACTCTCTGGACCTCAGTTTCCTTTCTAGGGTCCTCAGTCTATGATGTTAAATGCTGGAATATGCAAAGATGAGGGAAGATATCAAACTTAGATACAAGGAGAACCAGAGAGGCCCATTCAACCTGATGGAACTGTACTGAGAACACATAGTGAGCCATGAGGTTGGGGGGGAGGAGCAAAAGTTTGGAAAGGGCTAGAAGATACTCTGTTGGACAGACTGAAGGGAATGTACTTGGAGAGGCAGTGAAGCCATACAGTCCTAGGAAGGGTGGCTTTCTGGGCTCAGGTGGACAATGCTAGAGATCAGGGGGCTGAGGGTGGGGGGCGCTGCTCACCCTTCTTGAACTCCTCCAGCACCGTGTCCAGTCGAGTGTCATTGAAGACGCAGTGAAGGGGCCGGTTGTAGAAGCGGGTGACAGTAAGGAGTGGGGTGCAGTCGTCAGGGTCTACAAAAGCCAAGTCCTTAACAAATAGGATGTCCACGATGTTGTGCCTCTGGTCGCCTTCGTACACGGGGATGCGCGTGTAGCCGCTGCGCAGGATCTCGGAGACGGTGGAGAAATCGAGCACAGCGTCCGAGCGGAGCATGAAACAGTCCCCCAGAGGGGTCAGCACCTCCTCCACCACCTTGGTCCGCAGCTCCAGGGCGCCCTGGATCATGTTCAACTCTTCCTTGACCAAGTCATTGTAAGGGTCTGCCGCCCTCAACGTCTCCAGCAGCTTCTCCCGTGTGTAGAAGGTGCTGATCTCCTGGCGCAGCGCCCAGTCCAGCAAGCGGCCGAGCGGGTAGCACACCGGGAAGGCAGCAGCCATTAGAAGCCGAGTCAGGCAGACACTGTGCGAGGCGATGGCCAGCCCGTGCCGGGAACACACCGAGTACGGGCAGATCTCGGCGCCCAGAAACACAGCGCCGGTGCACAGCAGCGTGGGCAGCCAGGGAAAGTGACTTCCCCCGACCCACTCTTCTTCCCCTTCATCCCCGACGCCCGGGGGCAGAGAAGCGCACAGCCAGCCAGCCAGAGCTGCATTGGCCCCGGCCTGCCCCAGCAGCAGGGTACACAGCAGATGCGTCCCGCGGCCCCGCACCGCCTGCACCCGGCGCGCCTGTTCCTGCTCGGTCGCGGAGCCGCTGTTCCTCAGCACCCGTAACTCCACCGGGTCCAGAGAGAGCAGGCTCAGGCGCAGGCCGCTGAAGAGGGCCGACAGGGCGAGTAGCAGGACAGCCCCTAGAGCCCGCAGCCAGACCGGGTGCAGCAGCTCCCCGCCTGGGCCATACAGCCTCGGCCTGACTCGCAGCAGAAAGCCGCCAGCCGCGCCATGGTGGTGCCAAGCGCGCCCGTCCCAGGCGCACAACGAAAAGAGCTTCCCGCGGCCTCCTGAGCTGGCCCGCTCCGCCTCCCCCTTGCGCAGCTCTCGCACCCGCACCTCGACCAGAGCCGAGCCTGCCGCGCCGCCCGGCCGCAGCGGACCCAGAACCTCCACGTCCGATGCCCAGCCGCTCTGCTCGAGGCACCGCTGAGGCCCTGGGGGTCGGCTCGGGAGGGCGCTGGGGGCCACGACACCGCTTCCGGGGGGCTCTTCGATAAACACGAGCCTCGGGGCCCAGTCGCTGGTGTCATTCTCCCCCGAGGAGCGGGTCGGGGCTGGAAGCAGCGCCGCGCTCGTTGCTGCGCCCGGCTGAAAATAGACCCGCAATAAGAAACTGGTCCCCTCGGCAGCGCGCAGGGTGCCCCCCTCCAGGGAGACGCGGCCTCCCGCGGTGTCCTCCGGCCTCAGCCCCAGCAGCCAGGCGGCCGAGGCCGGAGGCTGAGGGGACAGGGAGAAAAACAGCAAGAACACGGCCCCCCGGCTGCTGCAGCACCGGAGACTGGCACCAGCCACCGCTGCTGCCGCCGCTGCCGCCGCCGCTGCCGCCGCCGCCATCCTGCACCTGGCCCGGGCGCACGTGATACTGCAGTGAGGGGAGCACGGACCGGGAGGAGGAGCCGGGAGCTGGGAACCCGGCCCCAAACGGGTCACCACGTGTGCGCTTCTTTGGCAGGAGGTGGTGGTGGTGGCCTCCTTCCCGATCCCCCCTGGGGTGATGCCCAGGGCCACCTGGCACAGCTTCAAGGGTGGTCCCTGAACTGCATGTGGACTCTGCTCTCCGTGGACCAAATGGGGGCCACCCCAGAAGAGAAAGGTAGTTGAACATGTAGCCTAGTGTAAAGTAAGTGTGTGGGTGTGTGTGTGTGTGTGTGTGTGTGTGTGTGTGTGTGTTCGTGTGTGGGGGTGTATTAGAATCGTCTGAGGTATTTGTTCAGCCCCTGGCCTCTCTGAGGACAAGTAGACCAAGGGAAGTGACGAGCCAGGCAAAGGCTCCAACTCATTCATTCCCTCTGATAATGGTCTGAAACAAATGAACTGGCCCTTTATCCATCCTGGCTACTTCCACCATCAGTTCAGCCAAGTGCATCCTACAGCCTTCTCTTGGCAAGTTAAATTGTTTTGCATTTTGCCTCGTTTGAGATCAACCCATCAACTGCATTGCTTCCCGTATTTGCAAGAGATTCTGGGAATAATAATTTGCATTTTGGGTGCAAACTTTGGTACTTGGGCGAGACTCTTCTAATAGTCTTTCAGATTCATTGTTTAAAATTACTTGAATTAATACGGTCTTGCTTTTCCTACGTAAACAGAAACACATATTAACCAGTTGTCTTATCTGTTACACAGTTTCCCTACTTTTCATCACTTTTCCCATCAGCAGTGAAAATCAATTCTCCTCAACTTTGTAACTAGATGGAAGTCAGATATCTGGCTTCAATTCTCTCTCACCAGATGGTAGAGAAAGCAAACATTTGAAAAAATAATGTATTGAAATCTTTTGTTCTTACCTTTCATTTCTGGATTTAGCCCTCCTTCAACCTCTACCTCAAAAATAAAGGGGGGGGGGGGGAGAAAACAATTCATCAAAATTAATCTATCATCTGTGACAACATACACAATATTCCATATGAGGTGCTGTATAGCTAACCTGATGCAGGGAGGGCAGACCCCAAACACAACTCCTGTACTACTTTTGGAGAGGAGGCAGAAGGGAAACCCAATCTGAGCCCATTGGTGCTCCTCTACCATTTGAAAGGAAAAGGAAAAGGAGATGTTGTGGCAGTGGCATGTACAATGATCCAGCCTTCTTCTCTTTCCCCCACCCTCATTTCTACTCCTCCATCTCCAATAGTAAAAGGCACCTGAAATTCAAGGTGTTTTCTTTTCCTTTTCCTTCCAACATCCATGGCCTTGACTAAGGCACTAAAGACAAGCTCTCCCACAATTTCAGATCACAGTCTCAGAATCTTTTTATTTTTTAATACTATTTTTCCTCCAATTAAATGTTAAAACAATTTTTAAAAACTTTTTTTCAAATTTTTGAGTTCCAAATTCTATCCTTCCCTCCTACCCTTCCCCTTCCCTGAGACAGTAAGCAACCTGATATAGTTTATATATGTACAATCATGTAAGACATTTCCATATTAGTCATTTTGTACAAGAAGACTCAAAAAAATAAAAAAAGAATGAAAGTGAAAAATAGTATGCTTCAGTCTATATTCAGACAGTATCAATTCTTTCTCTGGAGGCGGATAGCATGCTTCAGGATCATCTTTAAAAAGAAACCTGTACTTTTTTTTTTAAGTGAGTTACGGAAGAAACTGAAGAGTGCTTTCTTATAGTAAAGAGAGATCAAATACCTTTTCCTTTGTCTGAGTCCTAGAAGGTTCCTGAGATTCCAGTGTCCTGATGTAACCAAGAACACTCCAGGGACATGGTGAGAGTTAGTGTGCTACCAAAAAAAGATGTGCAATACTCTTCTGGCTTACTATGGGAGCATGTAATATGTGATGGAGAATAAACTGGCAGATTTATTAGGGAGCTGGAGTGAATAATATCTGTCTTCTAGCCAGCTCCTGTGTTATGGTGAAAATGAAAGTTCAGATATTTAGAACCTAGGAGAATGATATTGTCCAGGTTGAAAGTGCCATCCTTCCCTGTGTCTTGTATTACATAGTTCACATTCAATTTCATTTAACACATTTATTAAGCACCTATGGTATGCCAGGCACTGTGCTAGGTAATTGATAGTATAGAGACAACAATTGTCTCTCAAGGAGCTTGTGTTCTTACTCTATGTGAACATTAAATAGGTCTTGTTCAAGGCAGACCTTGTTACTAAATCCAAATCAGGGAGAAATAAAGCCCCTAATTTGTCCTGGGTGAGATAGAGAGGAAAAACCCAAGGCTGAGTCATATTATGTAGGTCATCAAAGGGCAAACTGCTGGAAGTGATGGACTGGAGCTCAGAATTGGCATGGCATTCAAAGCACATCTGCTGCTCTACTCCGTGACTTCTCACTTTTTTTTTTGAGGGAGTGGCAAGAGGGATAGGACCTATTACCATGTATTACCTATGACCATAAGTCAACTGCTCGGATTACCAAGAAGCCTATGGATGATACTAGGTAGCACTTTTAGGTTTGCAAAGTATCTTATAAATATTATTTCACTTTAGCCTCACAAGAAACCCTGGGAGGTGGTTGCTAATTGTTACCCCATTTTACAGATAAGGAAATTGAGGCAGACAGGTTAAGTGACCTGCCAAGGGTTCCACAGTTAGTGTCAGACAAAATGTGAACTCAGCTCTTTCTGAACACACTAAATCCAAAAAACAACAATTTTATAACTAAATTAAAAAAAACCCAAAAACAGTAGTACTAAGCACTTCAGCATGGAAACTTAGGGATTTTAGGCTCATGATAAAAATAATACAATAAAATACTTCCAGAATTCACAGTATCACTAGTGTGGGTTCACATATTCTGCACCTAAGCAGAGGGAAGCCTGCAACCTCTGTAAATTGCTATGAGGCTTTGTGAGTTTCTGTGGCCAAAAATATTCATCATTCATTGGCAAACCCTTTGATGATGAAAGTAATAATTACTCATATTTCCATGGTGGTAACATGTTCTCCTGTGAAGTAAAAAAAATGCAAAATACCAGCATCCCCATTTTTGTAGGTGAGGAAACTGAGGCTTAGAGATGTTAGTGACTTTCCAGTGTTTAGCATATTGCCTGGCATATAGTAGGTGCTACATATATATATATGCATGTGTGTATATATATATATATGTGTATATATATGTACATATATATATACATATATATATGTATATATATATGTGTATATATATATATATATACATATATTTCTAACAGCCATGAAGCTAATAATTGTCATAGGTAGTACTCATTCTGTTCTTTTGACACCAAATCCAGTGGTCTTTCCTAGCCAATAACAGGCTATTCATGTAGCATTTTGTTACCCATTATTACCTGGGTATTACAAAGATGTGTATCTTTTGCCCAAAGATAAGGAGATACTTAGGTAGTTCTTAAATTGGGAAAATGGGGAGTAAGAAGGATGAGGGAAGCAGAAAGCCAGGCCCAAACTGGCTACTAGCCGACTAATTCTTCCAGCATATGGTCCCAATAATCCTTTACAGGGTGCCAGGCTAGAACAAAGCAAAGAAAAGGTTAGAGATAGGAGGTCAAACAGCCTCTGGCCAATGATGTGACACTGTTAGGAGGGGTGCATGGAATTGCATTTAGTAGGAATACGATGGAAAACCTCAGGTCACTGATGTGGTAGCTGAACAGGAATTGATTGTCCTGAGAGCCAATCCCCATGACGATCCAGTCTCTAGGTGGATAATCTTGGGGAAAGAAGACAATTTAATGGAATCATAGGGAAGGGGTGGGGATTCCAATGGTTCTTATTTAGGGGAGGGATTTAGGTTGATTTTGCAGGAAGATTTGTTTAGGAAACCAAAATAGTTTTAATTTTTTAAACAAATGAAAAGAGCACCTGGGTATTACATCTGTGAGAGGGGTTCAGTCTCTCACTTTAGATGCCGGCACCTAGTCATAAAGACTTAGTAATCCCTTTCTCCAACATCCTGTCTCAAATGTGTTAATTAAATTTGCAGATGACACTCAATTAGGCCATGTTACAAGTGGCAATAAAATGCAAGTGAAAGGATTTTTTTTTTTTAAGATTAGAAATACGGGAAAGAAAATGATACTGAACTTGGGAAAAAATATACATTGAGGCATCTAGGGGAAAATAATCATTAAGGCAAATTTTCATTGGGAGGGCAACACCTGGAAAAGAGTAATGCCTGAAAGAGTCCCTCTGGGTGCTGCTAAGCAGCAAATTAGATACATGTCTACAGCAGAATCTTGCAAGAAAATTATGACTACCACAGACCAGCCTCATGTCACAAACTGTGGAGATGACCGCCTTCTCTGTGGAGTCCTAGGGAGACAGCACCTGGAGGACTGGGCTCCGTTTTGGACACCTCATTACCAAAAAACACTGATAAACAGAGGAGAATTTGGAGAAGAGTAATGAAAACAATTTAAAGCACTGGTCGGCATGGTTCAGCAAAATAAAAGCAAAAGAAGGAAGGGAGTCAGAGGTAGAAAAGGACAATTGTTTTTAGGTCATAAAAAGGGGAGGAAATGGAAAGGGTATTTTGGTTCGTGGTTTTTAAAAGTCTTTTCTCCCACTCCAGTTTCAGCACCTGCATGGCTGATGGTGCAATTAGAAAGAGCTGCTTTCCATCCATTATCTCATTTGATTTTCCCAGTAGCTTTAGGAGGCATGTAGTTCAGGGCTTATTATTCCCATGTTCCCCATAAGGAAATTAAAGCCTACATTAAGTGACTTCCTTAAGGTCACATAGTCAGTGTGGGAGCCAAGACTTGAATCCAGAGCTGTAACTAGGAATTTTGGCACCTGGGGCTAAGTTAGTTGATGGGGGTGGGGGAAGGGGTAGATACTGTGGTCATGGAAGTTGTAAAGACTGAGGAAATGGATGGAAAGGAAGTTGGAAGGGTTGAGTTTTGGATGTTCAAAGGAGATGAGTGCAAAGTAGATAAGAAAACCATAAGCCACATGCTTGAGGAGGATGGTAACAGGAGGTGCCTTTGTGAATCTGGTGCTCACTGTCCTTGTGGCAGGAAGTTCCCAGATTTTTGGGAGATGTTCACCATATCCAAGGCCACACTGTCAGTGGTAGGAGAGGATTTAGGAAGATCTGAATCCAAGAAAGGATTGAGAAAGAAGTGTGGTAGGGCTGTGCTCAGAACAAGAAGGAATTGGGTATTAATCCAAGTCTAATCCAATTCAACAAGCATTTATTAAACACCTGCTGAGTATACGGCACTATACTACATGCTGGGGATACAAAGGCAAAGGGAAAACTCATCCCAGGCCTCAGGAAGTTTACTTTCTACATTGCATGAGATCAGATAAGTCTGCATCCTTTGAGGTAGAGGCTAAGAGGACTAGGAGAGGCCCAGACTCCAAATCCGGGGCTCTGACCTTCATACCACACTGCTTCTCTCATGAGTTCCTCCCTGCCTCCTACATATCCCATTATATGGGGCACATAATATTAAGTGAGAACACTTTAAGCTGATATGTGGATGGGTCCTCAAAGATTCCATTTGGGCCCAGACCTGGCTCCCTTATCAAGGACTAAGGCCTGGGCTCCCAAAACTAGTCATGTCAGTTGAAAAGAATCCATCAGTGGCAGGATTTGCATCTAGATCCCACCTACACCCACCTATAGCTCTTCTTATCCTCTTCTGTCTCAGTCCTGATCGGAACAACTGTCCCAAACCTAAAAGGTAGACCCAATTTTAGTGCCTCCATATGCCATTTTCCCCTCTCAGGGCCTCAGTTTCTCCATGTGTGAAATGAATGGATTACCACATGATCTCTTGGTTCCTATTGGCTCTGATACTTGTTTGATCTGTCTGGCCTCCTCACCCCTGGTCAAGGTCACTGCCTGGGCTCTGAGCTTCCAAACCTCCCATTGTCCCTAATTCTCCAGCAAGGTTCTAGCTCCATTTTTACCTTTCATTCCCAAGCTGACTTGGTAGAAGTGTCAATTAGTCAGTCAACAAACACTATGTACCAGGCAGTGTGCCTTAGTATTGCGCTGGAGCAAAGAAAGGCAAACAACAGTGCCTGCTTACATGCTAACGGTGAGACAAACATGTAAATCGTTAGATACATATAACATGTGTAAAGGGAAGATGGGAGGTAAGTGAGACATGAAGGTAATAGCAGTTTGGGGGCAGGGGAGAAGATTGTAAAGGTTCTTAGCAAAAGGTAAGATTTGAGATGAATCTTGAGGGAAGTCATGGAAACTTAAAAGGCAGAGATGAAGGAGCATGTGTGGGGCCTAGCCCTCAGAAAGGCAGGAGCCAGGAGGTGGGGTGATATGTTCAAGGCATGGCAACAAGCCCAGTATAGGTGGATGGATCGCTACAAGGAGAGGGGAAAAGAGTATAAGAAGACTGGATAGGGAGGAAAGGGCAAAAGCCAAGACCAAGATTTTGTATTTGGTCTTGGAGGCAATAGGGAGAAAATGGAGTTTATCAAAGATGAGGGGGAGGGGATGACATGGTCAGCCCTGTGCTGTAGAAATATCACCATGGCAGATGAATCTATGGAGTGGGGAGAGACTTGAGGCAGGCAGACCAATCGGAAGACTATCAAGATATTCCAGATGTCCTGGAAGACAATGATAAATGTAAAGGAAGAACTGGCTGGTCTTCCTCGTAAAGGGAGGGAATAAGGACTTTCCTCATGGGGTGATTGTGAAGATCCAATGAAATCATGGATGTAAAGAGCTTTACAAACCTTCAAGGACCACATAAATGGGAGCTATTATTTAGGATTATTTTCCCCCAAACCTTTCTTCCTAACTTAGTTGTTTCTGTTGCCATCTTTTCATAGTTATTCTCTCCTATTCACTCTCCCTTCCCACTCTTCTCCCATCCTCACTCCCTTAATCAGTTTCCAAGTCTTCTGTCTGTATTCCACCTCCCGAACCAGTCTCACATCAGTCCTGTCTTTCTTCTCATTGGGCAGTTAAAGGTTTTCATTATCTCTTCCTTGTACCATTTCTGTGATCTTCTAATTGAGGGGTTTTTAGCCTTTGTTTTTATCCATGGGCCCCTTTGGCAGTCTGAGGAAACCTATGACCCCCCCTTTCAGAATCATGTTATTAAATGCATAAAATAAGTGACAACCAAAGGTTAGTAAAAAATAAAGATGTAATGTTTTTTCCTACCCAAGTTCATGGACCTCCTGAAATTTTTCCATGGAATTCTTGTGGAGTCCAGCTTGAGAATCTCTGTTCTACAAGTTGTATAATGGAATACTATTGTTCTATAAGAAATGAGGAGCAGATGGATTTCAGAGAAAACCTGGAAAGACTTGAATGAACTGATGCTGAGTGAAGTGAGCAGAACCAGGAGAACACTGTACACAGCAACAGCAGAACCATGTTACTGGGCTCTTCTCAGCAGTACAATTCCAAAAGACTCATCATGGAACATTCCATCTACATCCAGAGAAAGAACTGTGAAGTCTGAATGCAGGTCAAAGCACACTATTTCTCTCTCTTTTTTTTCCTCGTGATTTTTCCTTTTGGTTCTGATTCTTCTTTCACAATATGACTAATGTGGAAATATGTCCAATATGATGGCATATGTATAACCTATATCAGATTGCATGCCACCTTTGGGAGGAAGCAGGGGAAGGAGGAAGAAAAAATTTGGAACTCAAAATCTTATAAAAGTGCATGCTGAAAACTATCTTTAATTGGAAAAAAATTAAAATACTATTTAGAAAAAAAAGAAAAAATAGGATCTCTCTTCTAATTGGTCTTCCTGCTTCCATTGTCTTCTCTCACTATTCTGTTCTCCACCCAGCTACCAAAATAATATTCTGAAAGCCTGACCATGTTGTTCTCATACTCTAAAAAACATCAGTGGTTCCCTATTGCCTCAAGGATAAAATACAAGCTATGCTTTCTTTTAAAGCCTTTCACAGTCTGGCACCAACTCATTTCTAGATTGATTTCATATTACTTTCTTTATGTATTTTACATTTCAATCAAAAGTGGCACCACTGATACTTGATGGCTCTCAAGCGCTTATAAGCCTCCCAGTTCCCGGGAATCCTTACCTTCCTATAGGAAGCTAGATTCTATAACTTCTCACTTACAAAATGTCTAGTCCCAGAGGTCCTTCTGTGTCCAACTTCTGGGCTGAGAAAAAAGCCGAGTAAAACTTTTTTTATCTGAGAGGGTAGAGCTCAGAATTTTACTTCCTAATTAAATATACCGATATGCATTGCCATAGAGGAACTAAATAGGTCAGGTTCCTGCTGGTGAATGCCAGGCCTGTGAATATGGCCTGAATATCTGCCTGCACCCTTCTGGGCAAAGTGGGCTCTCTTCCAAAACCCTGGAGGGTGAAGGAGTCTCTTAGTTAATGTTTTCCTTGTTGGCTCAGCTAGCCATCAGACATTAAGATTGGGAAGGAAGGGGGAGATAGAGGAAAGGTCACACAGCTCATAGGACAGGTTCATGGCATGGCCCAAAGTCCAGTTTGGCTGAAGTCTGGGGTGATAATAATAGCTACCATTTATCTAGTCTTTTAAATGCATTATCTTATTTGAACATCTCAATAACTCCGTAAGGTAGAGTTATTCCTATTTTATAGAAGAGGCAACTGAAATTTAAAGGACTAATTGATGGTCACATCAATGTGTATGTCAGAGATAGGGTTTGGACTCTGATCTTTCAGCCACCAAGTACAGCACTCAATCCATTATACCACACTTATTCTCATAAAGGTAAAAGGTAAATCTGGGAGACTAGTATAAGGAGTCATATTCCAGATGTCATGCTAAGGAGTCAGACTTTGTTCAATGGATAATAGGGAGCCATGGAAAGAGTGATGTGATTCAGATTATACTTTAGGACAATTGTTCTGGCAAAGTTCCTAGAACAGAGCACACACACAATCAATTGTGTGGCTCGGAACCTCACATGACTCTCTTGACGGCTTTAATTTTTGTGATCAGGGCTAGCGCTAAGAAAAGGAGTGAGAAAGGGATGAAGATTCCTTCACCTTCCACCTCTTTTTTGCCCTTTCTAGTTCTTCCTCATGAGAAGGTCAGTTAGTGGAAACCAATCAACACCATATCCATCCACACTGCAGGTCAGTGTTCCTTGAGTCCTCCCCCAGCTGCCATAGCCAATCAGCTGCCTGTTCTCTCTCTGCTCTTTCCATTCCCACTCTCCCTAACTTAGGCTAGACTTTCCTTATGGTCTCTAACTCTCAGTATCTTCATCTGTAAAATGGCGATAAAAGTATAGATCTTACAGGGTTTTTATGAGATAATGTATTAAAATGTTCAGTGAACTTGACCTATGAACCAATCTCTTTCTCTCAAATTTGCCTGTACTATATGTATTTATGTGTATATGTATGTATGCAAATCACTAAATACATACAACATGTATAAATAGTAGATGGGAGGTAATGGGAGGTAAGTCACAAGCGAAGATATTATCAGTTTGGGAGCAGGGGAGGGGATTGTAAAGGCCTTTTAGCAGAAGGTAGGATTTGAGCTGACTTGAGGGAAGCCGTGGTAATAACTTCCTTGATCTTTCTCCATCTCTTGAAATGCCACTTCTGTCTTTCAAGACCCTGCCCTGTCAGCAACAGAGAATCTTTCCCTGAATCCCTGAATCACAAGTGATTATTTATTCCTCTCACCTCTCAAAGCACTTTGTAACGCTCATGTGCTTAGCCAAATTTACTTTATAAAGTAGTTATGTGTGTGCCTGCCAGCTCCCCTACTAGACTAAATTCTTTGCAGGCAGGAGTCCCATCTTTGTATCATCGTGGGTTTAGGACTAGAAAGAACATTTTACAAATCATCCCCTTTATTCAGATCCTTTACTTTACAGATTAGGAAAGTGAAGTCCAGAGAAATTAAGTGATTTGTCCAGCATCTGGGAGATAGCAAGGGCCCATTGTATAAAAGATGCTTATTTTAGAAAAAAGAACTAGGAATTGAGAAAATTCAGAATGTGATGGGACTGAAATCTGCACGTGTATCTGTATTGGCTTTCTCCATACATAGCTTCATTCATCTGCATTGTATGTACCCCTGGGTGAGTCTTGAAGGGGAGGAAGCAGCTGTGGGGTTGAGTGAAGGAAAGCTAGATTACAGGGAGGTGGAGTAGCACAATAGGGATAGGGGAAAGGACTGAAGATCACGATAAAGGCAATGAGAAGGCTGAGAATGAGGGAGTGGGAGAGATGGAAGTTTAGAAGGCTACAAATGGAGAGTAGAATTTTAAAGATCTACTTCATAGATCATAGTTATGGAGTATTTAAAGGCAGAGGGGAGCTGGAGCCAGCTTCTCCAGAGCCAGTGGTTAAATTGTCAAATGTGAGCATTTAGGTCTTGCAAATCAGTGAACCCTACAAATCAGGGCTTGATTTATTGCTTAGTTGATTGTCTAGACTTAAAGTGATGGGGAAAAGGCTAATGATGCAGAAAAAACTTGAAAGTATATCTTATGTAGTCTCCTCCCTTTCCTCCCCCTCCCCCAAGCTGGTTATTAAATATTTATTGGCATATCTCAGGCTAGAGGTCATCGAGTCCACCCTGTCATTTCACAGATAAGGAAACTCTAGCCCAAAGATCATACAGAGTGGTAAGTAGCAAAGCCAGGATTTGAACCCAAATCCTCTGACCTCTCCCCTTGGGGAGGTCTAAGGTGTGACCATAACAGTGCAAGAGTATAGAAAAATGTATTTGGGATTGGACTAGATCAATGGTGTCAAACTCAAATAGAAAGGGAGGGAACTAAATCAAACATAAGGATCCTTGTGCACTGCATATTGACTTAGAAAACCACGTATTAACATTATCTGTGTCTACTGTATTTTTATGTTGTTAAATATCTCCCAATTTCATATTACGCTAGTTTTGCCACACTGGGGTGTCACATGCAGCCAGCTGGCCCTGTGTCTGACACCTCTGCTATAAGCTACTCAAATTTTTTTAAAACATTTTTGAAATGTGAGCTGTGATTTAATTGATATAGGACGGTGATTCTCAAACTTTTTGGTCTTAGGGCTCCTTTATTTACACTCTCAAAAATGAATGAAGACCTCCCCACACACTAAAGAGCTTAACTATTTGTGGGTTATATCTGTTGAAAGGTATTGTATTGGAAATCAAAGCATCTTATCATTGTTATGAAAATAGTTTTGACCTCACAGATCCCTTGGAGGGTTCTCATACCATGCTTTGAGAACCACTAGATAGAAACCTCCCTATGATGGACATCTTCTACCAAAGCATTCCTCTCAGCCACTGCTCTACAGCTTAGAGACTTGCTAAGGACACAGAGAGACATCACATGTTCTAGAGCAGACAGAAGACCATGGACTTTGAGGAGTGATGAATCTGTGTCAGAAGGTCAGTGATGGCTGCCACCTACACCATTCCTGAGCCCTTGTGGATTCTCCTGAGAATACCTAAGTCAGGTTACTGCTTATAATTTCCTGGCAACCAAGAGGCCATGGAACACAGTCTTAATTCATAGCACTGGGCAACAGGAAAGTGGTATTTGGAGAGTGATACAGCCAGTCCCTTGAATCTTCAAGAATTGTGTTGTGAAAAGATATTGTGCTGCCCTTAGAACAGAAATAACTCCATACATACACTTAAGTGACCTGGATTCCATTTTTCTTCAGCAGACCTGCAAAAATAAGGCATATTCCACATAACATTTATTAAATGCCTACTATGTGCCAGGGACTGTGCTAACTGCTTTACAAATATCATCTCATTTAGTAAGTTCAGATGAAGTCATTTATCCAAAAAAGGAAGTGTAAACTCTAAGATAAATGGCAAACTGTAAGAAAAAAGTACTCTTAAAAATATTCTACCTGATGGTCTACATGAGTCTAGTGAGTAAACAATAAATGTGTGCTATTATAGCATATCTATCACTATTCATAAGGATTCCAAAATAGTAAAGTGATAATAATTAGAGAAAAGCAAAATTAAAGCAGTTCTGAGGTTCTACCTCATGCCCAGCAGACTGGCCAAGACAAAAAAAATGGAAAATGACAAATGCTGGAGGGACTGTGGAAAAGCAGGCACATTGATGTGCCATTGGTGGAATTGTGAATTGGTCCAACCATTCTAGATAATAATTTGGAATTATGCCCTCCAAAATTAATGAACCATGCATACCCTTTAATTGCTACAGCACCTGAGTCTGGAAGTCTATATTTGCTAGAATATCTGTAAACTCTTTGAAAGTCTAGACCTGTGTAATTTGAACTTTATATCTCCCTTAGATGAGTACTCTGCACAAGGTAGGTAAGTAGTGCTTGTTTTAATTTTGACTCACCAGCTTTAAAGATATTTCTTGGCTAAAGCCTATGAATTCTCTTGACCTATATCCTATAACCCATAGCCAGGGGCCCCAAGATCTGGTTTTATATGATTCAAGTCTGATTTGTGGGCCAGCCCCCCAAATCACTATTATTTTGTAACTCAAAGTTTATTTGGGGAAGTCTCCAAATATACCTTATGTCTAGTTCCCAATGGCTGTGGATAAAAAGGGTGCCCTCCACCCAGATGCTTCCTAACAACTTGAGGAAACAGTACATTTGTTGGGTGTGGGATAGTGTTTATTCCATCCCATAAAAAATATTGAAGATCCAAAGGACTAACAATCTCACATAAACAAATGTTGAAAACACATATAGTATAATGACCCACCATAGCCATGAGGAATCAATACAATTCTCCTCTCTCTCTAGTGAGTCCTATTTTCTTTAGGTTCCTAAAACCCCTTAGATTCAGTGTAGCCCTGTGGCTTAGACTCCCCCCAAAACGGAAATGAACTTGGGTTTCCTGGAAAGAACTGCCTCACATTTTGGTGAGTTTCTCCTTCACCCCACAGAGATCCATAAGTCATATAATACTGTCCTGAGAGTCTAAATTTCCCCTGGAAAGGAAATTCACTTGGAGCTACTAAACAGGAAGCCCTCCTATTCCTACTGGACCCATACCATCTAAGTAATTCATGTTAATAGTGGAAGGGAAAGTCCAGGGACCTTGCTCTCCCATATCAAGACTTTATTCCCTGATTCTAGTCCTTCCAGCACCAGGGACCATGGTATTGTACTAGCCTCTTGCCAAGAAGCACACTCCTCAGGAAATTCCCCTCCTCTTAGTAGCCCAAATCACTGAACTCTTAATTTTAGCATTATTTGTGAAGTAAGTTCTGAGCTTAGAACTACTCAAGAAATCCCCCTTCTCTGGCTAGAAATCCAGGCTCTGGGACCAGACTGTTGAAGAAATTTCCTTTCTTTAGATAGAAGGTTGGATTCTAGGATTCCAACTTAGGATTTCTAGACAAGCAGCAAGGAACTCTTACCATTGGGCTACATGATTCCCTTTTCCATGGCTATCATGAGATTGAAGCCACTCCAAGGTTAGTCTCAGGAACTTGACTTTGTGAAGAAACCCTCCTCTTGGATCCTGTATGTGAGAACTATCTAGAGCTTCCATATGCTTCTGGTCCAAGGCTTCCATTAACAGCTCCTATTTGGAGGGAGCTCTCTTGCCCTGGACCCAATTCTGCTATATTATCAGGATGTCCTCAGAGGAAAAGTGAATGAGAAAGAGCATGAGTCCACAGTGAAGATCCCCTCTTAGAGGCCAGTGCAAAGGCTGGCTACTCCTAAAATACCCATCCTACAGCAGTGTAAATCAAGCAATTCAATTTGGGGGCAACCCCTATTACTAAAACACATCCTCTTTTTAAAAATAATATTTTATTCCCCTCCCAATTACATGTACAAACAATTCTTAACATTTTAAAAAAAGTTTTGAACTCCAAATTCTGTCTCTCCCTCCTTTCTTCCCTTTTCTCCTCCCTGAGACGGCAGATAATCTAATATGGGTTATACATGTACAATATCCTATTAGCAAAAATGTATGTTCTCTCCCTACCCTAAATAAGAAAAAAAGAAAAAACTGTTGCAAAAATAAGCATAGTTAAGCAAAATTAATTCTCTCATTGACCATATATGTCTCAATCTGAGTCCATCATCTGTCAGTAGGTAACATTTCAACATGAGATCCCTGAAATTGTGGCTGATCATTGATCAGAGTTAAACCTTTAAAAGTTAGTTGTTTGTAAAATGTTATTTTCTTATAAATCATTCTCTTTGATCTGTATCAGGTCATATAGGTCTTCCCAGGTTTCTCTGAATCTGTCTCTCATTTCTTACAGAATAATAGTATTTCTTTACATTCATACGTCATAATTTGTTCAGTAATTTCCCCAGTTGATACACACCCCTTAGTTTTCAGTTCTTCACCACCACAAAAAGTTCCTAGAAGTATTTTTGTACAAATCAGTCCAGTCAATTTACTAGGTGCCTATTAAGAGGATGTTTTGTATCCTCGTCCTAACCACTGGGGTTGTAAAGTAAGGCAAAAATACAGTCCCTGCTCTTAGAGTTCAGAGTCTAATGGGAAAGATGATATGCAAGCAACTATGTACAGAACGGATGCAAACAGGATTGACTTTCCAGTGGGAAGGAACTCAAATTGAGGAGGACTGATAAGGTCTTTTTTTGCAGGAAGTGGGATTTTAGCAGAGACTTGAAGGAAGTTGGGAAGCTAGGAGGTAGAGATGAGGGAGAGCATTCCAAGCATGAGAGACAGTCAGTGGAAACTTTTGGAGGCTGGAGGTGGAGTGTGATGATCAAGGAACAGCAAGGAGGCCCGTGCCACTGGGTTGAGGAATAAAAGGATGGAAAGTATGGTATAAGACTACTGGAAAGGTAAGAAAGGTCAAGATTATGGAAGAGTTTTAAAAGCCAAAAGAGGATTTGACATTTGAGCCTGGAGATAATCAGAAGAGTGGGATGATATGGTCAGACTTGTGCTTTAGGAAGATCCATTTGATAGCTTAGTGGAGGATGGATTGGAATAGGGAGAGATTTAGACCAGGCATGAGGAGATGAAGGCCTATGCTTGGAGGAGTTGAGTGAATTACACTGACTCTATCTTTTGACTCAATTCTGGAACTAGCTTAGTTCCCTTTCTCTTCAGTTTTGAGCCTAGTCCAATTTCTGTTTCGTGCGAAAACTGTTGGAAATTTGTTGGAATTGTGAGAAAACTTTTATTTCTTTGTTTGGACCTAGCTTTGCATGGCTGGGAAGCCAGACCTCCTCTACCTGATGCTTAGACACCCTTACCTAAGGACTGACTAGTCCTTATGCTGACCAGAAACCTGGTAAGATCCAAAGATTGATGCAAGGAGTTTTCTCACAATTGGTACATCTTAAGAAGCACTTATGTTTTATCTGAAAACTGACCCCAAACTGATCAGTCAGTTATTATTTCCTTTAATTAAATACAGACACATGAGGTGGGGAGGGTGGGACACCTCTTTTTCTCATTTCAGGGAACTGCACTTGTTGGCTGTCTCCCTCCCAGATTGGAAAGCCCCTAATCTTTTCTACAGTTAGAAATCAGATTACCTAATTTTGTATCCTGGTTAACTGTTTTCTTTTAATTAATTTGTCTTATTTGATTGTTTTTAATGCATAAAAAATCTGTTTCCCCCTGTATTCTGGGTCCAGTGCCAAAGCTGAGGAAGCCTGGTCCCTATTTGTTATGAAATTGGCATGCATTATTTAATAAATCAATATGCTCAGAAGCTCAAACTTTTGTTTCCACAGGCATATCATTTTTCACCCTCGACACACCACGATTTTGTCAGAGGAGACATGTACGAGAAATGTTATGGAGGTAAAATTGATAGAACTTGGCAATAGATTGGATGTGGTGAGTATGAGTGAAGAGTCTGAGAATAACTCCTAGATTTTGACCCTGGGTGACTGGGAGGATGGTGGTGCCCTCTATGGTCATACAGAAGTCTGGAAGAGGGATGGATTTGGGAGGAATGATAATGAATTCAGTTTTGGATGTGTTGATTTTAAGTCATCTATAAGGCATCCAGTTGGAGATGTCCAATAGGCAGCTGGAGACGTGAGACTGGCAGTTAGAATTGAGGTTAGGAGTAGGCAAGTAGATCAGTTCCATTAAATCAAACTGAGTAGCTTTGGAACACATTGGTCCAGCAGTTGTCCACTAGGCAAAGTTCCTGATTATTTCCCTTAGTGCCATGCACTGAGTTTCAACCATGCCCACTGTATACAGTTCTGAGACCCTCAAAGTAATAGGGCTTTTTAAGGGTCCAAGTCTTCCATAACTGGTGAACTTGGAGGCTACATTCAACCCCCCCAAAACGAAAAGTTCATAAATTCTGCAATCAAATGCACTTTTGCAAATTTCTTATAGGTGCCTGTCTGCCATGGTGCTTCTAAGGGCCTGTCCCATTCCAGGAAAATTATGTAAAAAATATTAGCAATAGCAAAAAGGAAAAAGAGGAAAAAACCCAAACTTCTCTCCTGAGAAGGGGTCTAGTCCTAGCTTAGTTCCCAAGGCATGTGATGTTTTACCAAAAGGGAACTGGGACTTGGAGCTGATTATGGGTCAACCCCCCACCCATAAGTAAGAAACCAAGCTGTCCTGGATGAATTTTTCTCTAATGGATCTCTAAAGTTTCCCCAAAGTAATTATTGCATGTTTAAATCCTTTGTGTTCAATAAATTTATACCCCTGTTCTCAAGGAGAAAACTGTGTGTGCAATTTATTGGGTACAATCTGCCAAGATGTGCTATTGCCAAGTTCAAAAGATTCCAAGTTCACAAGACTCTAGCTCTGCAAGAGAATTCCAAAGAGGTATTTGGGTAACAATCTGGATATTTTCATATTCCCTACCTTTTAAAAAGTTTTCTATTTTTTTGAGGGGGGTCTCTTCAATCCAACATGGTATGCACTCTATGACAATCTTCTGTTATAACTTCAAGATCGTGTCTTTGGGTCCTTTTATGTTATTCCTGGAATTTTTTTCAATCCATTTGACCAATTCTGACTACTGAAGGAGAAATGGAGTTTCCTAGTGATTTTGAGAGTGGCTCTAGCATTTTTCTCTCCATCCAGACACCTGTACAGACTACTTTTCAAGGGGTTCACACTCTGTAATTTTTGAGAAAAGTAAGACATTTCCCAGGTCACAGCGTGGACATGCACACTTTTTTTTCTTTAAACTTCTCATAAACAAGTAGTCAAGTGGAAGTGGAAACCAGAGGATGGAAAAAAAGGAAAGAGTAAACCAGAAAACCAAAGCAGAGAAGAGAAGCAGGTTGAAGTGGAGAATGAGAACAAGTCAGGGCAGGGGCTGGAGGAGGGGTCTTAAGAAAGAGCTAAACAAGGATAAAAGACTCATTGCCTGCCTATCCCATCTGTGTCATTGTTAATGTGTAACCAAGAAAAAGAGCCAGAATCAAGGTTTGGAAACTTGGATTCAGATACTTTGCTATGTGATTGTGGGGGAGTCATTTACCTTTTTGAGACTCTACTTTCTCATCTGTACTGTCAACCCCACCGTCATTTAATCAAATCAGGAGGGATGGAGCTAGGGGTAGGAGCATCCCTGGTTATTCAAATAGAAGACAAAGTATACTTAATGTTACCTTGGCTTTTGTAATCAGGGTCCCTGATGATAATAACATTATTAACTTACAATCAGAGTCCTTGGCAATGCCAATGCCAATGCTTGTACCCATTGGCTTGGTTGAAGCTGGTTCTGCACTTATTTTGAAAAGCAAGATGGTGTAACTGAAAGACCATGGGACTTGAAATCAGAAGCCAAACTCTTAACTATCAATTCAGGGGAATAGGGCAAATATTATGAAGCATCTCTGAGACCTTGGGATCCACAGCCCAGACCTGTTGGGGAAGGCAGCAGAATGGATTTGAGCTGGGGAAAAGCTCACCTGGGTTGGGGAAATTCAAGGGGTTTGCTGGAACCAGTTAGAAGCATCCCTTAAGAGACTATTGTTCAATTTGCAGAGTGAACTTTTGCATCTCAGAAATCAGGGCTTAATTTGTTGTTTTGTTGCTTATCTGGACTTAAGAAAGTGACAATGTTGATAATTCAGATTAGACCTAAAAGTGTGTCAATCCATGCTTTTTTTTTTGGAAGGGAGGAAAGTTGGTTGTTACTCATTTACCAGCATATCCCTGGTTATATTCATACGATAGATTCCTGTCTTGACTATTTTATTTTGCTAACTTGGCTCTAAGGGTAATTGATTCTACCTGCTGAAGGAGTACAATGATTATCAATGCACTCTACGTTTTAGTGTGCCAAGACAAAGTGCTGTTACCCAACCTTAGTTACAGCTCTGTTTAGACACCCTAGGTTGGAGTTCTGGTTCTGTCACTTAGCTGTGTGACCTGGGGCAATTCAAAGGACTTCTCACCTGTAAAATGAGGATGATAATACTTGTCCTTCATTTACAGTGTTTTGGTACAGACCATTGAGATGATGTGGGAGGAAACATTGTTGCAACCATGGAGTACTATTTTTATGCATTATTACTTTGGATGTTCAGATTTTATACTTTATACTGCATACCTCTTCATATCCATCACTGCCACTTTCTTCATTACTTTTGATCTCTGGCTTGTTTTTTTGTTTGTTTGTTTGAACTCAGGTCTCCCTGGCTCCAGGCTGGGATCTCTCTCCACTGCACACCCAGCTGCCCCGATGACCAGGCAGTGTTGTTCTGAGACTCTTTTATTTTCCATCGGGTTAGTGCACCAACTATGTTAAAGTCATTCTGTGTATGAATGCAAAAACCTCCCCAAATACCATAGAATGTGGGGCAGCTAGGTAGCTTGGTGGATAGAGTGTCCGACCTGGAGTCAGGAGGACTCATCTTCCTGAATTCAGATTTAGCTGTGTGACCTTGGGCAAGTCATTCCAACCTGTTTGCCTCAGTTTCCTCATCTGTAAAATGAGCTGGAGAAGGAAATGGCGAACCACTCCAGTATCTCTGCCAAGAAAACCCCAAATTGGGTCACAATGAGTTAAACACAAAGGAAAAATGACAACCCAAGGACATTGGTAGATTTGTTTCCAGAGAGGATGACCTGATTTGAATTTCCCCTCTGCTCCTTTGTACCCCCATGAGAGACCTTGTGCAAGTCATTAAGGTTTGGACAAGTTACCAGGAAGGACACTTCCAACTCTGAATCTGTGGTTCTCTGCTCCTGTCCCCTCCCTTCAGATTTAGAAAGGTTTACTGCCCTGCAATGTCCCTCCTTCACCACTAGATGGCAGAGGTAAGGTGAGATGCCCACTGGCTTGGTAATAATGCTGAAGAACAATTCAGCCAGTGTTAGCTGGGTATTTACTATAGGCAAGAGACCTTGGTGAGGAAAAATGACTGGCCCCTGCCCTCAATTAGCTTGTGGAGAATCAATGGATCAAGGCTTGAGAATGGGGAATTTAAAGATAACCCATCCTGGTCACCAGTCTTACTACCTCTTTGTCCTGTGACAGAAAGCAGTTAACCAGAAGTCAGAAGGTCTAGGGTGGAGTCGATAGGATCACAGATTTAGAGCTAGAAGAAACCAATAGAATCCAATGACTTCATCTTACAGATGAGAAAACTGAGGTGTGGCCAGATTATACATGATGAACCCTGGATATAAATGATGCAAGAGGTGGGATTTGAATGCAGATCTTCTAATTGCAAGCCAGATGTCCTATCCACTATGCCATGTTGCCTCTCCTCAGGTAACTCGGAGCCTTAGTTTACTCTTATGTAAAATGGGTAGCTAGAGCTGGACCTGGTGTCAGGAAGACTCATCTTCGTGAGTTCAAAACTGGACTCAGACACTAACTAGCTGTGTGATCTTGGGTAAGTCACTTAACCCTGTTTGCCTCAGTTTCCTCACCTGTAAAGTGAGCTGAAGAAGAAAATGGTAAACCATACAGTAACTTTGCCAAGAAAACCGCAAATGGAGTCACAAAGAGTTGGATACAACTGAACAACACAGAAACAAAATAGGAAAAAAATGATAATTGCCCTTCACATCTCACAAGGTTGTCATGGGGAAAGTACTTCACCAGCCGTGAAGAGATGTGGAAATCTGAACTCTCCATAGGACTTTGTACTTCTCTCTTTGTGTTTTGCATTTCCCCTTGTATTCTTGTGTTTGCCTTACTTCCCTTATTAGGTGCAACAGGCAGATAGCATAGAGCATTTCCTCAACCTATGGCATTATTTTAAAATGCCCATAATACAATATAACCAAGTCCCATGTCACAACATTGTTTTTTTGCGTGTGTGCGTATAACCCTCTGTGCTTTTTCAAAGTGCTATCGCATACTTTATTTCATTTAACATTTGTAACATCTTTCCCCCTTCTTAATAGTATTTTATCTTTTCCAATTACATATAAAGATAGTTTTCAACATTAACTTTTATAAAATTTTGAGTTGCAAATTTTTTTCCTCCCTCTTTCTCTCTCCACTTACCCCTCTCCAAGTTGGCGAACAATCTGATATAGGCTATACATGTACAACGATATTAAACATATTTCCACATCAGTCATGTTGTGAAAGAAGAATCAGAACAAAAGGGAAAAACCACAGAAAAGATAAAACAAAAAAAGAGAAAAGAATAGGCTTTGATCTGCATCCCAACTCCTTAGTTCTTTCTCTGGATGTGGATGGCATTTTCCATCATGAGCTTTTTGGAGTTGTCTTAGATCATTGCCATGCTGAGAAGAGCTAAGTCTATCAAAGTCGGTCATTGAACAACGTCTCTGTTGCTTACTATGTCATGTTACAACACTGTAAGATTGATGTTGTTGATCCAGTTTTCATTTATAATGTAATATTGTTCCGAGGAATTAACTGTAGGCTCCACTCCCTCCCCCCATGAGGTTGTTTTTCCTAACACCTCATTTTACTGATGGGGAGATGGGTTGACAGCATAATCAAAAGACTTGCCTGTGATCAAAGAGCCAGCAAATACAGCAGCTGGAACTTGAAGCAATGCTCTGTGTATCAGGTGGTATGGCCTAATATCTGGCACTGTCAATTTCCTCTAGTTAATATCCAGTCTCCAGTCTAATGATGAATTTGCTTTTCTCCATTATTTTTTCTAGGTTGTTTCTCCATGGATTTAAGATGAAATAACCCAATTTCACAAAATGAAAGTAAACAGAGAATGCTAGGTCTGGGCTACTTAGTCTACTTCCCCCATTTTAAAGAGGGGGAAACTGAGGCCCAGAGAAATGAAATTATTTGCCCAAGATGACACACAATTTGTTGGTTTCAGAGTCAGAACAAGAACCCAGTTTGTCTGACTCTCAATTTGGTGTTCCATGCCACAGGCATGACTAAAACTTTTTTATGCATGGGACAAGCAGCACATTTTTAAAAAATTCTGTGGGTAGTGATGTGGGAAGGGACTCTGCAACATTATGAGGCCCCTATTGTAGGGGGAGGGAGGATCAGGATGGAGTCAGGCCAAGTTGGAGCTACCAGTGGGAAGGAGAATCCCCATCCTGAGCTTCTTAGTTTAATCGTTCTTGCTAACTCATTTCTGAGTTGAGTTGTTTCTGCACTGATGCAGGACTGAAAGTGTTGTCAGTACCCTATAAATTTCAGCACCTTGAGATAAAACCCCATTTGCCCTACCTTAGTTATGGTTCTACCCTATGTTGTTTTCCTGATCTTATTATATGAGAAAAAGCTGAAAACTTATGGAAGAAAGCTGAAAACTTATGAAATATTTCTGCCTTATAGATATATTTTCTGTTGACTGGATCTTTGAGCTCCTCTGGCAGGTAACTTCCTCCACCTACATGTAACTTACAGTATTAGAGAGTTGTCTAGGGGGCACTGAGAAGTTAAGACCAGAATCACACAGCAATGTTAGAAATAGAATTTTGACTCACCTTCCACATTCCAAGTCCAGCACTCTACCCACAGCAACACCTTCCTACCCACGACATTCCTTTCACAAAGAAGCATATAGCCAGGTAGCTCAATGATGAGAGTACCAAACCTGGAGTCGGGTTCAGATAGGACCTCAGATGCTTCCTAACTCTGTGACCCTGGGAAAGCAAGTTACTTCACTTCTATTTGTCTCCATCTCTTCATCTCCAAAGTGGGGATGATAATACCACCTACCTCCCAGTTTGGTCTCAAGGATCAAATGAGACAGTATTTGTAAAGAGCTTAGTACAGTGCCTGGCACATAGCAAGGGCAATATAAATGTTGGCCCTTATTATAGTTACAGCTAGGACCTGATTAGTATAAATAATGAATCCTTTGGAATGCTTGCATGTATTTGCATTAGCTCTATTTGAAGTTATAATTATGTAAAATATGGTAAGTGGGTTCAGCCCAGTGGAAATAGGCAGAGTGAATTTGAATAGTGCCCCCACTTGATGAATTTGTTGTTGTTGGGGGAAGCAGGTTGGAGGCCAATTGTGGTGGTCTTCGAATGTCATATTTAGGAGATGGATTTGAAACTGAGTCTTCCTGACTTTGAGACCAGCTCTCTTCTCCACCATGCCATAGCTTTCTTACTCTATACAAATGGCTTTGATAACGATGGCAACCAGCAATTTCCACTCTCATTTGCTTTAATGCTCCCATCACAAATTGCTTTCTTGAGTGTTCTAACACACCACAGCACTTACAAATGGAAGACAAGCCTTTCAGACTTGTTAATAAATTGAAAGTTGGCTCTTCCTTGCAATCTCGGAAACTCTGTGAGCTGAGACATCTCCCTGAGGTGAAGGAAAAAAGGCTTGATTCTTTAATGAGAACATTAAACTCTGGTTCACCTTTCTGTTTGCAGTGCCAAAGGCTTCCTCATCAGGATGGATGCTTGGGGTTGAAGCTCTTGTCTTTCTCTGCGTAATTTCCTTGTATCATTTCTCTCTGATAGCCCATATATGTGCCATCACGTTCTGTGTTATCAGCAGAGAACAATGCAACCCATGATGAAAAGAAGCTCTTTCTGGGTCCCTTCCTTTCCTTAATTGGTACTGTTGTCTACCAAGAAACCTGAGCTTAACACGGAGGCTCACTTGACGGTTCCAGAACTATTGTTCTGAAATGAGACATCTTTTTCTGGTGATAAATGAAGATCCTGGGGATTTAGGCCAGCCAAATTGCTAACAGATAAATATAGTTTACCCACTGAGTTGTGTTTTCTGATGACTTTATCAGTTATCATTGTTGCTTCAATCCTTGGAATCTAAGCTAGGCTTTTTATTGGAAGAAAAACTTAGGGTCTGCTCCTCTGTAACTCTTTCAGTCTAGGGTTTCATTCCCCAGAGGTCCAGGACCCAAATCTCTCTTGAGTACAAATATTTAGTAAGTTTGCTCATGGAAGCACATTAACTCTTTCAGACCCTGAGTCTGACTGAGCATTTATTAAGCATTTACTGTATGTATAAGATTTAGGGGTAGAGGAGCAGGATTTTAATATAACTGTGATACTACCTGTGGGATGGTAAGTCAATTAACCTCTCCAGGACTCAGTTTCCTCATCTTTAAAATAAGGGAGTGAGTCTAGCCAATCTTTAAGTGCGCTGAGGGACATCCTGGCACCTTGTGAATCTTCTGAAGGTCTTTACCCTCTGTCTGCTCTTCCCATCAGACAAGAAGGCAAAAGGGAGGAGTTAGCTATGTCAGGTTATTGGAGGGTTTAAAAAGGGCTAAGATGCTTCACTCCTTGAATCTTACAATGGCAATACAATTCACACTTCTGTGGTATGAGGCAAAGAATTCTGGATTTGAAGACAGAAGACCTAGGTTCAAATCCTGATCTTCTTAGCTTTGTGACCATGGACAGACCACTTAAGACTTCTGGACCTTACTTAGTTTGTTCATCCGTAGAATGGAGAGAATACTAACTGTAAGACCAACATCACAGGGATATGATAAGAATCAAAGAATATGAGGTATTTAGAATACTTCGCAAACCTTCAAAATGTCGTATAAATGTCAGTACTGGTCAATTAACTGAATAGTTCTAGACCTTTGAGTCTACCCTACCCACTTGATTCATTATCCCTATGCCCTGGCACACTTGGCCAAAAAAAAAATGTGCTGCCCACCAAACCATTAGGTGGAGGCTAATGTCACAAAGAATTGGCTGCCACTGTCATCTGGCCATTACAAATGTCAATACCAGTCAATTAACTGGTTGTAAGTAATAGATTGGTACCTGGTAGTTCAGTGAGCTACTGTGGGTACCTTATATCCTGGCCTATCAGGAAAAGAGTCACACAGGAGAAGAGAATCATTGTGAGGATTTAACCACAGAATATTAGAGCTAGAAGGAGTTTAGAGATCACCTGGTGACACCCTCTCACTTTTCAGATGAGGAGACAAGCCCAGAGAAGTGATTGGACCAAGGTCTCATGACAAGTTAGTGGCAGATTTGGACCAGAACCAGGGAAATGATAGATCGTCCAAAGGCCCACAATGAGTTCCTAGAACAGATTTTCTCAAGTGAAAGAAAATTAGCTGTGGGTCTTCCTCATATTCATCAAAGGATCAAAAGGTCATAGGTTTAGAAATGGAATGGCCCTTAGAGATCATATCATTAACTTCATTTTACAGATGAGGAAACTGAGACCCAGAGAGGCTAAATGACTTGTCCAAGGTCATACCTGTAGCAAATACCAGCTTGAGGACTCAAACCCAGGTCCAGGCTACCACATCCAGCGTTCTTTGTTCTGCACAACCCTTCCCGCAAAGGCCGTATCCAAGTCAAATCTGTTTTCTGTAGTACCCTTCGTCGATTCTGGGCCTGTCATCTGTAGCTATACAGAATCAGTCCAAGGGAAGGAAGAGGAATAAACAATTATATATTGTCTATTATGTAGTAGGGACTGTGCTCAGAGATTTACACAAATATTATCTCATTTGATCCTCACAACAACCCTTTGAGGTAAGTGCTATTATTATCCCCATTTTGCAAATGAGGAAACTGAGAGAAACAGAGGTTAAGTGACTCACTCAGGGTCACACAGCTAGTAAGTGTCTGAGACGGGAATTGAACTCAGACACAGCATCTATTCTGTCTTTCCAGTGATAAGACATGACAGTACTTTAGCTATTCAAAGATGGCTATCCTCTCTCCCAATAACTATTTTTCCAGGCTAAACATCCCTAGTGTCTTCAGTTGTTCTTCATATGATATAGTCACCTGGCTCGTCACCATCCTCATCAGGCTTCCCTGGATTCAATTTGTCAGAGCTCCTCTTTTAAAACATGACCCTTAGACCACCATAGAGTACAATGGAATTATAACTTCCTGCAATCTGACCACTGTAAGATCATGTTCGGTTTTTCTTTATTTTTTAGAAGCCTTATCATACCAATAGCTTGCACTGAATTTGCAGCAAACTAGGCCCACCAGATCTTTTTCACATAAATTGCTTCTAAGTTAGACCTGTTTCAATTTGTGCTTGTGTATCAAGTTATATGACTAAGGCAGAATGATTGACACTTTGCCCCAGGATACTGAACCTTAGAAAGTGCTGGCAGCAATGTCCTGGGCTGCTCTCCTTCTCTCCTTGCGTTCCAGGTGAGCTTCTCCCCATCTGGAACCACCCTCAATGGAAATGACCTCCTCCTGATGCATGCTTTTTCCTCTTGGTCATCATATCACTAACCATTTTCCCTCTACCCTACTGATCCCTTCTATAGCTATGGCCAGTCCCTCAGCAGTGGCCAGTTCCTCAAATTTTCTCCCTTAAATAAATCTGTACCCCAGATAAGCTTGCCACCCCCATCTCTTCTTTCCTCAACAGCACAAATCCCTATTTAGAGATATTGTAGTATGTAATTATGTTAATAATATGTTATAATAATATATACTTTTATATATTACTATATCATGTTATAATAATATAATTATAATAACATCTACCTCCCAGGATTGTTATGAGGGTAAACTGAGATATTTGTAAAGCACTTTGCAAACCTTGGAGAGCCATATAAATGTTAGCTATTACAGTTCTGCTCATTCAGTTGATTGTTTGAACCTCAAGGTAGGACTTTACATTTGTCCCTATTCAATTTCATCCTAGCCTACAGTTTCAGCCTGTCCTTCATATTCTGTATTTTAATTCTGTGCCATAGTTTCCTCAACTGTGAAATAAGGGAACCAAACCCTCACAAAATCACAGAATGTTAGAACTAGAGAGGACTCCCATGACTACCTAGTTTAATCCACACCTCAAAAGGAATCCTGGCTTCAACATATTTGACAATATTCAGCCTCTGTTTGTAGACTTCTAGGGAGTGGAAACCCATTACTTTTCAAGGTAGCGAATTCCACCAATGGATCCCTCCAATTGTTGGGACGTCAAAGTTACATTTGCCTCTTTGCAACTTTCACCAGTTACTCCTAATTCTGCCCTATGGGGCCAGGAAAGCACAAGAGTTCAATCCCTCTACTTGAAGACAGCTCTTGTGTCCCTCCCAAGTCTAAACATCTCCAGTGTCTCTAACCATATGACATGGATTCAAGACCATGCATGATTCAGATTTTCTTCCTCAGTCACTTTTCATCTTATCAATGTCTTTCATCAACTTTAATGCCCCAGACTAAACACAGTATTCCAGAAGTGGTTTGACATACCTCTGGCAGAGTATATTGAGACTATTGGATTGCCCATGATGAGTACCTGGAATAGCTGGGATTAGAACTGGTTTCCCCAAGTGAATGAAAATTAATTGTGGGTCTTCTAGTATTCATTGTAAGATCATAGGGTTATACATTTAGAAATGGAAGGTTCCGTAGCTTCCTTATAATTGGAAGCCATGCTTCCTTCTCTCTCGCTCTCTCAACAATATCTCCTGATTCTTTTTCTTTCTTCCCCAGATGAATCAGAAGTAACAAGTATGGGAGAGAACAGTTCTGGTCAATTGCAGTAATGTGTGTATGTACAAATGTTTTGACATTTATGTGCTGAGAAGAAGGAAAGAAGTGCCTTATTAAAATGCACTCTCATCTCTGGTACATGTGAGACACTGGGCTAAATTTGCAGAATAAATCTGAAACTTCATAGCTAAGTCCAATGATGACTCTAATGAAGAACAAATAAATCAGAGTGTGGAGGTCTTTTTGTCCTGATATCCACAGGTCTCCTAGCTGAGTGATCTCCAAGGAATTGACAAGGCCACTTGTTGAGACTGGAAACATCTGCCTAGACTCTGATTTTATTCAGATGGATAAGCTTTGATAACCTTTACATCATCGACAGAATAGTCCTTGTCATTTGAGCTTACCTTACCCATTTGATTCGCCATCCCTGAGCCCTGGCACACATGGCCAAAAATGATGTGTTTCCCATCAAGCCAGTGGATGGGGCCCAAAGTCACAAAGAATTGATTGCAATTCTTGTCTGGCCATGCATTAAACACTGCAAGAATTCTATCCCTTGTGAATTTCAACTCTGGATAAGTTCATCTGCAAAGTGCTTGCCATAGGTACATGCATCACCTTTGTCTGTTCCTTTTGGAACACTGCCCTGGACTGTGATGTCTTTGATGATCCTATGAAACTCAGTGCCACCATAGAAATCATGTTGAGTCAACTCTACAAAGTCCTTCCAGGTCTTGGGGACATACTTCCAATATGTCTCCAGTACCACAGTGCCCATGCTGGTTTCCAGGAAGAGTTAGACTTGCTGCCAAGAATCAGAGGATACCACTGCCTTGCTCGAGCCTGCAACCTTCCTCAATAAATCTTTTTATGCTTCTCTTAAAACAACTCAAGTTCACTTTAGCTTTTTTTGGCCGCCATATGACACTATTGACAGATAGTGAGAGTCTAGTCCGCTAAAACTCCCAGATATTTCCCAGACAAACTTCTTTTGGACCATGTTTCCCCACCTTGTATTTGTGAAGTTGGTCCCAAGTGTAAGAAATCCTCTTTGTATCCCACGTTATTAGATTCATCTCAAAGTTCTTGACTGTCAAGGTCATCTTAAATCTTGTCTCAAGTGTGTCAGCCGACCCTACTAGCTCTGTATCACCTGCAAGTTTCATCATTTTACTGTGTAGTTTCTAAGCTTCTTTCCAGTTTGAAGCCCTACAATCTGTTTGGATTAGTTATTCCTCTTAGCTTATCAAAATTAACAAATTCTATAAATATGACTTTAATAATTCCCTCACAGCATTGTTGAATCTGATTCAATTTAAAAACACATTTTATTATTACAAAATTAAAATATATAATTCCAACATTAGAAGATTGACAAGTCATAATTTAAGCTGGTTACAGCGTGGCCTCAAATATAGAAAGGAATTTTCCATTTTCCCCCCTGTGATTTGATTATACTATACATAAAATAATGTCTATTCACTGTTTTCTCTTTATTCCCTTTCCTGGTTCACATTTGGTAACAAAACAACGAATGGACAAATTGTTAAGCAAAGGAAGGCATCTAGGTATTCTATTTATTTCTTCTATTCTTAAATGTTAGTTGCAAAGAAAAAAGAGCCCAGAGCTAGTATTTACCACTTCAGGTCAATACACCCATGAATTTTAAATTCAGAGCAGCAGTTTCTGCAGAGGAAAGTACAGAAACATATTTTACTGATAGAGACAGGTTTTAGTTGGCTGTAGAATGCTAGCTTCATCACAATATGCTCCTGGTTTATTATTGGAACTGAGACATAAATCTTGTAGGATTGTTCCCTTCCAAAGCCATAAAAATGATAGAGTTGATTATTTTTATGCCGTTTCGCCCCAGAATGATCCTCTTAGGTTTGCATGGGGGATAAATTAACCTTCAGCATCTTCCATCTGTTTCTAGGATTTTTTTCCTGTAATTACTTCATTGTCCACAAGATGGCAATCTCTGTCCACATTCTTGCTAGTGAATTTCACCCACTGGAGAGTATCCTGGCAATTTAAAGAGGATGATTTGGGCTTAATATAGCAGTGGAATTTACGATTTTCATTCCCACCACATAATCATATAATAAAAGTGCTAAATGGTCACAGTCACTGCCATTTCTGTTTAATTTAAAATGTACAGACACTCTCCTGCTATTAACAGTACAGTATTTTCTTGCTATAACAATTCTTTTTGGTGCCTCAGTCACTCCCCAGAAGCTAATGAGGTACACTTGGGTGGGAGCATAGAAAGAGCTCGGTGGCAGCCTAAAAGCCTCAATCAAAGAAAAACTTTGCCCACCTATGCGCTGAAGATACTGGCAGAGCCTTCCTAAGCACCATAGAGAACCAGACTCAATATAATGTCTGATTTGCTGCTACCAAAGGTAGCTTATCCCATCTCCTAGATAGCAGATTTTTCAGATCCTCAGAACACATATGAATGAAAACAGAGATTTTTCATAGCTCTAGGGTAAATAAAAAGGCTCTGAAATATATTTTTTCTAAGATTAGGAAATTCCAGGTGACTGCTCTGAGGAATTACCCAAAGATCTGTGAAGAGAGAAAGGGAAAATGCACAGGACTTGTAGGCAGAAGAGGCTGGTTCAAATCTGACTCTTAGGGCCTTAATTTCCTCCTCTGTAAAATAAAGTTTTAGTCTATCTAATCTATAAGTTATAAGTTCTATTATCACTAAGTAAGCTCTGTAATCATTGGGAGCCCAGAAAAAGAAGGAATCTACTAGGGCACACAGCATATAGTATATAGTTGAGATGTTTTGGAGTAAGTATCTGTGGTTTCTTTGGTGTAGAGAACATACTGGCACCTATAGAGCACATATACATGGATTTGGGCTTGTGAATGACCCCTGGACACAGAGACACAGGACTAATCAGGAGGCACAAGGTGTTCCATGGGATGGCTTCCATGACACTCCTGGGAATGCCCTCCCTGAAAGGAACTCATCTGTAATTTCCGGCTGCCTATGGTTACACACCTAGTTTGTATTCCAAGGCCTGCATTCTAGCCTCTCTATGTAGGATAGAATGGGATCAACCAATCAACTAAAAATTATTTATTAAGCACCTACTATGTACCAGGCTCTGTGTTGGTGCTAGGAGTCAAAGATAAAAGAATGGAACAATATCTACTCTGAGGAAGTTTCATCTACAAAGTGTGGTTGAGAATAACTATAATCTCAAGGGCTATGCCTAGAGTCAGAGAAGGACCTGAATTCATATCCAGGCTTGATGCTTACTAGATCTGTGACCCTGGGCAAGTCATTGAACCTCCACCTGACTCAGTTTCCTCATCTGTAAAGTAGGGATAATAACAGCACCTACCTCACAGGATTGTTGAGGGGTCAAAAGAGATAATAATTATAAAGCGCTTAGAACAGTGTCCGGCACATAGTAGGCACTATACATAGGCTTGTCTTTTTTTTTCCCTAATAGTTGCTGTAAACCTTGAGTTAGGTGCTTTGTTAATATTAAAGACCTCTATAAAAGTCAGTTATCCTTAAAACAATGGTTTGAGGATGTTAAGGCAGAGTCTGCTGGAGGCTTCCTCCCTACAGTAAGAAGCAGAGGAGGTATTTACTCTATGATGGAAACACATTCCCTCTCTGACTCATTTCTGCTTTCCCAGATAGATAGCAGGGACTTCTCATTTAGGGCTTTCAGAATCAGATCCCAAAGCCTAACTCCAACACATTGGTCAAACAAATGAAGGTTTTTCCCTTACAGTTTATGAGGGCATTTTTTATAAAACCAGAAAGGCTGTAAAACTCCCCATTTCCAGCTCAAGAGACAGTGGTGGAGTCGCTGCTTCCCCTTTCTCCCCAACATGCTCCATCCCGTGAGGCAGGATGCAGAGCGAGAGAAGCCTGCTTTCCCAGGAAAGCATCAGACTCTCCTCTTCAGTCTTCCTTTTCCCCTTTCCTCCTGGTGGGTTTTGCTAAAGCCAAGGGAAGAGTCCCTGTTATCCCATTCCAGGTAAATGATGAACGATTGACAGGACTGTTGAGAAAAGCAATTAGAAAGAAGGAGCTCAGAACTTGTGATCTGTGTGACTATATATGGGAAAGGACGAAGTTATTAGAGAGACAAAAATTTTAATCTGATACATTTAGCAGTACC
The DNA here is from genome assembly GCF_028372415.1 of Notamacropus eugenii. NCBI lineage: Eukaryota > Metazoa > Chordata > Mammalia > Diprotodontia > Macropodidae > Notamacropus > Notamacropus eugenii. The sequence continues at coordinate 216,169,490 of NC_092872.1, read as the reverse complement.
TACTTTTAGAAATTATTTTAAACCAGATTCTTTTAACAAAATTTTCATTTTTTACTTACAAAAAAGACAAGGAAGTTATAAGAACATTTTAGAAACAACGTATTTGAAAAATGTAATGTGATTATAAAAAGATGGTCTTTATCTTCAAATATCTCAATGTGTGCTATGAAGGGCTTGTCTTCTTTCTATTACTTATTCATAGAATCTCAAACTTCTCAGAGACTTTAGAGGTTAAATAGACTAATCTGTCCGTGGCAGATAATCTTCTCTATAATATCTCCAATAAATAATCATTCAGGCTCCACTGAAGACTCTGAGGGAGAAACCACTACTTGCCAAAGTAGCCCATTATGCTTTTGATTGCTATAATGGTTAGGAATTTTTGCCTTACCTGGAGTCAAAATTTGCCTCTCTGCAACATCCATTGTCTGTCTCCAGTTCTAACCTCTAGTATTAAGCAGAGCATGTCTAATGCTCCACCATATGGCAACCCTTCAAATACTGGAAGACCATCATCATGTTCCCCCAAGTTTTCCCTAGACTAAACACTTTCAGTTTCTTTAATTAATTCTTTTATGATATTTCAAGGTCTTTCATTATCCTGGTTGACTCCTCCCCCTTGCCCCCTGATGTTCTTCAGCTCAGCAGTGTCTATCCAGAAATGAACACAGTTCCAGATGTTGTCTGACCAGGGCAAAATACAGCAAGGCTATCATATATTAGGTACTGCTTCCTTCTGTAGACGGTCTAGGATTACAATAGTTTCTTGGCTGTTACGTTTCACTGTTGACTCCTTTATAGTATATATTACACCAAAATCCTTATTGATAAACAGATCTGGATTTGGTACAGTCTTAGAGAAGAATACAGAGAATGGCATAAAGACTTGACAATGGGACCTTCAAGAAAAGACTGAAGAAACTGGCAGTACCGAGACTGGAGGACAAAAGATTGAGTGAGGAAGTTATCCTCATCTCTAAACTGGGGGAGTAGGCACTTTCAGGATTCTTACATACCTCTCTCCCCTCCTCTCCTCTCTTCTCCTTCCTTCCCCTCCCTTCTCCTCCTATTCCTCCTCCTCCTCCTTCTTCTCCTCCTCCCTTTTCCTTCTCCTCTCCTTCTTCTTCCTCTTCTCCTCTTCCTCTTCTCTCCTTCTTCTTCTTCTCCTTCTTCTTTCTCCTTCTCCTCCTCCTCCACCCTTTTCCTTCTTCTCCTTCTTCCTTCTTCTTCTCTCCTTTTCTTCTCTCCTTCTCCTTCCTCTTCTCCTTCTTCTGTTTCTCCTCCTCCTCCTCCTCCTTCTTCTTCCCCTTCTTCTCCTTCTTCTCCTTTTTCTTCTCCTCCTCCTCCTCCTCCTCCTCCTCCTCCTCCTCCTCCTCCTCCTCCTCCTTGTTCTTCTTCTTCTTCCTCTCTGTCTCTCTTTCCCCTCCTCTCTCCCTCTACCTGGAGACTTATAGTAGCTCTTGCCTCCTTACTCAAACACAGCCAAGCAGGAAAGGATAAGAGAGGCTTGCTTTGTCTGGCTAGTCTTTTTTTTAAATACAGGCCTAGTTTCAGCTTAGCAGCCACTCAGAAGTCAGATTCTTCATAATGTGTTTTAACAGACTGGAAACAGTCATAGACTACTCTGAAGTAGTATTACTTCAGACAGTAATTCAGACTACATACTCTGAAGTGAAGATCAGAATCCCTCCATTTCCTGTCATCAGGTACTACTAGAAGTCAGCTCACCAAACTGTCATGGTCCCAGGACTCAGCCATCATTGGTCAGTCTGCCAGCGCACTCATGATGTATAACGTAAACTGCACCCTCTCCCTCCAAACACAGAACACAGTCTATCCAGTGGCCTCAGGGTACATCTCTCTTGACCTGTGAAATCCTAGAAAGGGCACAAAAACTCACAGGGTGTCCGCAGTAAATATTCTGAACCATTCTAGGCTCGTTGTAGACGTAGACTGTCCTGCAATGGAACAATTCTGCTTTAAAAATAAAACTATTTCCCATGTGCCTTGGCTAGGGAAAAAAAAGATAATCTATATTCAGGATAGGTATAAGTCCAGCAAGGCACCGTGTGTCCATATTCTTCATTTGGGGTCCAGGAGAGAATTTAATTAGTGCTTTCCCAAGCAAGGAAAAGGACAGAACCAAATAATGTTCTTTAAATATTTGGGAGATTAGCTTAGAATCCACCAACATTTGTTCCTATAGCTCACTGCAAGATGGTGGTGACCTTAGGTTCTCAAAGGCTATGCTAGTGGGCTGAAAGCTTCGACAAGTCCTACCAAATGGGAAAGGTTTGAAGATGGGTCTGGTGATGTACTTGTACACCAGCTATATGAAGACCAGCCTAGTAAAGTTCAGTAACAATCAGGAAGTTGGCCACTGGGTGGTGTTTTCAACTCTTCAAAGGCAGCTGTGGTGAAATACATAGAGTCCTTGGCCTAGTCAGCAAGACCTGAGTGTAAATCTGACTTTAGACAGTTACTAGCTTTGTGACTCCAAGAAAGTCATTTTACTTCTGTCAGCCTCAGTTTCCTCCACTGCAAGATGGGAATAGCAATAATACTTATCTCCTAGGGTTGTCGTATCAAATGGAATATTTGTAAAGTCTTTAGCACAATGCCTGGCACATAGTAGGTGTTTAATAAATGCCTGTTTCTCTCCTCTTGCTACCAGAATAGACCAAGGTAAGGACGTGGGCCACCACAGCAAGTACTGACTAATTGACAATACTATCTGGTAAGGTTATTATAAGGATTATATGAGAAAGTATTTGTTTAAAAAAAGTGCTTAGCACAATCTAAATGCTTATTTTTCTTACTCCTTCTCCTCTTCCTCCTCTATAGCAACTCCTAAAGACTTTGGCATAAAAGTGCTGTTTGATCAACATCGTGCAAAATAATACCCATTACTGAGAAAATAAGATCTTTGAATTAATAGAAAATGAGTGTAAACAGGGAATCCTTCCTTGAAGGATAATCACTTTGGCTATACTGGGTATACCCCATTGGACCATACCTGGAGCTAGGTCCATTCTGGGGCCACATATGTTTTTGGACTTAGTGACACATTTGTCTTGGTCTTTCCTTTTGGGTCCCTTGATAAAAACGTGCCATATAGTGACTGGAGTGCTTCATGGAGAAAATGACCACCAACAGCAGAAGGAGCCCAACCTCTGGCCTGCCCTGACAGAAGACATTTAGCTGACGGGAGCTATTCAGATAATACAATGCCAGGATGAACATGAAAATGTCTTATGTCTTATATTTTACATCTTAAGTGTCAAACCCCAGGGAGAATAGGATAGTAGTTATAAGTGACCACTCATGTTTAAATCATTATCAATCTGTACTTGCTTTTTTGTATTTTAGGCATTTCTTTTGTGTGGAAGAAATAAATAGCCTTCCTTTACCTGATCCACACTGTACACTGAGTGCCTTTGCACTCCCCTTTTGGGGACACTCTAAACAAGAGCTGAATCTAAGCATTAAATGATTCTCTCCAGAACTCTAGGGTGTGGGTATAAAGAACCGGAGAGTTGGAGAAACAAAATCCTGATCTCTCTCTTTAGGGGTCAGACTTACCTTAGTTTGAATCCAGAAGTTCCTGGTGGGTTCAGAGCTAGGGACTCCTTTAATAAGAATCATAGAAATAATACTTTATGGGTGGAAAAGCACTTTTCATATATTATCTCACTTGATCTTCATAACAATACTGTGAAATAGGTCTTGTTACGATCCCATGTTTAAGAAATGAGGAAACATAAACTGAGAGAAGTAGAGACACATTCCTAGGAACACAGTATCTAAGGTAAGATTTGAATTCAGGTCTTTAAAATTTTTTTTAAAGTTAATTAATTTATTTTTAGTTTTAAATGTTCACTTCCATATTTTCTCTCTCTCTCTTCGCTCCCCCTCTCCAAGACAACATGCAATTTGAGATAGACTCTACATATACATTCCTATTAAACATATTTTCACATTAGTCATGTTGTATAGCAGAATTAGAACAAATGAGAGAAACCGTGAGAAAAAAACAAAACAAAACAAAACAAAAATAATCTGCTTCACTCTGCACTCTGACTCCATAGTTCTTTCTCTGCATGCGGATGGCATTTCCATCATGAGTCCTTTGGAATTGTTTTAGGACCTTGCATTGCTGAGAAGGGCTAAGTCTATCAAAGTCAGTCATCGTACACTGTGGCTGTTACTGTGTACAATGTTCTCCTGGTCCGGCTCACTTCACTAAACATCAGGTCATAGAAGAATTCAGGTCTTACCTCCTTAAATGACTATTGCACCTAAGCACTTTTACAAGGAGACAGAGTGCCTTACCCTACCATCCACCCAACTTGGGATCACCACAGATTTTGTGTTATGTGTAGTATAATGGAATATAATAAAACACAATAGAATAAGATATAATGTAATTTAATACAGTTCAGTGGCACAGTGGATCGAGTTCCAGACCTGGAGTCAGGGTGACTCATCTTCCTGAGTTCAAATTCAGCCTTAGACTTTACTAGCTATGTGACCCTGGGCAAATCACTTAACCCTGTTGGCCTCAGTTTCCTTATCTATAAAATAAGCTGGAGAAGGACATGACAAACCACTCCAGTATCTCAGCCAAGAAAAGCCCAAATGGAGTCACAAAGAGTAGGACATGTCTGAAATGACTGAACAACAAAAAATTTAATATAATATACTATAACATAGCATAATACTGTAACAATATAACATATTAAAATAAATTATATTATAAATATGCACTAATCATCATAACAATAATCATAGTTTACACTTTTATCACAAAGCACATCACATATTTCATTTCATTTGAGACCCACCACTGCTTTGTAAATAGGACAGTGTAGGAGCTGCCCTCATTTTACAGATGGGAAAGTATAGGCTTGGAGGGACTGTGGGACTTACCCAAAATCACAGGACTAGTAAATGACAGGGCTAGGATTTAAAACTCAGGTCTTCTGGCTCCAAATGTAATGAGTGCCCTTTCCATTAAACTGCCTGTCCTACTAATGCATCATCCTACAATTTTCATCCTGTCCTTTTCACACCTCAAGGACTTTGTCTTAATGTCTATTCTTACCAAACATAGAGAATGTGTTAATGTGTAGATTTATTTTATTTAAATTTTTTTTAAAAAAAAATGCTTCATAATGCTTCCAGGAACAACTCAGACTTGATAGGTAAAAATATATTATGCTCTGTGTGTTCTTCTGACAATTTGTGCCCAGGGCACTTTCCTACACAGTATAGTAATAAAAGCATTGAACACAGCTGAAAGACCTGGTCTCCAGCACTGGCTCTGTCTCTTTCTAGTGACGATCTTGGACAAATTGCTTACTCCTCCGAGCCTCAATTTCCTGATCTCTAGAGACACAATGGAATGTTGGAGAGAGATCTAGGGTTGCAGTCAGGAAGACCTGAGTCTAAATCCCTTCTCAGATACTTTGTGGCTGTGTGATCCTGGGCAAATCAACCTTCCTGGGCCTCAAGTTCTTCATTTGTAAATAAGGGGGCTGGACCAACTTCTTATTAGATGTTTCAAACTGGATATTCCAGACATATCTCAGACTCCAGGTGCCCAAAGCAGAACTCATTATCTTTCCCTGCAAAGCGACCTCTTTTCCCCATTTCCAGAGAAGAAACCACAGCATTCTTCCAGTCTTCCAGTCTATCAGTCTCCCTTAACCCACATATCCAACTGGATCCCAGATCTTGCCATTTCTACTACAACATCTCTCTTATCCAATTAATCCTCTCTACTCACAAAGCCAACACTTTCTTTCCAACCCACATCACTCTAGCCTAGCTTCCTAACATCCTCTTCTTTAGTCTCCCTGACCCATCTCTCCCCATTCCAATCTATTCTTCCATACAAGTGCTTTTTCTTTTTTTAATTTAATTTTTAAATGTTTATTTATTTGTTTTTAGTTTTCAACATTCATTTCCACAAAATTTTGAGTTCCAAATTTTCTTCCCATCTCTCCCATCCCCCACCCCTGAATACCTTGCATTCTGATGACCCCTTCCCTCATTGGGCCCTCCCTTCTATCACACCCCTCCCTTCCCTTATCCCCATCTTTTCTCTTTTCTTGTAGGGCAGGATTGATTTCTACACCCCATTACCTGTGTTTCTCATTTCCCAGTTGTATGCAAAAACAATTCTCAACATTCGTTACTAAAACTTTGAGTTCCAACTTATCTCCCTTCCCTCCCTCCCCACCCATCCCCACTGAGAAGGCAAGCAGTTCGACATAGGCTATACATGTATTTGCAAGACTTCCATAATAGTCATGTTGTGTAAAACTAACTATATTTCCCTCCATCCTCTCCTGCCTCCCATTTATTCTATTCTCTCTTTTGACCTTGTTGCTCCCCAAAAGTGTTTACTTCTGATTACTCCCTCCTATCACCCCCCCACTCCACTTGTCCCCTTCTCCCCTACTTTCCTATAGTGTAAGATAGGTGTTCATTCCAGATTGAGTATGTATGTTATTCCCTCCTTAAGCCAAAAGTGAAGAGAGTAAGCTTCACTTTTTCCCTCTCACCTCCTCTTTTATCTCCTCCATTGAAAAAGCTTTTTCTTGACTCTTTTTTGAGAGATAATCTGCCCCATTCTATTTCTCCCTTTCTCCTTCCAATATATTCCTCTCTCACCCCTTAATTCTATTTTTTTAGATATCATCCCTTCTTATTCACCTCACCCTGTGCTCTCTGTCTATATCTATATCTACGTGTGTGTGTGTGTGTGTGTGTATGTGTATAATCTCTCCAACTACTCAAATATTGAGAAACCTCTCAAGAGTTCCAAATATTATCTTTCCATGTAGGAATGTAAACAGTTCAACTTTAGAGAGTCCTTTATGATTTCTCTTTCCTATGTACGTTTACATGCTTCTCTTGATTCTTGTGTTGAAAGTCAAATTTTCTATTCAGTTCTGATTTTTTCATCAAGAATGCCTGAAAGTCCTCTATTTCATTGAAAGACCAATTTTTCCCCTGAAGTATTATACTCAGTTTTACGGGGTAGGTGATCCTTGGTTTTAATCCTAGTTTCTTTGACTTCTGGAATATCATATTCCAAGCCCTTTGATCCCTTAATGTAGAAGCTGCTAGATCTTGTGTTATCCTGATTGTATTTCCACAATATTTGAATTGTTTCTTTCTAGCTGCTTGCAATATTTTCTCCTTGACGTGGTAACTCTGGAATTTGGCCACAATATTCCTAGGAGTTTCTCTTTTTGGATCTCTTTCAGGAAGTGATCTGTAGTTTCTTTCAATATTTATTTTGTCCTCTGGTTCTAGAATATCAGGGCAGTTTTCCTTGATAATTTCATGAAAGATGATGTCTAGGCTCTTTTTTTGATCATGGCTTTCAGGTAGTCCCATAATTTTTAAATTGTCTCTCCTGGATCTATTTTCCAGGTCAATTGTTTTTTCAATGAGATATTTCCTATTATCTTCTATGTTTTCATTCTTTTGGTTTTGTTTTGTAATTTCTTGGTTTCTCATAAAGTCATTAGCTTCCATCTGTTCTATTCTAGTTTTTAAGGAACTATTTTCTTCAGTGAGTTTTTGAACCTCCTTTTCCATTTGGCTAATTCTGCTTTTTAAAGCATTCTTCTCCTCGTTGGCTTTGTGGACCTCTTTTGCCAATTGAGTTAGCTTATTTTTAAAGGTTCTATTTTCTTCAGCCTTTTTTTGGGTCTCCTTTAGCAAGCTGTTGACTTGCTTTCCAAGCTCTTCCATGGCCTGAGACCATTACATATTTATTTTCGAGGTACTGGATGCAGAAGCTTTGACTTTCTCTAACAGTATGGATTGTTCTTCCTCATCCAAAAGGATGGAAAAAAATACCCATTCACCAAGAAAGTAACTTTATATAGTCTTATTTTTCCCCCTATTTTGGGCATTTTTCCAGGCAATTACTTGACTTTTGAATCCTTTGTCAAGAGGAGGGTATATTCTGGGGATCTGAAAGTTTTCAGTTCCTCCAAGGTTGCACAGTCAAGGGAGAGGTGTTTACTCTTGGTGGAGCTTGCAGCTGAGATACAGATCAGCTGCTCAATTCTCCCAGGGGCTTTAGGTAGAGGGCTCTACAAATAGATGCTCCCGCTGCCTGGGCTGGGGCTAGGGGAGGACCCTGCTTCCTTGTCACCAAGGTGAAAAAGCTTTCTCACTGACCTTTGAAGCTACCTTTGGTGCTTGTGGTCTGAGGGATGTGATAACAACCACTGCTGCTGGGGATTCTCCCCCAAGGCCTGCTCTGGCCCTGCTCCTCCCAGGTCAAGGCTGGGCTGAGCTCTGCTCCATGCCCTGTGCAATAGACCTTTCCTGTTGGACTTCCAGGCTGCCTTCGGCTGAAAATCTCTTTCACTCTGTAGTTCTGTGGCTTTTGTTGCTCTAGAATTTGTTGAGAGTCATTTTTTACAGGTATTTTATCACAAGTGCTTTTTGTTAACTGAAGATTTGATTGTGTAACTCCCTTACTTAATCAACCACAATGATTCTCAATCACCTCTAGGATAAAACATAAATCCTTCTGTTTGGCTTTTAAATCCTTTCCTACTTGACCCCAACCAATTTTTACAGCTTTATTTTATATCACACCCCCTTCCTGCACTCTATGAAGAAGAAGAGAATAGAAGAAGGAGAAGGAAGAGGAAAAGAAGGAGAAGGAGGAGGAAAAAGAACACAGCAACAAAATGTATAAAATGCAATTAATTGATAGAATCTTGGCTTATTAAAATAAATAAATGAAAATTAAAAAATAAGAAATGGGCAATAGAACTGACATCAACATAATATAATAGTATATTAAGTAATAATTTGATCCAGAAAACTCAACTGTGGCCAATGGATTGGAAAAGATCAGTTTATATCTCAGTCTTAAAGAATAGCAATGCTAAGGAATGTTCAAATTACCAAACAGTTGTTCTCATTTCATATGCCAGAAAGGTTATGCTTAAGATTCTGCCAATTAGGCTTCAGCAGTATGTGAACCAAGAGTTACCAGAAGAGTGGGCTTGTTTTCAAAGAGGGAGAGGAACTTGAGACCAAATTGACAACATTTGGATTATAGAGAGAGCAAGGGAATTCCAGAAAAACATATACTTCTATTTCATTGACTATATTAAAGCCTTTGACTGTGTGGGTCACAATGAAATACGGCAAGTCCTCAAAGAGATGGGAGTACCAAATCATCAGACATGTCTCCTGAGGAACGTGAAAGCAGGTCAAGAAGCAATAGTTAGAATCAAATGTGGAACAATTCATTGATTTAAGATTGGAAAAGGAGTATGACAAGGCTGTATATTGTCACCTTATTTATTTAACTTATGTGCAGAGTACATTATATGAAATACCAAGATAGATGAATCAAAAGCCAGAATTAAGGTTGACAGGAGAAATATCAACAATCTCAGATACGCAGATAATACCAACCTGACGGCAGAAAATATAGAGGAATTAAGAAGCCTCTTGAGGAGAATGAAAGAAAAGAGTGTAAAAGCTAGCTTGAAGTTTAACATAAAAAAAGCTAAGATTGTGGCAACTAGCCTCATCACTTCCTGTCAAATAGAGGGAGAAGAAATGGAAGTGGTGTCAGATTTTATATTCTTAGATTGAAAGATCACTGCAGATGGTGATGGTAGCTATGAAACTAAAAGCTATGGTGAATCTGGACAGCACACTAAAAAACAGAGACATCACTTCACAAACAAAGGTCTGTATAATTAAAGCTATGTTTTTTAAGGTAGTCACGTGTGGCTATGAGAGCTGGATTGTAAGGAAAGCTGAGTGCCACAGAATCAACACTTTCAAATTATGGCGCTGGAGAAAAATTCGAGAGTCTCTTGGATGGTAAGAAGATCAAATCAATCAGTATTTAGAGAAATTAATTCAGACTTGTCACTGGAAGGTCAAACACTGAAGCTGGAGTTTAAATATTTTGACCACATAATAAGAAGACAGGACTCATTGGAAAAGACTCTGATGTCAGGAAAGATTAAAGGCAAAAAGAAGAGGGGATAGGAGAGGCTGAGATGGATAGATAGTCATGGAAAGCACAAACATGAACTTGAGAGATAGTGGATAGAAGGATCTGGTGTGCTATCAGTCACAGAGAGTCAGAAGAGACTGAATGTCTGACTAACAGCAATTAACCAATGGAAATTAATCACCACAACAAAGAGCCTAAAAGAACTGAGAAACTTCTTTAGTCAACAAACATCAGAATAATTTGTCAAATGGAAAAAGATGTGCTAAAAACCTCAATTAGAAGACTGTACACCAATCAATCAACCAATCAGAAGCATTTATTAAATGAATACTGTTCGTCAGGTATTGTATGAGGTGTTGGGGATACAAATCACCATTTCAAAAATGAAACTCCCTCTTCTCAGGTAGCTTACATTCTATCAGGGAAGACAACATGTAGAGATATGTCTTGTGGTAAGTACCCTCTGGATTCATTATTCCAAAACCAAGCTAGTAATAATTCCAACCCCGCAACATTCTAGGGATAGCACTGAGGGGTTGTAGGAACGTCTCTTCTATCAGCTCTACCTCCTAGTCCAAGAGTGTTTCCCCTACTGATAACCACTATTGATTAGTGCCCAGTTTAACTTAACCAATTAACATCAATTAGATTTTACAAAGAAAATTTATTTCAAAGACAGAGCAAGAACAGAGGTATAAACATTTTCTCCGAACACCTTGGGAACATTCTTTCCTATTTACCACCTTGGTCCCTGGAGACAGTGGGTTCCAATGTCACACATTTTCTGCATAGCATGGGTCCCACCAAGTTCATGTTCAGTGTGGCATTGCTGTGAGATGAGTCCTAGGCTACCGCTAGGTTCATTCCTGCATTCATGAAGGTTCATTCCTCAGGATATTAATAGTGGATGGCCTGCATGGTCTGGCACGAAATCAACTCCTAGACCTAAGTGGTTTGCTCACCTGTACCCTCCAGATTAATCTCCTTTACTTAAAACAAAAGAACAAATGTGGAGGCAAAAGCCTCCCATGTTACAGCATCAAATCTCCTTAGATACTGTCAGCCAGAAAGAAGCTGAAAGAAGATAAAGAACAAACCAAGAGAGAGATAGGACTAGGTTGAGAGTGCCTTCTCAGTCCCTCCCACTAACCCACGAGTTTGAGGTAGGCAGCATCTGCCAAAGAGCATCCTTTTTATCATATGGTAAAGACTAGAAATAGCTCCAGAATGTCCACACATACTCCACAGTGTCCTGAAGGCACTCTCATTATACATCTTCACAACAGGTTCTTCAGTTTCTTCCAGGTAGGGGATTATATGAGTGGTATTCTGCATATGCACATAAGGCCTGGGCTCATTGGCCAGTCCTTTGTTACACTATAAAACCTAAATACAAGGTGATTTCAATGGGGGAGACACTAGGAACTGGGAGAGGAGGGGATCAAGGAAGACACCTTCATCCTTATAAGGTGAAGCTGGTGTTCTAGGTACTCTAAAAAGAAGAGGAGAGAAAGGAATGCATTCCTCCCATGGAGGAAAGCCAGTGTAAAGACATAGACATGGGAATGGTATATTAGAACAATAGTAAGAAAGCCATGTTGGTTAGTGCATAGAGAAAAGAAAGGAGAGGAATGCATGATAAAGCTGGAAAAGCAGGTGGAGACAAGTTGTGAAGGCCTTTAAATGACCAGCAGAAGAATTTGCATTTAACCTAGAAGTGATAGGAGCACTGGAGTTTTTTGAACAAAAGAGTCATATGATCAGATCTGTGCTTCAGGGGAATCACTTTGGGGCTAGGTGGAAGAAGAATGAACTGATGAGGTATTTGGTCCCAGCCACTCGTAAAGGCTGTCAACTAAGGTTTAGAGGGGTTCAGATCTGCTAGAGAATGGCGAAACTGATAAAATCATGGATCTTTTGAAATCCTGCAGCAATAGTGATGTAGGACCTTCACTAAACTTGGGGACTTCCACATAGGAAAAAGGGCACTCCGACTCCAAATGGATGCTTTTCTCTCCTCCAGTTGTTGACATTTTTCTACATTGCATAATAGTTCTGGGGCCATATTAGCACAAAATTCCTGCCTATGCCCCCCGACCCCTTTCGGTGATCAGTTTTTCTTCACCTTCCCAGAAGATGGAGCAAGAGATTTCTACTGTAACATAAGGGATTTAGTTAGAGATAAAGGATTTCCTGACTGTGAGGTTTTATTTTACATAGAAATTGGTGTCACGTAGAGGTTATAGAATCTCCTTTGAGATCATTAAGATAGGATACCTTCTCATCTATTTGGGAAAGATTTAGATGGATTAAGGCTGTCAGTCTATTTCAAGCAGTGTTTTTTAAAAAAATAGCTCATGTTGACTTTAAAGTGTATGGAACCCTCACTTCACATCAATTTCATGAGGTCAGTGGAGTTTAAATATCATATCACTATTTTACAGATGAGGAAACTGAGTTCTAGGGACATCAAATGACTCATTCAACAAAAAGGCAGTGGGATGTAGTGAAAAGAACACTGGAATTGGAGTTAGGAGAAGTCTGGATTTGAATCCTGAGTCCTTCATGCTCCCCAGCCCTGGATAGGTTACTTAGCTTTTCTGATTCTCTGACATTCCATTCACCATGATGTTTCTTAAGTCTTCCATCCTGTAACTGGCAACAACATCATAGAATCAGGGAAAATAACAATTATAATGGGAATTGCTGACATTTGCTTAGGGTTTTGCAAAGTGTTTTTCCTCCTTTTTGGGGCTGGAAGGTCCTGGATTGTTATATCCATCGTACAGATGAGGACTTGCTCTGATTCATAGTCAATTGTCCCTGAAATGTGGGAACTGAGATCTCTTCCAGCACTCTCTTTCTTCCTTCTGCCTTTCATACTTATATTTGTGGTTTATCTTATAGTAAATAACTGGCTGTTCTTATTCATCCTTCGTTTTCAAAGAGATCAATGACATCCCAAGGGGATGTCTTGACTTGTGGGTAAACAGAAGCATCCTAGGGGGAGATGAAGGCAGGGAGGGTTTTAGGAAGCGGTTTAGCTTGACTTAAAGCGTTTTGACCAGCAGATGGCACTCCAGGATTTTCACTTTTACAGACACTAACAGATCTGGCCTTAAGCATTCCCAGAAGAGAAATTCAATGAAACTAGAAACTGATCAAAAAGGAAAAATGAACTGGGGATGTATGAGATGCTGCAGTCACAACCTGATGGAAAATCACATACTGACACACTTCGACACTTACATACACTGTAATAGATGTTACCAGTGGAGGCTCCATTAAACGTGGAGCATAGATAGTACAGATATGCCCACGCATCCAGGAGATGCTGCATGCCCTTGAATAACTTTTTCCCCCTTTTCCTTTGATACACAAAATGGAGACACAGGAGGGGACCAGAAATAATGTGTCCGTATCGACCTAGTAGCTGAAAACCCTAACAGACAAAGGCTAAAGACCTGGGATTTCACTGCTACTGGAATTTCCTCTATAACTTAGACAGTCATCACTTGTTCATGTGCGAGAGCTAGGAGTTGAAGCCAGGGAGTGTGGTAATACTGACTCGCGGACTCTAGAATTAGAAGACTTGGTTTCAAACACCACTTTGGACGCTTGCTGTATGACTTTGGCTAAGTCATTAAATCTCCCTGGGTCTCAGTTTACTCGTCTGTAAAATGGGAGAGGTTGAACTGAGATGACTTTTAAAGTTACTTCTAAGCCCTTGATCAAGGATCCTATGACTCTAAGTCAAGCACTCTATGCACTTTGCCTCTTCTAATAGATTAAAAAAATTTTCCCTTCCTGGAGATGGAGTGGCTAGCAGATCTACTGTGAGACTGGGAATGTATATGGAAATGGTGGAAAGGACTAGAATATTTAGAATAAACAGATTGAGGGCTAAAGGGGATGGCCTACATATGTAAAATCATTTACTTTTCCATCCTGCCCAACTGAAGTATTGGTTCACAATTTGAATGGAGAAATGTTCTTAGCAGCACAACATATACCCTCAAAACAATTTTATAAGACATATTCTGTTGAGTTGGTAGTGGTAAGGAAGAGACGGGGCCATGTGGGGGGAAAGACGCTGAATGAGCATCCAGTTGTCAGGAGAAAGAGATCTAGCTAGAGAGGTGGAAATGGGGTAGCCAGGCTGGGCCATGCCCCTGGACTGCCAACTATTTATTCCTAATTATTCTTGCTAACCAAGGACTAAGCTCAGTTGTTTCTATGCTCCTGGGGAGTGTTAGTAAATTTTGGTTCACTGGAATAAAACCCTGATCATTCCCCCCAGTTATAGTTTTGCTAACTAGGTAAGAACTGGGAGGCACAACCTTCCTTTGTGGTCATTCTGTCCTCATAGGATTTAGAGATGAAGGATCCTCAGACAGTATGTTGTCTAATCCCTTCATTTTACACGAAGAAACAGGTCCATTCTGTCATGGGCTCTACTTGAACCCAAATAGACTAGTGAAAAGTCCCTTCTAAATCTGTGATCACAGGTATTTTTAAAATGTCTCATTGGAACTTTCTGTCTTTACATCCCCATGACTTCTAGGGGGGAAACCTCTACCAAATTAAGATTCCTACTTACTCATCCACAAATATTTCCTCTATTGTCCCTCCTTGTCTCAGCACCTTTGCTCATGTCAATCTTTTAGCTCAGAATGTCCTTCCCACTCCCCCAGACCATTCTCATCTCTGCTGAAATGCCACCTTTGCTCAAAAACCTTCACTGAGTCTTCTCATTTTAGAAATGGTCTTTTCCTCCTAAGAACTCTCATAATCTTCCCTTCTTCTCCTAGGCATTTACGTGCATGACAAAAGAGGTAAAGTGAAACAAACTGAATTCAGCATCGAAGGATGTGGGTTCAAATCTCACTTCTAATAATTACTACTTGTGCTTGCTTGGACAGGTCATTTAACTTCCCTGGGTCAGTTTCCTCAGCTGTAAAGAGAAGGGCAGCTAGTTAGCACAGGGCCAAGCCTGGAGTCAGGAAAACTCATCTTCCTGAGATGAAAGCTAGCCTCGGACACTTACTACTGTGTGACCCTGGGTAAGTCATTTGATCCTGTTTGCCTCAGTTTTCTCATCTGCAGAATAAGCTGGAGAAGGAAATGGAAAACCACTCCAGTATTTTTGCAAAGAAAATCTCAAAAGGGGTCACAAAGTGCCAAAAACAACTGAAAATAACTGGTCAACAACAGAGAGGGATTGAACTAGCTGACTTTTGGGGTCACTTGTAGTTCTTGTTCTACAATCTACTTTCTATTATCTAGGCACATGGTTATATACTTTATCTGCCCCGGTAGATTGCAAGCTCCTGGAGGCAAGAACAATATCTTATTCATCTATACTTTTTCCCCCAGTAATTATGTAGTCCTTATGTTTATTTAATGAATTAATGAAGTCAGTAATGGATTGTGAAAAAGGTTGAAGTAACTTTAGTTAGGCTGACTCAGATTTACAAGTTGCTTTCATTTTTACGTAATTAAGAAAATAAATCCAAGTATTGTTTGTAGGTATTCACTGGGTACCTGGGAAACACTGCCTGGCAGGTATGCTGGTTTGGTTTCAGAAAAACAGAGTTAGATACTTCCAAGATTTCTGAGCTCATCTATGGGAGTATTTCCTTCAAAAGTATAGACTAAAACCATTCATATATTCTCATCTTGAATAGCAATTCCATGTACTCCAATCGAGGGCAGGTAGGTGGTGCAACATGGGGCCTGGCACCAGGAAGACCTGAGTTCAAATGTGACCTCAGACACCAGCTGGGTGACCTTAGGCAAGTCACTTAACCCTATTTGCCTCAGTTTCCTCATCTGTAAAATGAGTTGAAGAAGAAAATGGCAATTGCCAAGAAAACCCAAATGAAGTCATGAAGAGTCCGACACAAATGAAAAATGACTCAACAACAAGGCGTCCTTCAATAAATTCTCCATGGTGAGGTCTACCCAGTGTGCTCAGGAGGGGCCTTCCTCCAGATTTCTTGACATTTCATGGGTAACAGTGGAATATGTGGGCAGAACATCTATTATTTCTTGCTCTTGCTATGTGACCTCCTTTTCCATTCATTTATTTCTTTAATGATATACAGTTTACCTCAAAAATCTTGGTGCAGTTTTAACTTTTAATAACAGAAAACTGCACCCAGACTTTTGGGATATCCCACACTTTATGCTATTTCTGTACAACTCTGCTGGTAATCAACTACAGTCTGTTCACACTTTTAGAGTATTTTTAAATAAAATTTTGATTGATGCCTTTTACATTTTCATTATCTACATTTCCCAATGAATCTCCTTTCCAGAGAGCTGCCCCTTATAACAAAGAATATAAAAGAAGGGGGCAAAATTGAACAAGGATGTTGAATAAGTCTGATATCATATGCAGTGTTGTATATCTATGGCCCCTTACCTCACCGAAGAAGAGGGGCGAGGGGCCTTTTTACATTTTTCCTTATAATTTCCCTTATAAGGTGCCCCTAGTTTCTTAGCATTTTGATTGGGTTCTTGTCTTTTCCATTTGTGTTGCTGGAATCATGGGGCATATTATTTTCCTGGTTCTACTGATTTTACTTTGTATTAGTTCATATGATCCTTTTTGTTTTTTCCATATTTATCATATTCATTATTCCTTATAGCCACAGACTTTTAAAAATTTAATCTTTGCTATTGATTGAACAGACTTTACAAGTATCACTCATGTCTTCTCATCCTGAATGGCTCTTGTTTATGTACTCCAGTGAGGGGCAGCTACATGGCACAGTGGCTAGATTGCCATGCCTCGACTCAGGATAGATCTGAGTTCAAATTTGACCTCAGACACTTACTAGCTGGGTGACCCTGGGCAAGTCACTTAACCCTCTTTGCCTCAGTTACTTATCTGTAAAATGAGATGGAGAAGAAAATGGCAAGCCACTCTAGTCATTGAAAATGCTTGTGGTCATTGCAAAAGGATCCTAAGAAGGTCGAGAAAGCATTATGAAAACGGAAGTACTCAGACTCACAAGGTTGAAGTCTACTCTCAATATTTAGTTGTTTGTCAACTAATTGATACCTTTAAAAAATCCCAGAGTAATTTTTTGATCTCCCTTGTGATCTCCTCTCAGAACTCATTGTATCAACAAAAAACACTCCACCAAAATCAGCTGACACAGAGAATAACCTCCTATGCAGTATTTGGCTGTTTCCCACCTCTCTGGGTTCCATCATCTTTCCAGTAGAATTGTTATTGGTTATTTCATTTCCTACCCCCATCCCCACTAGAATATAAGCTCTCTGAGGGCTGGGCCTCTCCAGGACCTAGCACAGTGTCATTTTAAAAACATGTTCATTAAGGTGAATTGACTTGATTGAGTTCAGCTGCTCAGAGTTATTTTCAGTTATGATGATAATAATATAAATGCGAACTCCCTGACATGCATTTCACATTATACAAGTAATCATTAGCATTAATTAACATTTATTAAGTAACCACTATATGCCTGATATAGTAATTAGAAGCTTTTGAAGTCACAGAACATTGAACCTATGTTTCTGAAGTACATCTGAACTGTGTGTTCTCTCTGTTTGGATTAGGGGACCTCACTAGAAGCTTGGCCCAATGAGACTCCCAGGTTAGAAGTGACAAGGACAGTGGTTGGGCCCCCCAACATCCTGCTAACTCTTCATCTTTCTGTAGCCTAATTTTCTTTTTTTGTGAGATAAAGATAAAGATGTGAGATGGGGATTGTTGTAAGCATAAAATGGAATAATATATTTGAAGGATATTATTATTTCATTTGGGGATTTTTCATGCTCATTAGTAAAATATTTAACCTTCAGGGGAATGATCTATTGTTATCTATTCACAAAAGCCCCATCCAGGCAAATGGCATTTACTTCTGTAGATGAACTCCCAAGGCTCACCTGAATTTCTTAAGGATAAATTGGCTTAATATGGCTGGAGACATAATGGGCAGAGCTAAGACAGCGGCAGGTGGGCTTGCCAAGCCCCACAAGCTATTTTGTGAAGTATCTCAGTATTTCTAGAGGTAATTCTGGATTGGACTATAACTTTTCAAGAATTTTTACTCAAATGTATTTAGGTTTCAACCATTGGTGCAACCAATTGAAGTATAATATTTTCTAGGGGGAAGGGTCACCTGATAAAATCTCTCTTGCTCATTTCTCTACCTAAAAAACACTGGGCACACCACTGTCTCATTAATTTTGCTCTCTTTAATAGGACCCTCAGCTCCCCTTCAAACATTCAGGCTAATAAGACATGAAATCTAGCCCAGGTTTCTATCTGATTTAAAATATGAATTAAATTGATTAAATTAATTAAAATAAAGTTGATATACTTTGTCTTTATTTTATCTTCATTTCCCAATATATTCTTTTTCCTTCCCCGACCCAGAGAACCACTCCTTATTAGGAAGGAAAAGGGGTAAAAACTCAGTTCAGTAAATGAATCTTCCAAATACAATATGTAATATTTTATACCTGTAGTTCCCCACCTGGATGAGCTTTTATTTAACATGGTAAAAAATGCAGAATGGACTTCTCAGCTGTCAGCAAAACTTTCCTCTCCTTTCAAATCTCTCCAGTCTACCTGCCATTCATGTGCCAAGGTGATTTTCCTAAAGTGCACTCCCTCCACTCAAGAAACTTCTATGGCTCCCTATTACCTCCTCAATCAAATTTAACATCTTCTGTTTAGCATTTAAAGACCTTATTAACCTGGTCTTTTTACGTTTTACTCCTTTGCATGTATTCTTAGGTGAAGTGACACTGGCCTCCTTGTTCCTTGCTCCTCATACATGAAACTCCCATCTCTGACTTGATACATTTGCAATGGCAGTCTCTCCCTTTTAACCTCCAACTGTTACCTTCTCTAATTTCCTTTAACACTCAGCTCAAAACTCAACTTCCACGGAGGTCCATCCAGCTTCTCGTGCCTTCCTTTTAAGATTGCCTTCCATTTACACTGATTGATATTGTATGTACACAAGTGTTTGCATAGTGTCTCTTCCCATTGGCGTGTGAGCTTCTTGAGGGCAGGGACCATGCTTCTGCATTTCTTTATCTCCTCAAAGTGCACGGCAACCTCTCGATAAATGCTGGCTGACAGAATGAATGGTTCTGGTGAGGCCCTGCCTTCCTTAAAGTCCTGTGGTCTCTGACTTGTCTGACTCTCAGCACTCACAAAGCGACAGGACTGGGCTGCTCCTTAGTCAGTGCTCATGGTTCACTGCTGTGCCAATTTCTCTGGCACTTAGAAGAGAAAAAGTCACTAGTTGGCTCCACTGGCCCAGCTGGTCCTGATCCACCTGCTCCATTTGGGACCAGCTGCTGAGTGCATGTGACCTGCTGCCAAGTCAGACAACTAGCATTTATCAAACTCCTACTATGTGCCAGACACTGGGGATAGATACAAAGAAAGGCAACTCCCCCTCAGAAAGCCAAAACCCAAATACAAATAATCAAAACCAACTGACCACCCAAGCAAATCCCAAACCAATTCCTACTCTCGTAGATTTCAAGAGCATGTGGATGAGCAGGCCTCTCTTCAGGTCTGCCACATGGCCCTTACTTTTATCAGAAAGTAGATCCATTTTGGTGCCTCTCCCCCTCCTCCCTAATGTCACCTGTGAAAATATGGGGAGAAACTGGCTCTAATGAGTGGGAAGGTCCTTGCTTTCCTGCATTGCATGCTCCTTTTTCTGGGATTTTTAAAGTTACATTCAATTCTTCATCACCCCATTTGGGGTTTTCTTGGCAAAGATACTGCATTGGTTTGCCATTTCCTTCTTCAGCTTATTTTACAGATGAGGAAACTGAGGCAAATGAGGTTAAGTGACTTGTCCAGGGTCACATAGCTAATAAGTGTCCAAGGCCACATTTGAACTTGGGAAGATGAATCTTCCTGACTCTAGGCCCAGAATTCTATCTATCGCATGCCTTTTATAAATGAATGAACCAAGCTGCTTCTCAGTGACTTTTTTTTTTTTTTTTAACATTTTTGAGGTCATGCAGAGACTTTTCGGTATCTTGTCTAAACTTGTTATTTCTTTGGGATTGCTTCTTCTTAGTCACTTGCAGTTTTACATGATACCACTGAAACTGTTTTTCCCTTCAGACTTCAATCTAGGAAGGCTAATGGACCCAAACATAGTTTACCAAAAGCAAGATGAGGAAGGATTCTTTATAAGAAACATGGGGTAGCTAAGTGGTGCAGTGAACAGAGCACTGAACCTTGAGTTGAGATGTGAGTTCAGATCTAGCCTCGCACATACTCACTTGCTCTGTAATCCTGGGCAAGTCACTTGGACTGTGTCTTCATTTGTAAAACAGGGTAATAATATCACCAGCCTCCCAGGGTTGTGGTGAAGATCAAATAGGATATAATCTACAAAGCTCTTTGCAAACTTTAAAGTGTCGTATGAATGCTAACCTTTATTAAATGGCAAATATTAGGAATTTAAGAATCACTAGATATAACACTTTGTGGTCCCTTCATTGGTCTTTTTTTTCATTCAGGCAGGATATTGCCATTGTTTTAGAAGGTGAAAAGCTTTAGCAGCTGTAATCAGGACCCGAAAATCAGTGTCTTCTGCTGTTTCTCTCGCTAAATGACAGAAGGAATGAGAACCGCTCAAATCCTTTCCTTCAATATTTTGTACTTTGCTCATGAACAAACCAACCATTAAAGGGCCTATTAAGTGCAAGAATCTATGGTAGGCACAGGAGGCAATATCCGGTCTGCTTCCAGGCAGTATCATCCCATCATATGGTTAGGAACTAGACCTGTGATTTCATTGATATAGGGAACTTCGAGGTAAAGAAATATTACCAGCTCAGGGCATCACCTTCTTAGCTACTTATAGTCTTAGAGCCGCCCAGATCATGAAGAAGTCAAGTGAATAGTCCAGGGTCATACAGCCAGTATGGGTCAAGGGTAGAACTCAAACCCAGGGCTAGAAATTTCTCTGGGGCATCCCAGGGTCTAAGGGCTATGAGCAGGGCTTCAATATGCTCTATCTTTCATGCCCATTACTTCGCTATCCCATCATATGAAATGTAAAACACATCTATGTGACTGGTCAGACTTGCCATCCTCACACTGAGTATTTTAAAGTGAAATTGAACATCTGTACTAAGTAATTCTTTAGGGAGTTGGTGGCCTTTGTCCTGTGGCACAGACAATAATAACAAAGTCTCTATCCTCTCTACAATTTACAGGCTATCTCATTTCTTACTCCTACTAATGGGGTTACTGTTGGTGGAAGAGGCAGGAGGGAAGAAGAAAAGACAGTAAGACCTACAAGGATTATTTCACCATTCCTACTATAATGTGACCCTTAAAGTTCTGATAGAACTGGAGAAACCTTAGCGATCATTTAGTCCAACTCTCTCATTTTACAAATGAGGAAACGGAGGCTGAGGAAGGAGAAAAGGCATGGGTGAAGTTGTCATACTTAGTAAACAGAAGCTTATCCCCTTCAATATGGACCAAGGTACTTGTGGGCAAATACTCATTTTTCTGGCTTTGCTAGTCTGAAACAGTGGAGACAGAGGTTGGCTTCATGGACAGAGTCCATTTAACCATCAGTCAGGAGGCCAAAGGGCTATCTATGTCAGTAGTTACCAGTTTTTTAAGGAACAAGAGCCTTTGTGGAGGGATATTCTTTTTCGAAGACCTAGTCTCTAACACAATCTAACATCAGATTTTACACTAACCTCATCGCTCTTAGTTATTTTATTTACTTCGTGCAAAGATAAGACACGCAGGTGCGCTAGAGTGCCTACATACTGCCAGCGACAGGTGGCATGGATAGATATCCACGATCCACCTTTTCAGAGAGTAGAACCCGTGCCACCACTAAGCTACCTGGAGGAGAGAGTTAGGTAAGGTCTGCAACAAGTGGGCAATCTCTTCTCCTACCTCCAAAAATGGCAATATCTCTGGTCTAGTTGTTCAGTCTTTTTTTCAGTCATGTAGGACTCTGTATAACTATTTAAGTCTCCACTGGGGGTTTTCTTGGCATAGGCAATGGTTTGCTATTTTCTTCTCCAGCACATATTACAGATGAGGAAATTGAGGCAAACAAAGTTAAGTGACTTGCCCTGGGTTATACAGCTAATAAGTGGCTGAGGTCACATCTGAACTCAGGAAGAGCCTTCCTGACTCCAGGCTTGGCATTCTATCCACTGTGCCATCTAGCTGCACAGTCTCTGATCTAGTGATATGAGTTTCAGAACAAAAGCTGTTTCCCTCATTCCTTCTTTGAGGGGGGATAACTCCTTATCTTATCTCTAGGTGGTGAAGTAAATAGAGGGCTGGGATTTGAGTCAGGAAGAAGTGAGTACAAGCCCAGCCTCAGGCATCTACTAGCAGTGTGACCCTGGGCAACCTCAGTTTACCTCACTATCCTAATCTATAAAATGGGATAATAACAGCACCTATCTACCAGGGTTGTTAATGAGGATAGAATGCGATAATAATTGTAAAGTACTTAGCATCATCTGGCACATTATAAACACTATCTTAAGTGTTAGCTATTACTATTACTTACCAGCATAATTCCTCCCCCCTCATACACTAGTTATACAAAAGACCATCACAAATGATAAGACTGAGTAAATGCATTTATCCAAGCAAAACAGCGAAGATAAATTGGAGAAATTCCACAGATGAGAATATGCCAAAAAATACACAGGAGTGAATGAGCTCTCCAGAGGGGAGCCAAATAGGATCTCAGCTCAAACTAAGAAAGAAAGAATCATTTCACAAAGAGGAGGTCCTCTCCCATTGGTCTCCAGAACTGCAAGCCCTGGAGATATCAAGGAATAGGATGTGGATGACCTCTGAAGGCTCTCCAGTTCAGGGCTTCTTAAACTTTTTCCACTCTCGACCCCTTCAGTGCTTCTTAAACTGTAGGGTTGTGACCCATCTGGTTCACCATCCAAAGTCTCTCTTGATCACCTGCCCAGAGGTCCTTCCTTTCTCTGTATTTCCCCAAAGAGTGTCCGAAAGCAACCAAAGTTAAGTCCTTTATGGCAGGTGGACAGTGCCATACTCAGCATTGTCTCAGCCATTCAGAAGTCCTATTTCCCCTCACACAGGCAGCTGCAGTCACTTTGAGCTTGCATGGAAGCTAGGTGATAGTAGTTAATAGAACACAGCAGAAAGATCAAACAATAATTTGGTCTTCCTAGAAGATCCTTGTTGCAATGCACAGGTGGCTTAGAAACTGGAGGAAAGGCCCCAACGAGTTTCTACAGCCTTCTCCTAGTCATTAGCACATTAGTAAAATGAGTTTATCAGATTGGCTAATTGTTACCCATCTTGGAAAGCAGGGAGTACCTGACCCTGAGGGGACGAGTATGGAAGAGAAGGAAGGAGGGTAGCAGCAAACCCAAGGTGGGCATATTTTGCCAAATAGGTATGAGTACAGACATATGGCCCAAGTGGAGCAACCCAATGGGGACTTTGGGCTTTGAGAGGGAGGGAGCACATTGCAGAGGGTACATTATAGATATAGGCTTAAGCTCTATTCCCTTTCAAGAATCATTTGTTCATAATATCTGCTGTTACTGAAGAGTCAGTACATAGGTGCAAGCTCCTTCTTCCTTTATTTTGGGTAAAAAAAAGTCCCAGGTATTTACTTAAAAAGGCATTTGGAGCTGGGTTGAAGGTTGTTCTGGGCTATGAGGCTGGTGGGAGAGACCCAAAGTTGGAATAAGGGTATTGAGGCAGAATAAAGTAGACAAACCGGACAGATGAGTTTATGAGTTTGTGACAGGACTCCATGAGTGGGGAAAAAAGACTCAGAAAAGTCAGACAGTTACTTTGCCCTTCATCCCCATCACTGAGAACAACATAACTCACTCTAATACCTTAGAGCAGAAATAGTGATAGCAGCTGGGTTCTTTTTGACATTTAAGCACCGAAAGAGAACTCATAACAAGGCTCTTTCAGGCCTGAAGCTCTCCACGGAATGGAGAGCATTTTTTTTCTTCTCCAGGAGACTCCAACATTATTTAGCTCCTAGTGTACACTACTTAACAGGCTAGATAAGGTTACAACCCCCCTCTGCAGGAAGGTCATGGGGGCCTGGGGTCTGACACCATCCACTTGTAGGTCACCCAACCTAAGTCCACCATTTGATTTACTCTTATATATTTACTCTAATCCTTCAAGGTTGTTTAGCAATCTAGGCATGTTTATTTGTCATTAATACACTTGCAGGCTTTCTTACTAATTAGTTTGATGTTACATATACAAAAGAAACTACAAAGACCCAGATCCCTGTCCCCAGGGAACCTACAAACTAAGCCACAATGTTGATTCATATCCCCTCCATTAATGGGTACACAGACCACAGAGTAAAAAATGCAATGAATCAATCATACATGGCTACCCTAACACAGATCTCTCTCTCTCTCCTCTTTTGACAGGAGACGAGGGTAAACGTATCTTTGAGCTGGGGAGTGGGCAAAGTTAGCACCAACACTTAAGACCAGCTAAGGCAGGAGGAAAGCAGTAGGATTGTTATGGGATCAGATTTGGGCTTTCTGATACTATTTATAAATGTTATTGAACCACTTTCTGCATCTTGATGTCCTGAGACATAACTACAGAATTACAACAGCTACAGGGGATGTATTACATCAGCAATTAAAAAGCAAGTACTTTATTATATCAATACTGACTTTCTACACTACCCAGAGATTGGAAAGATCTCAGGCCAGCTAACGTAACACCAGCCTTCACATACTCATCAGCATAAAAATAAAAACTGTAGGCTGTACAATACAGAATGAGCCAGATACTCCAAAAGCCTAACTTTTTCCTTAGTTATAAACTTGGGCATTAAAAAAAATACCCAAACCATTAACTCTTTGGTTTTTCAGAGTATCATATAGCAAACCCTGGTATGGTTGCTAAAGGAGAAAAATCTACAATAGTAATGTTCTCAGACCTTTGAAAACTCTCGTACATTATTCTTGTGCCTGCTCTGATCTGACCCTGAAATGGGGCAAATGGGGAAACCTCTGCTTGAATTTGTGATCATTTGCACAGTTATACATTTATGATCCTTCTTCATAAACTCATTTATAAGTCACCACATAGAAATAAAACAGAAGCAAAAACTATCATAGTAAGTAAACATATACCTCTCTCCATTCTGTCTCCTTCAGACTAAGGAAGAGGTGATATGGCATACTAGAAAAGATGTTAGACATGCTATTAGGAAGACATTTCAAATCCCACCTTTGCTCTTATTAGCAGGATGACCTTGGGTAAGTTATCTAATGAAGAATCAAATGAACTATTTGTAAAGCACTTAGCACAATGCCTGGCATATAGTAGGCACCGTATAAATGCATATTCCTCCTCCCCCTCTTTATTCAGACACTGGGGGCCTTGGTGTTTTTAGTTTTAAAAGCTTAAGAGGACAAGACGATTCAACTCCAAGACTTTTTTGTGAGGAAAGCCCTCAGTAATTTGCTAAGTGCCTACTGGAGAAATGTGAATTATTAACAGCAAGCTTTTCTTTTAATGAATTTCTTGGTTAATTTCACCATGTATTTATGTTGCAAATTCTAGTAAAAATAATCTCCTCTTAAAACACTGGGAACATTGGAGAAATTCCATAGCATTAATGAAAAGTGACAGAGTGAAGAGATAGGCCCAGAGTAAGAAATCAATTCTAACCCCTTAATTTTAGACTCGGTGGACCGCTTGGTACTGAAGGCGATCTCAATATCTCCTTTGGAGTTCACCAAACCTTCCCTGGATAGAACCGAGGCATTTCCACTTGCCATGTGTGCCCTTGCTCTCTGCCACAGTAGGGTGGGGTGGGGTTTGGATTATGGGTTTCCTCTGGCTCCAGAATCCCAGGCTTGGCAGGTTCTGTGTCTGTGCTGTACCGGCTTCTTCACCTCTTTCTTGGTTGTCCTGGAAAGCTGGGTTGTGAGGAATCTTTATTAGGAGCCCTTTCACTTTGCCAGCAGCTTTCTGGAGTTATAGGTGGGAGATCTTTGCAAGAGGAGGGTTGGAGACAAGGTGTTCCGGTCAGGGCGTCCCTCTCTCAGCTGCTTTGCTTCTTCGCTGAGGTTAGTTGGATAGTAAAGAGAATGCTGACTCCTTTCCCTTCCCTTCTTTTGGGATAAAGAAACAAGGGCCTGCATCCACCTCTTTCTCCCACTGGTTGACGACTGGAGAAGGTGGCCCCCAGGTGGGCGAGTAGAGGGGCTGCTAAGACAATCGACGAAGACGACTTGTACTCCTAATCTCCATTGTTACCGACTAAAGATTTGTTTGCCCTTTGCTCTGGGGAAATCCCACCCATGAGCCAAGAAAACTGGCTTTCAGTCTTGGCCCCGGGCACCGGGGCAGAGGTCCTTGGCCACTCCGGAGGAGCCTGGTCTCTACTAGTGTGGTCACAGGGCTGCTCGGGCTCCGTTCCATCTCCCACGGGAACAGCTGGGGAGCAGAGAGGGTTCTTTCACCGGGTCACGTTCTGTTTTCCTTCTGGGAGCTGCCCCTTGCCCCCTAAAGGTTAAAAGATACATCTAGGTTGCGGTTCTGTGTGATGCAGCCACGACTTAATTCAGACTCACTCTGCAATTTACGCGTGGCATTAGGCACCTTCCCCACCACAGAACCCCACCCCCACTCTCCTTCTCCTCTCCCAGCCCAAAAAAGGTCAGCGCCAGAAAACTGCCCTGGCGTTTCCAAAATGCCTGTTGGCGTCAGGAGAAACAACCAGTCGCTGAACATACATCAGGTGAAAAGGAGTCTGGTTGGGGCGTTCCTTGCCCGTCGGATCACAGAAATAGGGAAAACTGCGTAGCCCGTCCCATCCCTGGAATATGAGAACACTACTGTTACATTCTCCTTCCCAGATCCAGACTCTAGAGGGTTAAACCAGGAGACTACAATTCTCCCACCCACCCCCCCCTTCAGTTCCCTCACTTCCCGCCTCCCCCCACCTCCCTTACCTTTAAAAAGTTACAAAATGTCTGCAGTCAGTCTAAATCTCTTAAAGGGGCGGCGCTGGTGAACGAGGACTCTTGGCACCAGTCTCTGAAAAGGCTGGCCAGGGGCGTGAGTTCGCTCCACCAGCACCAAAACACTGAAAAAAAAAAGGGAAGAGAAAAAAAAGGGGGGGGGGGGGGGAAGGCAGACAAACACACTTTAGATAAGGACAATTAGTCACCAGCAAAACCCTGTAGAAAGAAGGGGCTCAAATCAGAGGGATTTAATTAGGGAGTTCCGTGCCTTCTCTCCACGCCATGCCCTATACCAGCTCCTGCCCCCCTGCGCTCCTAAGCCCGATGGCACTGTGGCTGGCTCTGATGCTACATCTCTCTCTTTCCTCCCAAGCTGGAGAAAGGAGAACTTTTCCCGTAGGCAAGTCTCAAGGTGTGAAAGAAAAGACCCTGATTCTTCTCGATGTGAGCACCAAGAGCTCTGTCAGGACAGTCAATGAAAACTTCCTCTCTCTACAGCTGGACCCTTCCATCATTCATGATGGCTGGCTCGATTTCTTAAGGTAAGGCAGGGGCTTCGATATATCATACTTTTTTTTTTTTTAAAGCAACCCCCACCCCCTCCCATCCCCCATTCCAAGAGCGGAAAGGAAAAAAAAAAGCAGATCTCTCAAAGCAAAGATAGAAGGAGGCTTTTCTTCTGGATATCCTGCTCTGGGGCTGTTACTTGTGATTGAGAAAAGCAATGTTTTCTATTAAGATGCACATGTTTGCAATGCAGAAAAGTATTTCAGAAACTTATCAGTTATGACTGAAAAAATGTTGTGCTTACAAATCCACAACAATTAGCCCTCCCCGTCTCCTTTTGAAAACAAACAAGATCAGGGGGCTAGTTGCAAACTGAAGAAACGTCTCTGGCAACAAAGACCTGAGAGAAAGGGGTGTGAGTGTCTGTGTGTGGACCAGCGCGCGCCTATGTGTGCACTGTGCAGGAATCGCACGAAAGTGGAATTTTCCACGTAAAGGTCGTTTCTCTAATTTTCTCCCACTCTCAGCTGGAGAGCAGAGACTGATCGGCGTACCAAAACGGATTGACGATTATTATTTTTAAACTAAATATCTTCCGTTGTCTCCTCCAGCCTTTAGGGCTGGCAAACAGCTTTTTATATATGGAATGCCTCCCCCCCCCCTCCTCAAGTCTTCTGCGGTAACTGTGCATAGTTTAGTTTTTCTTGAAAGAAAAAAAATCCTCTCCCTCATCTTACAGTATATAAGGAAAGCTAAAGTAGCCCTAAAATACTTCGGGGATGTTTCTAAGTTTCAAGGGGTCGCAGGCAGATTAGCAAATGAGGGAGTATGGACCAAAGTTTGCCCAATTGCTCTCCGGGCTAAGCCAAGTAATTCACTTTGCCTTTTCTCAGTTTTCTTTTTCTTTTCTTTTCTTTTTTTAAACTTCTTGGCTCTATTGCAACCGCGATCCATCCGCATTAGGAGCGAGGAGATATATAAAATAAAGCCTCTACAAAGTTGAAAGTAAATGTTGGCTTAAAAAAATTCTTTCCAACACTGAGTTTCAGCTATGGGTAAGCCTCCTTAAAGCCCCGAGCCTCCAGCAGAGAGACAGAGAGAGATAGAGGGATCGCCCAGTCCCGCTTTTCCTTTCCCGAGACTGCTATCCCATGCTCTTCTTTCGTGAGTAATTTCACCCATTGGGAAATGCACCTTTTGCTCCTGGCCCCAAGGACCGGCCTTCCTACCTCTGCGGGAGAATCCGCCGGATCTCCCGGGAGCTGCAAAGAGATTGAGACACGTGGAGTGCTGCTTCCACGTGGAATGGAACATCCTGGGCTGGAGGACCTTCCCAGACAGCAGCGGAGCCGTCTCGATCCTTGTCAACGTCTCTGCTGCCCGGGTGAGGGAAAACAGTGCAGAGCGGCTTGTTCTTTCTTTTAGAAAGCGTGCCCATGTGGCCAAGGAAAGTATCCATGTGGATGCGTGACTCTTTACGCAGTGCGAATGTGTGTATGGTAATAGGAGCGCGTTCCTTGAAATAAACATGACATGTTTGTGATGGACAGCATGCACTAGCTTGTCTATATATAGTTTCAGAAAAAAAAAAAATCAAACCAAAACCAACTCTATAGCCATGCTATGCTTTCCATGCCGGCTGCAGAAATAACTTTAAAAACGGCCGGTTTTAGGGAAAGATACCCGGGGTTTATTTGCGAGTCTGCAACGGCTGTGTGTGCGTTAGGAAAAGATACCACATAGTGGCAGGGCTTCCTTTCACAGTTTGCTCAGGTGCAAAAATATAACTGTGGAATTTGAAGGTCCTCCTATGCCCTTCCTAACGCCACGTTTCAGTGGTTCCTTTTGCTCAGTGACCCTTCTTGGAGCGGTTCACCTCGGCCGATCACCTTTAAGCCCAGAAATCCCTTCCCTTAATTTAACCGTGACCTCCAGAGGGGACTTGGTTTATTCTCCCGCACTTTCTAATTTGGTCCCTTCCCCCTCCTGCCTCATTCTCCTTTACATATCTCCCTAGAGTCTCCAGGTAAAATGAAATTCCCAGTTCGAAGTCAGCAAAGTGTTAAAAGAAAAAAATTTTTTAACCAACAAATCCAGAACTGAAAACTTATGTATCCTTTCCCCTTATTCTCTATTGCGTCTCTCTCCCTCAAATTTTCCCCTATGGCAACATCTATTGACTGTAATGGAATACAAAAGTGATTCGGCTCATTATTTTGGTTGCTTACTTTCTGGAGCTCCCATGCTTACTTACGTGAACCCAAAGTTCCATTCGCCTTTAAATGCCGCGGTTGCAAAATTGGCTGCTTCCATTTCTCCAAGTAGAAAAGCCCCAAATTCCTAGGTTTAGCCTACCGCCCTCATACCTGCATGAGCTTTTTACCCCTGCCCGCAAGTTTGCAAAAAGCTCCCAAATGCGGAGAATGAGGCAAGGAAAATAAATCAGAGACCAAGCCCAGGGTTGCCTTTCCGTAGAGCAGGCTAGGTCTCAGCAGTTGCAGAAACTGCACCTTCCCAGGGTGAAAGCACCGCATACTTTTTTTTCTCCAGAAGGCAAGAAGTTCTAGAATCTACCCCAGCAATATCTCTGCCCCGAGGACTACGGGGTGGATGGGGTTAAAGAAGCAATGGAGAAGGAAATTTAACTTAAAAAAAAAAAATCAGAGACCACCTGAATTCTGGGCTTGGGAAAGTCTCCAAACCGCGGGCTGGGCTGAGGCAGCTGGCAGATTTACCTGTGGCTAAAGCCTCCCTGGGCGGCAGCGGATGGCGAAGCAGAGGCAGAGCCGGGCTCCTGCAGCCGCGAGCCGGGCATCGGGAATCTTCCACAGGAAAGCGCGCTTAGCTGCCGCAGAGCCGAGTCCCCGGCGCTGGCCGCCACTGCCCCTCAGGTCCATCGCGGCAGCCGAAGCTCCTTCTTTAAACAAAAAGTAAAAGAGAGGCGCTGGAACCGAGCAGCAATTTTGGATGCCGGTTTAAAAGGAGCCTCCGCTATCCCTGGGAATTGAGGTCCCAGCCACAGGGGACCTGGCAAGCCTGGGAGCCCGGCAGGGTTAGCGCAGATCATGTTGGACGGCCCCGCTCCGTCTGGCCGAAGTCCCGACAAAGTTACGCGGGACTGACTTGCAGGAAGGAGGAAGCGAAGCCGCCGGAGCCCGGCGCCGCGTGGGGAGCAGGAGCGCGCACAACTCCCACCCAGCACGGGCCCGGGCCTCGGCTCGCGACGTCCCCAGAGAGTACCTCGGGCTGAAGGGCGCAAGGCGCTCCTCCCCGGGCCCCCGGGCTGCCTTTTACGCACTCAGTCCCTCATTCCTCTTATCTTTCTCTTGTTTTCGCAGCTCTAAGCGGTTGGTGACCCTAGCCCGGGGACTGTCGCCTGCCTTTCTGCGTTTCGGGGGCAAGAGGACAGATTTCCTCCAGTTCCAAAACCTGAGGAACCCAGCGAAAAGCCGCGGGGGTCCCGGCCCTGATTACTATCTCAAGAACTACGAGGATGGTGAGAAACTCGATTCATCTTGATCCTGGGTGCGAGGGAGAGGGAGCTGGTGCAGCGGGAAAGAAAGGGAGTGACCTTTTCAAAATCCCTAAAAAGCCTTTGACCCCTGGCAAGAAAGACCCTTGACTCTGGCTACGTTTGCGTGATTTTGGGGGGGGCAATAAATAGTTCTTCTGATGTCTCCTCTTCCAAGCCGAGCAGTGGCTCCGCTCTCTACTTTGGAGAAATTTTGGAGGAAGGGCATGGGGTCAGGCCTCTCATGCTTGGGAGTGGCTTCTGGAGATACTTTCAAGTGCATTGATAAGGCCACCAGCGTATCATCCCGTGTTGGCGGCAGAAAAAACTGTACATGGCAGAAATACGCATCTTTAGGACTAACGATCTGCTTCAGGTGGCAGATCTGGGGCCTTAGAAGAAAGGAATTTAGTTTTTCTTTTGATATTTTCTTTGTACCCTTTAGGATTATCTGTGATGCCTTCCACTAGCCCTTCTCTGGCAGCCAGTCTGTTCAAGTCTGGAGATTTATCTTAAAATGCCTCTGGATTTAAAAAAAGCGTCCTTTCTGCTATTGAGAGACCTGAAACAGCATTATTATATAGACTACAATTCTATTAGTCTTAATTTACAACTTTTAGTGTTTATTAGAGGGATAGACTGACCTTTAATGTTTCTTCCAGTTAGTGCCTTGCGTTCAAGTTGATTTGTCTTCAGTTTAGGTTTGTAGGACATAGAGATGATCCACGATGATATTGTCTTGTAGGCTGACCCTACTGTTTACCTTTTGAAGGGAGGAAAGTGCATTTTTTGTCTTTAAAGGGACTTAAAATCAGGCTTCCAGAGCTTCCCAGCCTGTTTTTCTTACATCTAAATTTACATCTAAATTTTCTTACATCTTACATCTTACATCTAAATTTTCTTACATCTAAGTTTTTCAGTTTGGAAAATTCTGGAAAGAAGTATGTGGGCTTCTTTTCTTATCTTTTCTCTTCTTTCCTTTTCTTTTTCCTTCTGGTTTTCTAGTGTGTGGCCTGAATAAGAGATTTCAGGAAAGATATTTCAGTCTTTGATTACACCTAAGGGATAACTAAATTTCTAGGGGAGGTAGACGGAAGCCAGTGTTGGTACAGGTTTAGCCTGAAAAGTCCAAGTATTTGTGAAGGAGCCTTTTTAGGAGTTGTCAAGACTAGAAGAACATGTCCGTGGGATCCCAGGATCATACACACACACACACACACACACACACACACACACACACACACACACATATGAAGAGAGAGAGAGAGAGAGAGAGAGAGAGAGCGCGCCAGCGCGAGCGCGTTGGAAGGGACCTTAGAATGCTTCTGGCCCAACCTCATCATTTCCCAGATGCAAAAGAGATTGAAACCCAAAGAAAATGGACGTGTCTAAGGTCACACAGGTGGTAAATAGTGGAACTAGTGTTCCTATTTGTAAAATAGAGATTTTTATTGGTGTCCTCTGTTTTTATATTGCCAAAATTTTCCTCCCCCTCTTCCATAAAACCATCTCTTATTAAAAAAAAGAGGAAGAACACAAGTCCAGCAGAACTGATCCATACATCCCAAAAGGCTGGCAGTTATTTCTGTCCTGGTGTTCCACACTTGGGGACTCCATTTCTGCAAAAGAGCTGAGTGAGGGTGGGGAGGAATCTTTTCAAATCTGTTCTTTGGGTCCAAGCGTGGTCCTTATGTTTTCGAAACATTCAATATTAGCTGTTTTTTTGCACTTCTTTCCATTTACATTGTTGTTGCAGTTGTTTCTCTTGATTTCTTGGTTCTGCTTCTTCATTTTGCATCACTTTGTGTAAGTCATTCCATGCTTCTCTGTGTTCTTCATGGGCCATGTTTCTTACAGCATTGTACTATTACTGTACATTTGAATGTCCTGTTGTATTTAGGCACTTCCCAATCAGTGGGTATTGACTTTGTTTCTAAGAACTGGGATATGGAAACAGGTCCTCTCCCTCAGAAACATTTTCTTTTTCTTCTACAGTTTGTTTTTCTCTCCAATACGGATGCACTGATGTTGAACAAAGCTTCCAAACTGGTTGAAGGCCTTCTCATATGCATTACGTTTATTTTTAAGATTAATTGTGTAGGGGAGTACATTTATTTGTCCAGATCTTTTAAAAATGTGAATGTTACAGTTGTAGGAGAAAAGAAGGGATTCTGCAGAAAGGTTTCTCTGTCACACACTTCACAAGGAAAAAATAAATCATAATATAATGACAAATCTGAAGAGGTTTGACAGAGATGTCTCTGGCCTAAAGCTTTTTGACTCATACTGTTATTGTCAGCATTGTGACGGGACACTAGAGATGGGATGAATATTAGTGATTTTGCTGATTAAACAGCTCTTTCATGTTCATTTTCTGTTAAACATGCTTTCCTCACTGTTTATGGTAAAACTTGTAAGAGCCCCAGGAATCTCAGGGTGGGGTATGGGATGGGGGGAGAATTAAAAAAACAAGACAAGTATAAGTTTAGGAATTGGCTTTCTTCTGTCAAAATTCTACCCAGGATAGAATTACTGATTCATCGAGAACAATGAGATCTGTTTAAAATGAAGGATGCAATTTGCCTCCTTTGTAAAAGGAGAAAGTGGGCACCCTGGGGAGAGAGGAAATTGGCAGAAGGCCGTGGCCCATAAAACTTCATAGAATCAAAAAAAAATCAGAGATGGAAAAGATCTGAGAGGTCATCTTCAGTCCACCCACCTCTTCAGGGGCTAGTGTTGGTGCAGCATTCCATCTGGGAACCTCTCTATTGCTTTGTCCAGTATGGTATTAAATATCTTGAGAATTGGGATTTTTAC
Organism: Notamacropus eugenii; assembly: GCF_028372415.1. Lineage (NCBI taxonomy): Eukaryota > Metazoa > Chordata > Mammalia > Diprotodontia > Macropodidae > Notamacropus > Notamacropus eugenii. The sequence goes on along the minus strand of NC_092872.1, from coordinate 216,135,615 downwards.
CACTTCTCCTGGGCAAGACTGTTTTCCTGTCCCAAAGGTTATTGCCAGCAAATTTTTCTTGAGATTCAGCTCTCCTTTTTTCTAGATGCCCGCCAGCTACCTAGTCCTCTTTGCCGTTTCTGGGTTCCTCTCCTGTCATCTGCTGTATGTGTCTTAGCTTTTAAAAATAATACTGTCCCATAGCTGTTTTTATTCAGGTGACCTGGATCCAATTCTTTGAAAACTTTCTTTAAAGTCAGTGCTTCCAGACACTAATCGAGTTTACTGCTTGTAACAAAACCCTTTCTGATTTATGTCTCTGTGGTAATAAGATGCTCTGAACTGTATCAGTATTTGAGGTCCCAGCTGAGTTAAAGAGGCTGCCCTATTTCTGCCCTTTGATACATAAATATCTCTAAATCATATCTATTGTTTTTGTTGCTTTGTGTTATATTGCCAATTTCAAGCTAATGAGCTTTCAGCAAAGACCTTTTACAAATGGGGTAAGTCTCCAGGGGGGCTCCATCTTATTACTATTCATATCAGCAGGTAAGTGGACCTGCTGAGTGAATGGCACTGAACTAGGTTGGCACTTGTGTAGGACAATAACTGACAACATAATACCATAAGGTTCAAAAGTGCTTTATTTGCAATATCTCATTTGATCCTTACAACAGCTTTTCCGGCTGAGTGGTACAGATTATATCTCCATATTTTGGATGAGAAAATTAAATAAATCTTAGAGAGGTTAATTTTAAGCCTATTACTCCATACTGTGCTTCATGTAACAACTATGTTGACTTAAAAATAGACTAGCAGGATTAATTGAAGTCAGAAAGTGTATCTGTAATTTGACACTTTTCTTAAGGTCAGATGATACCTAATATTTATATGTATACACTTACAGATTTTTCTTTTTACTATTTTCAGTAAAATACAATTTTTCCTTTTCTTCTCCCCCCAACTGAGCTGTGTTATGTATGTGTGTGTGTGGGGTGTGTGTGTATGGTATTTTGTAAGAAGAAATTTTACAAAGGACAGAAAGAAGTTTGGAGCATTGATTGAGAAGATCCTAAGAATTTAGAGAAGGTAATATGGAAGAAAGGATGGGCGGAGAACACGACTGGTTTCTTTAGTTGTAATGCAGATGAGGTCCATTATCTGGATCATTAAATCCCTCCATGATATATTTTACGGGTGACTTCATTTATTTTTCTGTCCTTGTTTAGTTCCTTAGTATTATTTGTTTTCCATGGCATACATCATTAATAAAGGCAAGTTATATGCCCTGTAGCTCCAGTTTTCATAAAATAATTTATGAGCGCATTAAGACACCTGCTTCAGTACAACTCTATACAACTCTGTTTATGGAAATATTCCTTTTGGAAAGTTTCCTATTTATGCTTTCAGTGATAACACATCTTATTAGTCAGTTGGTAAGCGTTCATTAAGTGCCTACTATGTGCCAGGCTGTGCTAAGTGCTGGGGATACCAAAGAAAGACAAAAGACTGCCCAGACTTTCAAGGATCTAATGGAAGACACAGCATGTAAAGAACTGTGTACAAATAAGCTGGAGACAGGGTAAATGGGAGAGAATCAAATAAGCTGGAGACAGGATAAATGGGAGAGAATCAGTAGAGGGAAAGTCTTAGTAGTAAGGGAAATAAGGAAAAGTCTTCTTGTAGAAGATGGGGAATCCTCTGATCATAGGATTTTAAAGTGGACTGGACTTTGATAGTAAGTAAAGTAGCCTAGTCTCTTCATTTTACAAATGAGGAAATGGTTTTGAAAGTGATGTAAATATTGTAAAGATTGATGTAACATAATTTCTAATTTGGAACTCTTCTTTTCCCCCCAAATAGCCTCTTTTGGTCAATTTACCTTTCTTGTAAATTGGATGCTTTGTTTGACTTATGCCCAACAACAAAACTTTGGGTTGATTTTTTAAAGTTTCATCCACTCTTTCTAAACTGTATCTTACCTCTGACTTCAGCTTTTTCCATTTCTTCATAATAAAAATTTCAGTGTACAGATCTTGAACTCCCCCCCTTCAAATTCATCTTCCTAAAATGTTCCTTTCCTCATGTTATTCCTCTGCTCAGATGCCTTCAATGGCTTTTCTGTACTTATAGAACAAAATTTATAGAATAATTTATGGAATAAAATTCAATTCAGCATATGTAAGTCACCATCCTAGGGGCACAAGAACAAAAAACAATTCTTGCCACCAAGGATCTTACATTATACTGGAAGTTCAAAGTCCTTGGTTTGTCCTTGAAGGTCTTCCACTTTCTGCCCAGAGTCTACTTTCCGGTCCCCCACTACCTCTCATCATGACGCCTCCATTTCAGCCAGACTGCTCAACATATTGTCATCTGATCATGTTTTAAATTATACTCCTTTAGGATCAGAGAATCATTGACCTAGGGCTTAGAGTAGCTTGTTTCTAAACTAGTCATCTAGCATCCAGCTGCCTCATTTTACAGAGGAAATGAAATCCCAGGGAGGTTACTTAAGTGACTTGCCCAAGGGCACACATAGCTATTAGGTGTTATAATCCAAATTTCTTTGGTTCCAAATCCAGCACTCTTCCCCATCTAACATTCGGATTCTATAAGGGTCCTAAGCCTCTTAGGTTTGGAGCACCAGCACATTCTGAGTGGTCTCTGTTCCCATTTTCGATATGCTGCCACTGTTACTGCTAAGGCAGAAGGGAGCAATTTTATATTTTGTCTTTGTCTCATGGGTTGCCATGGCCAAAGAATCCATCATTCTGTGGTGACGAGCCTCTTCCCACACTCAGAAAATTCCCACACTCTTGCCTTGCCTTGCCTTGAAGCCTTTTCAGTCCATTATTGTAGACTTTTAGAACCCAGAGTCACTTCCACTAGAGTAGGCATTTGGGAAGGTCTTGTATGTAATTCCTTGACAGACTTTTGGTATTTGTTTTTCATCATTTTGGACATGTCACCAACATCCTTGAAAGTCTAAGGTGGCATGGCCCCCGTCTCTGCATGGGAACCAATATCTCGCTTCTGTTGACCTCGTGTGGATTTTGTGAGTTTTCAGTTGTTTTCTCTATTTGTTCCCATCCCTTGCTTTGGCTCTGCCTCTTGGAACTCTTTGTTTGGTTATTTTTTGAATCTTATAACTTTGTGATGTTTCCCTAAGTTTTAGATGCTTTTCCACTCCTTTTCTTTTGTTTTTTCAATTAGCAAGCATTTTTTTCCTTTCTCTCTTATTCCCAACTATTGGAGAAAAATGAAAACCCAGAGAGATTCTTTGTAATGAATGCATAGTAAAGCAAAACAGTTCCTTCCCTCCCTTTCTGTCCAGCATCCTCTCTTTCACAAAGAGCTAGAATCCCACTCTATAGGCAGGTTTTCTTGGTGAAATACAAGTGAGGTGGTTATTTTTCTCCTCCAAATTCCGTGAGTGCCAAGCATTACATAACACGAATGTGTTTTGAATACCCAAGTAAATATTTATCTGTTTGTAAACCTGAACTCTTGTATCTTTCAGTAAAAACTTCATTTCACATAAACATTCCTTGAAATTAAATGTAATTCAACAAGTAATTTTTGAGTGCCCAACTTGTATCCTGTTCTGCTCAGGATCCTGAGGAGATACAAGAGAGTAGCAATAGCTTACACATATGTAGCACTTGCAGGCCTGCAAAGCATTCACATACCTCATTTCTTTTGACCATCACAATAAGCTTGTCAAGTTAATGATATTCTGTCTCCATTTTGCAGATGAAGAAACTGAGGTTCCATTTCTTTTTTTTTTTTGAATAATTTTATTTTCAGATCTACATTCTCTTCCTCTGCCCCTCCTCACTCCCCAATCAAGAAAGCAAGAAGATTGATACCTATGGTACTATATACAAACATGTTGTTCAGTCATGTCTGACTCTTTGTGACCCCATGGACCTCACTTTCCATGGGGTTTTCTTGGCAAGGATACTGGAGTGGTTTGCTGTTATCCTTCTCCAGTGGATTAAGGCAAACAGAGGTAAAGTGACTTGCCCAGGGTCTGAAGCCAGATTTGAACTCATGTTTTCCTGACTCCAGATCCAGCGCTCTATCTACTGAGCCACCTATTTGTTTCCTGTACAAACATGGACACACAAACAAAGCAGAATCTCATATTGTTGAGGTTCCATTTCAGGTCTAGTGCTTGCCACATAGCAAGTGCTTATTAAAATGCTTGTAGACGTTTTTTTGGGAAAATATTAAATAATTTTACAAATAAAATATATGTTTCTCCAGTTTAAAAAATGCTTGTAGATTGTCTGGCTCATTGACTGAAAGAGTGGTTTGGTGAATTGACATATATTCATATAACCAGTAAGTGTTGGTGGTAGGATTTGAACCCAAGTCTTAAAAGAAATTATCTCTTCAGACCCTGGAAAGGGCTTGTAATCATGTTGGAAAAACAAGACTGACACACATGAAACTATTAGAAAACAGTATTAGGACTGTGTAATAAAGTGCTAAAATGACAGTAAATCAAATATCTAAGATATGTAGAACAGATGTTAACTTGAGGGAAGGAAGAGCTTGGCACTGGCCAGAGCTATCAGGGAGGATCCGTGAAGGAAGAAAGGGGAAACTGGGGGACGGTAGGATTAGGATGGGTAGGGGGTTAAACCGAGAGCATTCCAGAGTTGGAGGAAAAGTATCAGCTGATGCCAAGAGGCATAAATGGGGTATGTTTTAGGGATGGTAAGGGATGGACCAGACAACTGGAGGCTTGGCATTAGGAAGTAACACTGGATCTGTAGTGGTATCTGTGGAGGGTATTGCAACCCAGACAAGTATAATAAAAATAGCACTAATCATTGCTAGCATTTATATAGCTGCTTTGCATATATTATCTCATTTGATCCTCACAACCATCCTGGGAGGTGGATACTATTATTATCCTTATTTTAGAGAAGGGGAAACAGGCTGAGAGAGCTTGCCCTGGGTCACACAACCACTGAGTGCCTGAGACAGGATTTGAACTTGTGTTCCTGATTCAAAATCCTAGTCAATACTCTATTCATTGATAGAACATAGATGTGCCCTTAGAACATCAGTGTGGCCAAGTGAAGCCGTATTTGGACCTAGACCCATGATCATAGCTTAGAGTCGTTACACCAGTTCACAACTAGCTCTTTTTCTTAACTTCAGCATTCCAGAGTTTAATAAATGCACTGAAAATGAGCTTGCAAATCTATATCACCACTAGCTGCTGCTTTCTTCTAGGATGATGTAGGAAGAAAACGCTACTAGGTTAGGGTCTGGTAGACCAGGTGGCTGATATAATCCCTGAGCCAAGGACAGTAGAAGCCAGTGTGGTGTAAGGGAAAGAACCCTAGCACCCCAATTCAAAGACCTGGCTGTGAATCCTAGTACTTAGTACTTGGGTGATTTTATTTTGTAAAGCCTGAGCCTCCCCATTTTACCCAGGTTCGAAGAGCAGGGGCTTGTCATGAGCTCAGTCCTCCTACTGATCTGGCATAGGACCTTTGACTTGCTCAGTTTCTGAGCTGGGCCAATTTGCCCCTTCTTAGGCAAGATGGTGGCCCCTGCAGTCACCATATTGATGCTAGACCTAGTATAGACCTCTGATCGGTTTAGCCTACTGTCACTCAGAACTCACAAACTCCAGATGTCTGCTAGCCTCAGCCTCCCCAGTAGCTGGGATTATAGGAGTGTACCAACACCCCTAGCTCTGGCTCTGTTTGGTATTTGGAGAGATCACTTTACCTCTCTAGACTCGATCCCTTCATCTTTAAAATGAAAGTCACAGATTAGGTCAGGGATTCTTAACCTGGGATCTATGAACTTTTGCTTTAAACATGTTGATAAATACATTTTTATATAACTTTCTAATTTTTATATATTTAAATATAATGGCTTTATAACTAACATATATAAAATGTAATTTTACACATATTTGTATATGATGATAAACTTTATATGTAATTGCATGTAATATATTTTACATAGTTGATAAATACATCTTATATAATTGTTTTATTATATAGAATTTAATTTGTACATAATATAATTTATACATATTTGTATAATTATTTTATAGTTATAGAATTTTATATGTATATATATTTTGTAAAATTATTTTGTTTAATTGTTAACGCATTTTTATGTAACTGATTATCTTTGTTATCCTATATATTTTATCTTATACATTTAAAAACATTCTGAGAAAAGGGTTCATTGGCTTTGCCAAACTGGCTGCCAGAGGGAGCCATGACACAAAAAAGATTAAGATCTTCTGGATTAGATATGTTCTAAGGACCTTGTGACTTTCTGTCCTGTTACTAATATAGCTCCCTCAATTCCTTATCAAATCCTCTTGGAGATCAGGGGAGAGAACTTGAGAAGGATGTGATCTTGGCAGACCAATAAATAAAAAGGTGATATCCTGGAGAGGAGTACAGGGTAGTTGTTTGTAAGAGAGGCTTGGTAATCTACTTTGGGTGTTAAATAGCTAGGTAATTTGATGGGTGAGAGATCTAGTGTGAGGAAAATTGAGTTCAGATCTCTGCCTCAGACACTTACTAGCTGTGTGACTGGGCAAATCCTTCAGGCTCAGTTTCCTTATCTGTAAAATGGAGATAATAGCACCTACCTCGCATCGTTGTTATGAGGATCAAATGGGATAATATAGGTAAAGTGCTTTATGTGCTAGCTATCATTAATATTACTGTGTCATCACAAGGTGCAGTTACTTTTAATTTTAATTTTTTTAATTCATCGTGACTCATCAAACAAGATAGCCCTGAAAGTAATGGGAGCAGTCTGGTCTCCAGTCTTAGGCTTGTACCATGAGAAAGATTTAAACTTTCATTTGTGTCCAATCAAGCAAATACCTGTAGTCTTAATTTAGGGCAGGAAGTCCTTCATGTTTGTCTTTGAGGTTCCAGCCCCTAACAGAGTATGAAGCACATAGTAGGAACTTAGTAAATATTTGCTGATAGACCACTATACCGAATTTTAATTTGTTAACATGAAAACTTACAGAAGATACGTGCATTTTGTTTCAAAGGAACCTTTCAACTCTAAATCTGTGTTCCCACAAATTGAACTTTGGGTTCCAAAGAGCATTTTTGTACACATTTGAATATTAACATATACGTTTGAATATTATATGAGGGAGAGGGTGAGGATGTGTCATAAATTAATGGAAGATAGTGTCCATTTCTTGGTTATCTTTTAAGCCAAGGAAATAACTTTTATTTTCTTTGCCCTGAGGCCTCATAATTGAATTAGCAAGGCAATTGAGGATAATATGAGTATGGAATTTAGAGTTGAGAGAGGCCCTAGACATCACCTAGCCCCGGGATTCCTTACCACTTTTTCCATGGACCCCTCTGGCAGTCTGGTAAAGCCTATGAATCCCTCCTCAGGAAATTATTTTTAAGTGCATAAAATGAAATGTACAGGATTACCTAGGAATATTGAAATATCGCTATCAAGATGTAAAAAAGCTACATTTGTGATATGCTAATATATCTATAACAAGTTTAATAACGATAATAATTTTGAATTAGTGGTGGGCATGAATGAAATTTTGAGGCATGTGGAACAACTGTAATGTGATGTGAGGCAGCTGGTGGGGCATTGGACCTGCTGTCAGGAAGACCCAAGTATAAATTCTGCTGCAGACACTTCCTAGCTGTGTGAAGCTCTCTCAGCCTCAGTTTCCCCATATGTAACATGGGGATAGTAATTATAACACCTACCTTCCCAGAGTTGTAGTAAGGATCAAAATGAGGTAATATTGGCAGGTCTTAAAGTGCTATACAAATATTAGCTATTACTATCATTATATGAAAATATCTGTGATTTCTGCTGGTGATGAAGTCACCACTAATAATAGTGTGGTTTGCTGTCTTCATTCGTAATTGAAGGAAATGCTAAATTTCAGTTAGAGGTTAGGAAGAATAAAAGTATTTTTTTTCTCATCCAAGGTGTTTTTTTTTCATCCAAGTTCATAGATCTTTTGAATTCCATCTATGGACTAGGCTCCCCTTCCACCCACTCCCGCACCCCCAGGTTAAGTACTCCTGATCTAGAGCAGTCCCCTTATTTTCCAAATTAAGAAACTCAGTCCCAGAGGAAAGAAAGTGACTTGGCCAAGGTGACAGAGTAAGTCCTAAGTAGCAAAGCTAGGAATTTAAATTAATTTTTGTTAAATACAGTGTGTCCCTAAAGTCTTAGTGAAGTTTTAATTTTTAAAATGCACTAAGACCTTTGGGACATCCTGTATAAAAGTTTACCTCTATTCAGTAGTAGTTTTAATAATTTTTGGCCAGAGGAGCAGTTATAATAGACATAATGCTTTGGGATTTAAAGTTGAGTGGAGAGTGTGTGGCCACATGCGGTGTGTGGATTACAGTAGGAATGGACCCTGAAAAATTCAGATAATCCATTGCCTTCTCAGAGTTGAGTCTAGTGGTAGAGGCTGGAAGGTGCTCCCCCCACCTCCCAGGACATTTTGTATCATGTAGGGAAGTGTCCCTCCCCATCCTGTTCTTCCTTTCAATATCTATCCTTTTCTTCCCTAGGTACCATATACTCTCTCCTTTTCCAGATTTCTTTTAAATTAAATTAAACCCAGCTATTCTTATCCCCTTCCCAAACTTCTCAACTTCGCCACCCCCCACTTCTTAAATTCTAGATTGAGAGTGACACTGACTTCCAGCCAGGAGTGTCCTGGAACCAGTTCAGACCTCCTCTGGAGCTGATCGTTAAATTTTCAGCATGAACATTTACACTTCAGCAATCTGGGGTGGCGCAGTAGATAGAATGCTGGGTCTGGGGTTAGGGAGACTTATCTTCCTGTGTTTAAATCCAGCCTCAGACACTTAATAGTTATGTGACCCTGGGCAAGTCACTTAACCCTGTTTGCCTCAGTTTCTTCATCTGTAAAATAAGTTGGCAAAGCATTCCAGTATCTTTGCCAAGAAAACCCCAAATGATGTCACAGGGAGTCAGACCTGGCTGAACAGCAAATAATCAGGTCTAACCTTGGATGTCCAGCCTAATTCTTGCCTAATTAGGACAGTTTCCTCCGTATGGCAGACCAGTCTCCTCACTAGTCCTGAAACGAGGCCCATTCAGCCTTAATTATGCCTTTGTTCCTTGTTGTTCTTTCATTTGCCTGCTTAATTAAATTATATTCAGCAAGCATCTATTAAGTGCCTATAGCATTCAAAGTATTATCCTGGGTATGTCAGATGCAATAGTTGCTGACCTGGAGGAGATTATATTCTACTGGGGGAGACGTTTACACACTAAATACGAAGTACAGACAAAGTAATTAAACAAACTGTTAAGTGACACTGATAGAACTTTGGACCTTGAGTTAGGAAGACCTGAGTTCAAATTTGGCCTCAGATGTTCATTAGCTATATGACTCTGGACAAGTCACTTAACTTCTGTCTGCCTCAATTTCTTCAGCTGTAAAATGGGGATAATAATAGCACCAAACTCCCAGTGTTGTTGTGAAGCTCAAATGAGATAATATTTGTACAGTGCCTTGAAAATTCTTCAATTGCTATTTAAATGCATTAATAATAGTAGTAATGTCAAAGGAGAAGTCTGGTTCCTTGAACTTTCCTTGAAATTACTTGGAAACTAAGCGGAGACACTGGAGTAGGAACATCTATTTTCAAATCCTGCCTTCATCGACTGTTGGAGCAAAGGAACAAGTGACTTAACCTCTCTGGGCCTCAGTTTACTCCTCTGTAAAATGAGAGAATTTAACCAAATGCGGTTGGAGGGCCCTTTCACTTCTAGACCTATGATCCCTACCAATAGATTCATTCAGGAGGTAGATCTTGAGTTATGCATTGTAAGACATTTACAAAGGTTGGAGGGCAAGAGGGAATATGCTCTAGTAGAAGACTCACTTCCATGAAAGCCTCCCGATCTTCTGAGGGTCCAATTTATTTATGGATTCTTCTGACCCTCAGGTATTTCCACAGTCTCTAGATTCCTAGTTTGCACTGCACAATTTAGCCCAGCACAGTGCTGGGCACATAAATTCAGTACCATTCCTGTGGATTGATTGGAAGAAAACAGACACCATTCATGCCTCCAGGAATTCGCAATCCAAACACTCATTGACATTGACAAACACATAGAAACCCATACAGGCTCACACATCATGGTGCCGCTTGAAGCAAATATGCACAGCAACTCAAACAAAGTATTTATGTTACTTACAAGCCTTTATGCATGTGTTTTGCTTTTTGTGGGGCAGAAAATGAAGAGTGAAAAATGTAAGTTGCATGTTTAGAAAAGATGGAAAGGAGAGGAAACCCACTGCCTTGTTTCCAGCTGGTCTGGAAAGGCAAGAACTCCATGAAGGGTGGAAGGGAGGGAGTTTGGCAAGCTCGGAGGGGGAGAATGTTCCAGATTTAGGGCATAGCCTTGGAGCCAGCATGAAAGAGGGAGGAACAAGGATGTGTCTGTAAGAATCACTGAGGTGTAGTGGAAAGAGGAGCTTTTGGAATCAGACCTCTGTCCTCATCCCAGTAACTGACAATAATGAGCTCTGTGACCTTGGGCAAGTCATTTCTCCTTCCTTGACCTCAATTTTTCTATCAGTAAAACAAAGGGATTAAACTAGAAGAAGAGTACCACTTCTGGAGCCAGAAAACCTGGGTTCAGCATCTAATGTTTACTTCCCATGAGATTTTGGGTGAGTCACTTTTTCTATCTAGGCTTGTTTCCTTATATGTAAAATATGAGTTGCACTGAATAATCTCAGTACCCTCCCAGCTCTAAATCTGTATCAGGGGTTCTTAGCCCAGAGTCTGTGCATCTCTAAGAGATCTATGGATAGATTTTAGGCTATCCATGAACTTGGATAGGGAAAAACGACATCTTTGGCATTTCCTTTAATTATTTTAAAATATTATTCTGAGAAGTATCAATAGGATGTACCAGACCTCCAAAGGGGTCTATGACACGAAAAGGATTCAAGAACCCATGCTCTCCGTGACTACTATGGTCACTTTCCAGGCTAACATTCTTATCAATGAATCAGAACTCTACAGCTCTCTCTACTGCATTGTCAACCAACAACAGGATTTTTGGGGCTCGCGCCATGTACTCAATGATGCCCCTGAGCACAGAGGACGTATGATGTATAATTTTTCATTCCAACTGGTGAGGTAAGATGAACTGAGATGGAACAACAATATAGATGGTGATTTCTTTGGTGCAGACCATGAGGACTGTAGGGATCTGGATAGGAAAGACATTGGCTACATGAGTCACCAAGGAGAGTTACTCATCTAGATCTAGAATTGGAAGGGATCGGAGAGGTCATCTCCCCCTTATAGGACATTGGGACCATGGGAGTTAAGTGACTTGTCCAAGGTCACCCAGTAGGTAACAGAGGTGCTTTTTGAACCTGTCTGATTTCAGAACCAATGCCCTCTATATCATACCTTGCTATTTCCCTGGATTCTTTGAGAGAAAAGGAGAGAATTCCAGGAGGAGATACAGTGGGCACAGCATCCTTTTGAGACCATGAGGAGACTGTCTCTCTTAAAATAGAATGTGTTGGAAAGCAGCAGGAAATAATAAAAAGAATTATTAAGTACCTACTTGGGCCTGTAGGAAGGGTCAGGCTTTATATCCTTTCAGATCTACAATTGCATTTTTTTTTTCTGACACATTCAGATTTTTTTTTTTTACAGCAGTTCTACGTACTAAATAACAAAACAGAACAAACCCCACGTCATCAGTCCAGATGCTGCTGCTTCTATGAAATCTTTGCTGATTCCCTCCATGTAAAAATAACTGCTTTTTTCTTTAATAATTTTAATAGTATTTCATTTTCCTCCAATTACATATAAAGACAATTTTTAACATTAATTTTTAAAAAATTTGTGTTCCAGATTTTCTCCCTCCCTCCTTCCCCTCTCCCTCCCTAGATGGTAAGCAATATGACGTAGATTATGTATGTGCAGTCATGTAAAATGTATTTCCATATTAGTCATGTTATGAAAGAAGAAACAGATCAAAAGAAAAAGATGAAAAAAATAAAGTGTAAAACAGTATGCTTCGATGTGGAGTCTTTGTGAATAGCACAAGCTGCTCTTTCTAGCCCTCCCCCCATGCAGATTTCACATCACATTTTGATTAGACCTCTCCTTTGCACTTATCTCCCTCTCCCTGGTCTCATCATTCTTTGTCTAGATAATAACAGCTAATATTTATATAACTGCCTACTATGTGTCAGGAACCGTGTTAAGGGTTTTACAGTCATTATCTCATTTGATTCTCACAACAACACTGGGAGGTAGGTGTTATTTTTATCTTCATTCTACAGATGAGGAAACTGAAGAAAACAGAAGTTAAGTGACTTGCCCAGGGTCACACAGCTAGTAAGTATCTAAAGCTGGATTTGGACTCTGGTGTTTCCTGGCTCCAGAACCAGTGATCTATCCACTGAGCCATCTTGCTGCCTCTAAGCTACTTAGAACATAGTAGGCACTTGTAATAATAATAACTAGGATTTATATAGTACTTACTATATATATCAGGCACTATGCTAAGTACTTTACAAATACTATCTCATTTGATGATCATGAAAATCCTGGGAGGCAGGTGCCGTTATCCTTGTTTTACAGATGAGGAAACTAAGGCAAATAGGTTTTAAGGTTTACAAAGCACTTTAGAAACGTTATGTCATTTGAACCTCACAAAAACCCTTTGGGGTAGGTACTGTTATCATACATGTTTTGCCTGTGAGGAAACTGAGGCAAACAAGCTAAGTGACTTGCTTAGGGTCACAAAATTAGCAAGTTTTCTGAGGCAGGATTTGCATTGCTTTGTCTTCTTGATTCCAAGTCCAGCATCTTGCCCACTGTGACACCAGAGTTGTCATGATGAATAAGTGGATGTGTGCACTGTTCTATTTATGGTGGTGTAGTGGATAGAGAACTGAATTTGGAGTCAGAAAAACCTGAGTTTGAATATTACCTCAGACCTGTACTAGCTTCATGACATTAGGCAAGTTACTTTGCTCTCTGAACTAATTTCCTTATCTGTAAAATGGGTATAGGTGGCATGGTATGGTGGATAATGAGTCAGCCCTGATGTCAGGAAGACCCAGGTTCATGTCTTGCCTCTGATGTATGCTGACTATATGACCCCAGGCAAGTCACTTAACCTATCAATCTCTCAGACCTTAAGTTGCAGAGCAGGTGGTTCTGCCTGATCAAGGATTCTCTGTATCACTGAAATATCTACCACCCAGGGTGGTTCAAATGAGATAATGTGTATCAAATGTTTTGCAAACCTTCAAGCGCCATTTGAAGGTGAGCTGCTGCTGCTGCAGCTACTGAGAATGTTTCCTGTTAGCCACTGATGGCATTTTAGCCCCCAAGCCCTTTGCGTCTCCCGAATCCTTTTATCTCCATTAGGACTGATCACTGGACTCCAAATGGCCAGTTAAAATTGGATGGTTGCATAATGACTACTTATGTTCTCAGGTTTGCAAGCACTTCATTTTACAGATGAGAAAGCTGAGACTCAGAAAGTTGGATTGCTTTGCCTCTGGTCATACACTTAGTTACTGTGAGTTAAGCCTGGGTCTTCTGATTGCAAGCTAAATACTTTTTCCACAACTACACCCACCATCCACAGTAGAATGTAAGCTCTTTTGAGGGCAGGGCCTTGGTTTTGTGTTCTGAGCACCGAGGTCTCAGGTGATAGTAAGTGCTTAATGAATGCATATTGAATTGAATTGGATCAATGAATTAGGCCTAACACCTACTAACTAGAAAACAGAAAACTTGGAAGTATATTTGTTTATCATGACCATGAGCATCCTGAAACATGAAGTATAATTTACAGAGGTCAGATGAGAAGGAGGCATCATGTGGAAGACTGACCATATTGATTCTCCCTAAGTGCCCATGTGGTCACCAGGGACACTCTTCTGGAAGGATCTCCTCCATGGTCCAGTCCAGTTGGGCTTACTACTGGGAAAGGAGAGGGAGGACGTAGGTATCTACACTCCATTCTGGTTGTATAATGGATCCAGGGAGGCCAGGGATAGGAGGAATCAGCATTGTTCAGTACAAAGAGCACTGCACTTGAGTCTGGCACCTTACTATCTATGGGATGTTGGGCAAGTCACTTAACCTGTTAGAGATCTGTAAAATGAGAGGATATTGATTTAGATGACATCCAAAGTCCCTTTCAGGGACAGCTAGGTAGAACAGTGGATAGAGTGCTAAGCCTGGAGTCAAGAGGACTCATCTCTCAGAGTTTAAATCTGGCTTCAGATACTTACTAGCTGTGTGACCCTGGTCACACAAACCTTGTTTGCCTCAGTTTCCTCAGCTGTCAAACGAGCTGGAAAAGGAAATGGCAAACTACTCCTTCTCCAAGAAAACCCCAGGTGTGGTCCCAGCGTTGGACATGACTGAATAAATAGCATTATTAATATAATTTGTTTCCTTTGTAATCCTGTGTTTCCTTTTTTATGAATGTAAAAAATTGATTCTGTGGAGGGGTCCCAAGGCATTTTCAGACTACCTAAGGTTTGTAGGACTCACACAAAAAGGTTAAGATTCACTGGACCAGTTCAACCTTCCCAGTTCCATCCAAGGAAGACCCTTTTTGAAGCTATTTTAAACCCGACTCATATAGAGAATCCTTGTGTTGTTACCTGATGGTAGGGTCAGCCTTAGATCCAAGGTAGAGTCACTGAGTACTTACATGATATGATTTGACAGGTGCCAATAAAAGTTTTAGGTAGCATGTGCATGGTATTGCCAAAGGAGTGCTGAGTTTGGAGATTTACAAAAGAACTTTTCTCATTTAATCCTTACAACAAATCCTGTAAGCTAGGTGCTATTAGTATCCTCATTCCATAGCCAGGATCATCAAACTCAGGTCCTCTTGACTATAAATTAAGCACATATTTCCTTGCCATGGTGTTGTCCAGTCATTTCGATTGTGTCTGACTGTGACCCCATTTGGGGTTTTCTTGGCAAAGATACTGGAGTGGTTTTGTCATTTCCTTCTCCAGCTCATCTTGACAGATGAGGAGACTGAGGCAAACAGGGTTAAGTGACTTGCTCAGGGTCACACAGCGAGTAAATATCTCAGACCAGATTTGAACTCAGGTCTTTCTGAGTCCAGGCTTGGTGCTCTATCTGCTGTGTCACCTAGCTGGTCTTGCCATGTTATATAACAACAGTACTAATTGTATTTTCCATTTCCATTTTGGATTTAAGGACATTACAACCTGGTAAGATTAAATTATTCTTGTCTGAAATTATGAATGTTTACAGTTAATTACAGTGAAAATTATGATAATGCTAGAAATAGCTTAAGTTTTTTGGCGATGTAAGGTCTCTAATAGACCATGCAGCCTTCAAAACAATCAAAAAAAGTCTTATTCTTTCTGTAGATAAATGTATGGGAGTCTAACTGTCTTTAGAAAGATGCTCTCGGCCTTATCGTGCACGCCTGTGAGGCCATCATGAATCGCCTTGGAAGATAGATCTTAAATGAAATCGAGGGAGATTCCAGAGGAAATATTGGCCTGACCTGCCCAGACCAGTGAAAATCTATAGGTGAAACTAAGCAGGGAACCTAAAACCACCAGAAAAATAAATGTTGTTGGGTCATGGAAAACATTTGTAGACGTGAGTGAATGGCACCGAAGCCCAGAGGTCAATATTTCAACAACTAGCCGCAGAAAACTTACACTTATTAAATGTCTTCACTTGGGAGGTGGGCTGGGGAGGGGCTTGTGTTCATGGATGACTGAGGTCTTTTGTTTCTCCCGTTTTCCTCGTGGCAATAAAGTTGAAATGTAGCAACCTTTCAAAATGAGATTTCTCATAGAAGTTATAACCGTGGGTTTTAAGTTTTCATCACCTAAATGTGGAACAGAACCATTGCAAACGTGGGGGAGAGAAAAGGGGCGAGGAGAGGGAGGACACATGTGGTGTGAATCAGGGATCGTGCAAATCGGGAAGGTGTGGTAAGGGGATTTCCGGTGTTAGAGAGCTGCAGAAACTGCGCTCCCTCCCACGGTGGTAAATTTCAGGAGAGGTTAAACTGAGGTGGCTTGGCCCTCTCAGGTGAGGGCCAGACTATTCCTCATGCTGCCCTGGGGGTGTTTATTCATGCTGGATGTCTGGGAAAGCCAGACTCCATAGATAATGCAGTCTTTAATTGTGTTTTCTTCCCCTTTCCCTTATCAATGGTGCTTTATAGGGACCCTTAACCTAGAGCAAGGATTCTTAACTTCTTTTGGTTGCTGACGCTTTTGGCAGTCTGGTGAAGCCTGTGCAGCTTTTCACAATTTAATGCATTAAAGTACAAAGATTACAAGGGATACCGAGTATATTGACATCTACTTAGAATATTTAAAAAAACAACAAGGTCATGGACACCAAGTTAAGAACCTGTAGGGGTTCAGCACTATTTCTGGGGGTATACCCCTTACTATGATCCTTATTCTGTTCCAGTTTTATCTAAGGAAAATTAAGGGTCTCCACTGGAGTCTTCTTCTGATACTTTTAATGCTTTTGATAGGTAACCTTGGGCTAAATCACTTCAATCTCCCTGAGCCTCCATTTTCCCAACTGAAAAATGAGGGGGATAGACTAGAAAGCTTCTGAGGTCCCTCCTAACTCTAGACC
The DNA here is from genome assembly GCF_028372415.1 of Notamacropus eugenii. Lineage (NCBI taxonomy): Eukaryota > Metazoa > Chordata > Mammalia > Diprotodontia > Macropodidae > Notamacropus > Notamacropus eugenii. The sequence continues at coordinate 216,118,933 of NC_092872.1, read as the reverse complement.
CATGATCGTGAGCTTCTATAATGAATTTTTGTTTTTTGGTCACAGCAGATAGTGAATGAGAACTTTAAATGGACATTTAGTGTTTGAGAGGCAGTGTGATGTAGTGCTCAGAGAACTGGCAATGAAATCAGGAAGACCTGAGTTCAAGTCTTGCCTCTGACCCATCCTAGCTGTGCATTGTGGAGTGGAGTGTGTTCGTCCTTCATTGCCAAAGAAAACCATTTCATCAGAAAAATGAACTTGACTTTGTTTTGAGTGAGGGAGGGCTGTGCAGGTCACCAGCCTCACTTCTCCTCCAGAGCCATCTGAATCCAGTGACCAGATATTCATCAGGATGACTGGAGATAGCCCAGATCAAGCAATTGGGATTAAGTGACTTACCCAGGGTCACCCAGCTAGTGAGTGTCAAGTGTCTGAGGTGAGATTTGAACTCAGGTCCTCCTTACTCCTGCACTGGTGCTCGATCCACTGTACTACCTAGCTGTCTCAGCTGTGGATTGTAAGCAAGCTACTGAACATTTCATGCTCCTGCTGGCTGTCTTATGACTAGAATTCAGACAGGTTGTCGATCTTGTTAAGTGGAGGGAGCTCCTACACTCATGCTATGGTTTCTACTTTTAGGAAATTACAGGTCAATGCTATTCATGTTATGATTCCTCGTTGACATTTAAGGAAACTCAGGTTTTGAGGAGCTAAGTAATTTACTTGTGGTCATACTACTAAATGTCAAAGATGGGATTCAAACCCAGGCTTTTCCAGACTCGTCTACTGTGGTTTGTACATTTATTTCAGAATCTATTTGACTCAAGTGAAGGCTCATATGCATGTATATCAAGTGTGCATTTCTCCAGTTCATCTTGCATGTCTTTAATTCTATCCAATTCAACAAACATTAAATAATTGATGTAACAAGTAGTGGAAATATAAAGACAACCCCCAAACAAACAATTTGTTGTTTCATTTGTGCCTGACTCTTTGTGACCCCATTTGGAGTTTTCTTGGCAAAGATACTGAAGGAATTTACTGTTTCCTTTTCCAGCTCATTTCCCTCATAAAGGAGGATACTGAAACAAATAGTTAAGTGACTTGCCCAGGGTTACACAGCTATTAAGTATTTGAAGCCAAATTTGAACTCAGGTCCTCCTAATTTCAAACCCAGTGCTCTATCCACCGTGCCACTTAGCTGCCTATAAAACAAACAAAAAACCCCCCATGAGTTTTCTACCTCAAAGGCAGCTTCATTCTTCTTTCCTTTCTTTCAATTTTTCCTTCTCCCCAACCCTCTATATTTGTTGCCTCCTCCTGAGGAATCTGCCTTAGCAATATTGCACACCTGTCTTGTTCTTTCTGCTCTACTTCTACTGCATGTGCCCTAATTCCGGTCCTCATCTCTTCACCCTCAGCCTATTGTAATAACTTCCCATCTTTACCTTATTCCCTCTCTGTCTTTCACATCACTGCCCAAATAATCTTCCTAATACCTTAGTCTGATCATATTAGGCCTCTTCTCACAAACCTTTCTTGGCTCCAGATTGCCTTCTGAATAAAGTATATATTTAAGGCTTTGTTCAATCTATCTCTAATCTAATTTTCTAGTCTTATCACAAACTAGTGCCCTTCAGCACTGTACCTTCACCTCCGTTTTTTGTTCTGCCTTCTCATGTCTCCATGCATTGACTCATGCTGTCCCTCAAGTTTGAAGATGGACTTATCCTCTCTACCTGCTGGTCAAGACCCTCTCAAGACCTGATGCCAATTTTACCTCCTCTGTGAAATTTTCCCTCCCTCTCCCACTGCTGAAAATAATCTCTCTCCTTAAACTTCTTGAAGTATTTATCTCAACTTTTCCTTGTACTTGGAACAGTTAGGTGATGAAGTAGATAGATTGCTGGGCCTGGAGTTGGATAGACCCCTCTTCCTGAGTTCAAATCTGGCCTCAGATGCTAACTGCTTGACTCTGAGGAAGTAGTAAACCTTGCTTGCCTTAGTTTCCTCATCTGTAAAATGAAGGATATAGCAAAACACTCCAGCATCTTTGCAAAAAAAACAAACAAACAAACCAATCCAAATGGGGTCATGAAGAGTCAAACATGACTGAAAAACAAGTGAACTCTTTGTACTTATCAAATTCTCCCTTCTATCATATTTGTTTTTGTAGGCATGGGTTTCTTTCCCCTCTGTCAAATTATAATCTCCTTGAGGATAGAGTCTATACTATGCCTGTCCAGCCTTGGCTCTATACTTAAGCACTTAAATACTTTGTTTTTTGTTTTTTGGTGGGGGAGGCAGAAAGGTGGATCTGAATCTCTGATTTTATTGGTTTAGGGAACTTCTGGTATTGAAATTCCCTGCATTAATGATGATGGACAGCTCATCTATAACTAATAGCCTTAGAGAATTGCCTAAAGGCATTGAGAAGCAGTGATCCACCCACCCACTCATGTTTCTAAATCTCATATTAATCAGTCTGGTCTTGGGTTACTCAATGTGCTAGGCTCTGTGTTAAGTACTGAGGGTGTGTCAGAAACAGGACTCAAACCCAGGTCTTCCTAACATCAGGAGCCAAACCATGATGCCTCTTGCCTTAGTCCACTGCTTTTCTGTACCTGGCACATAGTAGGTGCTATAGAAATGTTTATTGTTACTATTATCGTTGCCGTAGTCATCATCATTGAACTTATGCTAAAAATGAATCTAGTCCTTAACCAATAAACAGGTCCATGCCTGTCCATCCAAATATTGACATAAAGCCCATCATTATTAGCTTTTAATTTGAGTGTTTCCTTTTAGCATAGCCTCCTCTAAAGAGTTCCTCTGATGCCTTATTGTTAAGTAGAGACTCTTAAAGGCAGAACTCAAGCTCTCGAAGATTCCCCTAAGTCAAACATGGGTCTAGGAATGGACCTCTCTGCCGTTGGCTAAGGACCAGCTTGGTCAAGTTTGGAAAGACTCCCTACATAGCTGGCTGCAAGGTATGAATTTTTCAGTCAAGATAATCCTAAAGAATTACTTTGTAAATTAAAGGAGAGCTGTGGTGTGTCAGTTGAAGGAATATTGAAGCATTATAGCACAAAACAGTATAAAAAGGAAATACAAGACAAATCTTGGCCAAATCTTTCTTAAATGTAAATGGGACTGTACCATTGGAGTTGCTGTCAAGAGCTTTGGGGAGAACAACTGTCAAGCTGAATGAGTAGAACATGGATCCTTAATCTTCTGTGTCATGGACTTCTTTGGCAGTCTGGTGAAACCTATGGACCCTTTCTCAGAATAATGTTTTGTGGCCTACTACATACATAATTGAAGGAAATGCTAAATTTCAACTGGAAGTTAATGAAAATAAAGTTGGAATTTTTTTTTCCACCATCCAATTTCACAAACCCCCTGGAGTATATGGACTATGAATTCTGAGGCATTTCCACATGGTCAGTCTAGTCCCAGCCAAATCGACCAGAGCTCTTAGTACCTCCAGCCTTAACTCAAGTAAGAGACTTTGGCCCAAAAAGCAGATTGATCAGTATCATCAGGTTCACTCACCAGCATCTTGATTATGTTTCTGGGTCAGTATCACCATGCTCACTTACCACTGGAGGCCATTTGGGTCACAGTAGTTAGAAGACTGGTCTTGGAGCCAGGATCAGCTCCTACTCCAACATGAACTTTCTGCCACAGGAAACAATTCTTCTATGGATTGTGATAATAACTAGGTGAACTTGTACACCTTTGTTAAAATAGAAACCATCTCTCTAGTATATAAAATTGGCTCAGAGGACTCTTATTCATGCTTTGCTTGAGTGCATCTTGAATAGCACATGCTTATGTAAAAAGTTTTTAAAAGCTTTCTATAAAACAAATTACAGAGCTTAATACTTCCTCTCAAGGATTTGAAAGGATATAAGAATAGCTTTTAAAAATATCCATTAAAAAGATTTTTTAGCTGCATCAGTACAGAGAGCATGTGTATGTGTGTGTGTGTGTGTGTGTGTGTATGTGTGTTGTACTTTGCAAAGATTCAGAAGTGAAGGGGTTGCATTTTGTGTGTGGTGTTATAGAGGTTCTTTCAGATACTGTTAGACTTGGATGACCCCTGAGATCCATAGGATTTTTCCAACCATAGGATTCTATGATTCTAGAGACCCTTTCAGGAAAGGAGTCACAGAGTACTAGCTGTAGTTGTAGTTTTCATGAAATTTTTTAAAAACTATTTCTCTGGTCATTTTTGTTTCTTCCAGGACTGCCCCCTCAAGGCAACCAGCCCAGGATAACCTTCCCTATTCACCTACATGGTTTCCTAGAGGGAGCAGGTGGCCAAAGACGGATAGGTCCAAATACCGTCGTTCATTTCACTTGCAAAACCAAACTATTTTAAAACGAAAGGGTGTCAGGGAGGTGGGAAATAGAATCACACCAGTTAGGTTCCATTCCTGGTCTGTCATCCTTGTGAGCCTGGCTTCTTCAGTTCCAGTCTGATGTGGGAGCCTGAGATTTGGGGCAAGAGTTGCTGTTGTCATTGTTGTTCAGTCATGTCCGACTCTTCGTGACCCCATGGACTATTTTTTTTCTCCCCATGGGGCTTTCTTGGCAAAGATACTGGAGTGCTTTTGCCATTCACTTCTCCAGAGGATCATTTTTTTTTTCTCAGAGTTCTCTATTATGACCTGTCTGTCTTGGGTAACCTTGCATGGCATAGCTCATAGTTTCATTGAATTATGACAGCCCCTTTGCCATGACAAGGCAGTGATCCAGGAGGGTCTTTCTTTCCTTCTCTTTTCTTTTCTTTTTTTTCTTTTCTTTTCTTTTCTTTCTCTCCCCTTCCTTCCTTCCTTCCTTCCTTCCTTCCTTCCTTCCTTCCTTCCTTCCTTCCTTCCTTCCTTCCTTCCTTCCTTCTTTCCTTCCTTCCTTCTTTCCTTTCTTTCTTCCCATTCTCTCTCTGTCTCTGTCTCTGTGTCTGTCTCTCTCTTTTATTCAGGTCTTCCTGTCTCCAGAATCTGTACTCCATCCACTTTACTACGTAGTGAGTAGTACAGTTCAAATCCTAACTTTTCCATTTATTAATTTTGCAACCTATTGCAAACCACAACCTTCATCTGTGGTCTTCCTCATTTGTTAAATGAGAAGGCTGGACTAGATGATCTCCAGATCTGATTCTGTGACCTTTCTGAATCCTTGCAGATGTGGAAGCCCAGCTTTCTCATCTATAAAAGGGTAATGTCTTATTAGACAGGCAAGTAAATATCTGACTCCCAGGGCTGTTTGAGGTAATGTATTTAAAGATTTTATGAAACTTTTAAATGATATATAAAAATCAGCTATTAACATTAGAAGGGTAGCTGGGGACACAGTGGATAGAGCACTGTGATTGAAATTAGGAAGATTCATCTTCTTGAGTTCAAATCTGGGCTCAGACACTCACTAGCTGTGTGACTCTGGGCAAGTCACTTAACCCTTTTTGCCTCAGTTTCCTCATCTGTAAAATGGACTGGAGAAAGAAGTGGCCACCTATTCCAGGTTCCCTGCCAAGAAGGCCCCAAAATGGGGTCATGTAGAGTCTGATACAACTGAGCAATAGCATTAATTTAGAATCGAAAAGAGCATTGAATCGGGAGTTCTAAGTCATAGAATATTATAGATGGGCAAATTGAGGCCCCAGGACTGTGACTTTACTCAGGTTCACAGAGATAGCCATTGACCTTATGTTTAAACCCAGTCACCATCTCCATATTTATTGCTCTCAATTATAAAACACTGTCTCTCTTACTAAGATTTGAATTCCTAGCTCCAACACTAATTAAGCGTGACCCTGGACAAGTCAAGTAACTACCAAAAGGTTAAATATGAGGGTAGGGTTTGGGGTGAGGAGGAACCAGCAGATATTGAAATCCTTTTTAGGAAGTTAGTCCAAATGCTGAGAAACAGAATGACATAGAAGTAGCATGGGTATGGACAACACACAACCTGCTGCTCTCAAGTCATGAGACTATGGGAAGGGAACTTAAGCTTTCTGTACCTCAGTTTCTCCCTCTGTAAAACAAAGATAAGAATTTTGGTACATTCTATACCTTGTGAACCCTAAAACACTATATACATGTATGTTATTATTTAATTAACCTAACCATCATTCAGAGCCCAACTCAGTGCTCTTGGAAGCCTTTGCGGATCTCTGAATGTGGATGCCACCTTTGCTACAAAATAATGATGATTGGGAAAGACTTCATACCATGCTTGATGTCTTTGAACTAGTGTTTGAAAAAGAATTTGTAGAGAAAAATTTACTGAAAAAACTTATTGAAATTCAGTAGACACCATCCAGGCAGCTAAGTGGCCCCACGGGACAGGGTGTTGGACTTGAAAGCAGGAGGACCCAAGTTATCCAGCTTTGGACACCAGCTGTATAACCCTGTATAACTAAACTTTTGCCTACCTCAGTTTCCTTATCTACAAAATGGAGATAATAATAATACCTACTTTCCAAGATTGTTGTGAGGATCAAATGAGATAATTTGCAAGGTGCTTCACAAACCTCCAAGTACTTTTATAAATACTAGCTGTTATTTTAAGAAGGGCAGCAAAGTGAAGCAGTAGATAGAGCTCTGGGCATGGAATCAGGAAGATTCCTCTTCCTGAATTCAAATCTGGCCTCAGATATCTACTAGCTGGGTGACCCTGGGCAAGTCACTTAATCCTGTTTGCCTCAGTTTCCTCATCTGTAAAATGAGCTGGAGAAGGAAATGGCAAACCACTCCAAGTATCTCTGCTGAGAAAACCCTAAATGGGGTCATAGTTGGATACGACTTGATAACAACAATTATTTTAAGAAACACATCCTTCCCCTTCCCACACTCACCCTTTGTGTAGTTTGGGCAGGGTTAGGATGAAAACGACAACCTCTTAGGTCTTTAATGAAGTAGGCAGTTGACATAGGAGAAAGCAGTGACTGGATTTGGGATTAGATAATGAGTTCGAATCTTGACCCTGCTATTTAATCCTCATGTGGCCTTGAGCTAGTAACTTCAGCTCTTGTGAAAGATGAGAAGCTTGGGCTAGTTGGCCTTGGAGGTTCCTTCCTGTTCTAAATCTCCAATCTGAGGCCTCATTTGAACTCAGGTCCTCCTGGCTCCAGGCCTGGTGCTCTATCCACTGCACAAACAAAAAACAAACAAAGAACAAATCTTTGATCTTATGGGTGTTTCTAGTGATTGCCTCTGGAGTCACCATGGCAGCCTTCATGAACCAAAAGAGCCATGTGACACCTGAGTGCCCCCAACAGTCCTCTAGGGTAAGAGTATTCTAATAGAAAAATTACAAGTCTGTAAGAGTCAGAGGTTGCATGTAAAACAGTCAGTTGCAGCTTGGGAGCCTCGATCTAAATGTCATGGCTCCCAGAGTTGTTTATAAAAATGTGAACTAAAAATAGAGCAAAAGCAAAAAAGAGCTAAATAAACTCCAGGCATGGAGTAGATCCCCTATGGAGGATTTATGGGGAAACAAGGACAAAAATCACCTTGGAGGGATTTGGGGAATGAATCAAGATTTAGGAAAAAAATGAGGCACCTACTACTGAACTATTCCTCATCGGTCACATTTACATAGCCCTTCCTAGTTTGAAGAGACATTGTACCACCCCGTGTCTCAGTGTGTAGGTTGCTCGAAACAGTGTTTAGGTACTGCCCTCATTTTTTTCTGATGAGAAAACTGAGACTCGGAGATGAAAAGATATGTGTGCTGTCACACACAGGACATAGTGAAGACTGGATCTAAATGTGGGGTCACAGATCATAAGGTCAGTTTTACAGAAACTTCTCGTTTTACAGAAAAGGAAACTGAGGCCTACAGAGGCAGAGTGAACTCTGTGGAAGTTAGCATCTGACTTCAAAATCGGTGCTTTTCACCCTGGACTAGAACCTGCCCCCAAATTCAATTTTCTTTTTCTTTTTCTGCTGACATGTACAAGAAAGTGTGGTGGCTGCTGCAGGGCATACAAAGGAGTAAGAGACACAAGCATCTGCTTTCAAGGAACTGGCATTATATTTGAGGGGGGCAAGACACCTATATGAAAAATAGGAATGACAAGGGACCCATGAGTGGTATAGATGATCGGTGCTTTAGGAGATCAGATGAAAGCGAAGGAAATAATTTGTAATGATGAAATAATTCATGGAAGAAGGTGGAATTTAAGCTTGACCTTGAATGTTGATTCAAACAGGCAGAAAGGAGCAGGGTGGATAGTCTAGGTAGCCATGATCATGAGGGGCACAGAATACATTAGGGAAGAATGAATAGGTAAGTTTGAAGGATCATTCTTGGAGTATGAGATAAAAACTGAAAAGGTACATTGGGACTCTTGCGGATAAGATGCATAAAAGTAGTGTCCAGTATAGAGTCAGGAAGATCTGAGTTCAAATTATATACATCAGACATTTACTAGAATTGTGGCCCTGGGCAAGTCATTTAGCCTCCGCCTCAGTTTCCTCATCTGTAAAATCCTTATCTGTAATTATTTCTTTACAAAACATTTTTTTTCTAACAATAAACCCCACACAAATGGAATTAGTCCTTGACTATTCATTTTAAATGATGTCCTTTGGGGTAACTTCTCCAACCAGCAGCCTGTTACTGTCCATGACTCATGTAAGTGCTTATGATGGAATAAATTACATTAAAAAAAAATTAGATTTAGAGCCAAAATAGAAATTGGAGGTCATCTACTCTAACCCTTTCACTTAACAGATGAGGAAAATGGGGATAATAGTTGCTCTCTTTCAGGTGGTTGGGAGACTTGAATGGGATCATGTATGTGAAACTGTAGATAAGTGTTTATTTGAGGTGGTGTTGCTCTAAGTTGTCGGGTCTGATTCTCAGACCGGATTTTTATCAGCTCCTCCCCCTCCCCCTCCCCCTTTTACATTCATGTGCATGTAAAGTCTTTGCCTTCATATAGTCATAGTCAGCATATGTGATCCTTGTCTGACTCTTCTCTCTTTAATTTGCATTATTTCACATAAGTTTTTCCATATTTTCCTTGGATTCCTTGTACTTGCCATATTTGACACGATAAAAGTATTGCCTTAGGTGAATACACCATGATTTGGATGGTCATATCTCAACTGTAAAGCATGAATTCATTCATTCAATAAAAATTTATTGATAATGCTCAATGCATTATACAGACCACACATATAGACTGTTTCTAACTTTTCACAATTATTTTTTTTTAAAGCTGAGAATACTTTTGGACAGAAAGAGTATTTTCTTAACGATATTCTTTGGTGATTTTCCTCCTAATAATAAGGTGATTGGGTCAAAGGATGTAGTTGGTTTTAACAGTGATTGATATACAGCATGTCCCAAAAGTCTTAGTGCAGTTCAAAGCAATTAAAACTCTTTTTTCTAAGCTTAAGAATAAAGATTAAAACATGCCCTGACTTCTGTCCATTGTTGTGATTTAGGAAACCCTGTAATCAGCAACACACATCCTTGAAGTAGGCTATTTCCTAGAAATATAGCAATGCTGATCGTAGCAACAGTAATAATAATATTGGACATTTATGCGGTTTGCCATTTTGTAAAACACCACACGCACATAATCTCCTTTGATCCTTCATTTGATTCATTTCTGTAGTCAGTCAGTAGGCAGCCAGTCAGTGAGCATTTTGAAAATGTGTCGTATGTGTTAGACTCTGCAAATTGCTACAGATGGAGAATAAACCACCTTCAAGGAGCTCTCGGAAATGGGGGAGACAAGATGCAGATTGCTATGTGGAACCACGACACGTGCAGTGTAAGTAGCAAGTCAC